>NC_081303.1:69577130-69930419 GCF_030435805.1 Mustela lutreola | reverse complement strand
TTTTTGATTTTTAGTAAAATTTTTATTAGTTTGCCATCCAGTTCATAGTGTACAATTCAGTAAAAGCCATTCTGGGAGAACCTAAACTCTGTGAACCAAGCCTCTCTGGATACCAACTTGATCTTGGAACTTAGAATGCCTGAAGGCGTGGATGGTTAGAACGCCCCATAAGCACGCCTTCTAAACAGGATGTCTGTCACTCAGACTTTGGGGATCACCTAGAGTATAGTCATCTATATGGCTACTTCAGGGAAGCTTTGTATGCTTTAGAAACCAAATAAATTCGCGCCTGGGTGGCTCAGTGGGTTACGCCTCTGCCTTCTGCTTGGGTCATGGTCTCAGGGTCCTGGGATCAAAGTCCGCATCGGGCTCTCTGCTCAGCAGGGAGCTTGCTTCCCCGTCTCTCTCCCTAGTTGTGATTTCTCTCCCTGTCAAATAAATAAATAAATGATTCTTAGAAACCAAATAGATGGTAAGTTTGGCATCTTACTATAAAAATTGAGACACAAACTGTTTTCGTGTGGGCGAAAGAATACTGTACCCCTGGTGCCTCCAGATACGTGTAGGCAAAGTCAGGCTATCCTTCATGGAGCAGCATTTGAACACTCAGATCCCCAGAGTGCCATTGAATCCCCATAATAATTACGTTTCTTTTTTTATTTTTTTTTATGTCTATGTATATTCTCTCTACATAAGTTCCTTGAGAATAGTGAGATTTTTTACTTACTCTTTTGGGGTTTTGCCTACAGTAAATTTCTGAAGTATTTTTGAATTAAATTGAACTAAACCCAAACTAGGTCAAACTGCAGAAAATTGTTTCTCCCTTTTCCCCTAAGACATACAGGCAACAAGTGAGGCACTTTGCTGCAGTTGAACAAGTATGTGGATGTGGACCCAGAAATACGTGACAGTTTTAGGTGTGAGACCCCTAAAAATCGGACTCAGAAGTAAACAAAGGCCAGTTTCTGGCTTCTAATTAAACTTTTCATGTCCCCATAATGCGAATGTTTTCGAGCGCTCCTGGCAGCTCTCCTTCGATACTCCCAGTGATTTCATTAAGCCTGCTCAGCCGGCGACAGCTGCAAGTTATTCCAAACATCTGCGCTGAATCCCCACTGAAAACAACTCTCTCACCCCATTAACAACACCAGTAATTCCTTATTACTTTTCTAGCCACGAGTTGTGGAGAAATAACTCTAGTATATCAAAGAGGGAGGAATCCTGAAAATTGTTTCTCAGCACTGATTCTCTGTGCTCGTGCACATAAAGCTCTGTCTTCCAGATTCCTGTACTAAAAAGTTCAATAGTGTCGTTAGTACTTGAACATTAATATAGTTTGCTAAATAGTTAAGAAGGAATTCTTTCAGATTTTATTGAGTTTTATTTGCTAATAAATATGAAGACTTAAAACATTTTGCACAAAAATTATTTCGTGAGGCCTCCCGGGTTGGCTCAGTTGGTTAAGTACCTTCGGCTCAGCTCTTGATCCCAGGTCCTGGGATCGAGTTCCGCATCCGGCTCTCAGGTCTGTCTCCCTCTGCCCCTCCTCCTACGCGTTCAGTCTCTTTCCCTCTCAAATAAACAAAATCTTTAAAAAAATTATTTCATAAATTTTGTACAGTTTAGAGTAAGTATAGAGAACTCAGCACACCACTGCCTTATTCCTCTGCTTCTTTAATATTGGTGAATATTTTTCTTTGCTTTTCTCCCTACATTTATGCCGTGAGCCAAGCACAAAATTATTGTGAGCACATGACCTCCACATTTCGCAGCTCACTGCACTGTTAGGCTCCCATCCAGAGCTGAAGAAGTTGGACTGTCCAGTCGCTGTTCTGGAGAGGAGTAATACTCAGTTCTGCTTATAGACAGTTAACAGACGGCATGAAAAAAAGACCTCTCAGAAAGTCATTTTATGAACCTCATGAGCTGAGGGTTAATATTTTCAATAAGAACCCTGTAAGTCAAATGCAATTCTTCTGAGTTTAAGCTCCACATTGTTCTGTTTTATTTATTTTTAAAAAGATTTTATTTATTTGAGAGAGGGAGAGAGTGAGCAAGCATAAACAGGACGAGGGGAGAGGCAGAGGGAGAGGGCAAAGCAGGCTGACCACAGAGCAGGGAGTCCGATGCGGGGCTCGATCCCAGGACCCTGGGATCATGACCTGAGCCGAAGACAGGCGCTTAACCAACTGGAGCCACCCAGACACCCCACACTATTGGGTTTTATTATAAGAAGTCTAAAAATGACATAAGTAGTATAGTAGGAAGAGTAAGTTGACTTTGATGAAAGTAATATCTTTAAATTTTTATTTTTAAATTTAATTTTATTTGCATATAATTAACATAAAGTATATTATTTGTTTCAGAGGTAGAGGTCAGTGATTCATCAGTTGTGTGTAAGACCCAGTGCTCATTACATCATGTGCCCACCTTAATGCCATCACCCAGTTACTCCATTTCCCTCCAACACCTCAGTCTGTTTCTTATGTTTAGGAGTCTCTTATGGTTTGTCTCCCTCTCTGATGTCATTGTGTTTTATTTTCCCTCTCTTCTCCTATGTTCCTCTCTTTTGTTTCTTAAATTCTCCATAGGATTGAGATCATCTGATAGTTGTCTTTCTCCGATTGACTTATTTTGCTCAGCATAATACCCTCTAGCTCCATCCATGTTATTGGAAATAGCAAGATTTCGGTTTTTGATGGCTCAGTAATATTCTGTGTGTGTGTGTGTGTGTGTGTATACCATATCTTCTTTATCCATTCATCTGCTGATGGACATCTGGGCTCTTTCCATAGTTGGCTATTGTGGACATTGCTGCTATGAACATTGGGGTACAGGTGCCCCTTGGGATCACTACATTTGTATCTTTAGGGTAAATACCTAGTAGTGTGATTGCTGGGTTGTAGGGTGGCTCTATTTTCAACTCTTTGAGGAACCTCCATGCTGTTTTCCAGAGTGGCCACACCAGTTTGCATTTCCACCAACAGTATAGGAGGGTTCCCCTTTCTCTGCATCCTCGCCAACATCTGTCGTTTCCTGACTTGTTAATTTGAGCCATTCTGACTGGCGTGAGGTGGATCTCATTGTGGTTTTGATTTGTATTTCCCTGATGCCAAGTAATGTTGAGCACTTTTTCATTTGCCTTTTGGCTGTTTGGAAGTCTTGTTTGCAGAAATGTCTGTCTGTGTCTTCTGCCCATTTCTTGACTGGATTATTTGTTCTTCGGGTGTTGAGTTTGATAAGTTATTTTATAGATTTGGATACTAGCCCTTTATCTGATAAGACATTTGCAAATATCTTCTCCCATTCTGTCAGTTGTCTTTTGGTTTTGTCCACCGTTTCAAAAGTTTTTTATCTTGATGATGTTTAAACTTTTAGAAAGAAGATAGAGAGTATTGGCAACAACAAATGAATCAGAATAGCTTGATTAAAGCAGGCAAACATAGGGACGCCTGGGTGGCATAGTCGGTTAAACATCTAACTTTTGGTTTAGGCTCATGTCATGATCTCAGGGTTGTGAGATCGAGCCCTGTGTCCACTCTGTGCTTAGGGCAGAGTCCGCTTGAGATTCTCTCTCCCTCTGTTCATGCTCCTTCTCTCTCTCTCTAATATAAAATTAAATAAATCTTTGAAAAATAAAGCAAGCAAATGTAGCTTATTAAAAGAATATCTCCTTGGGATGCCTGGGTGGCTCAGTTGATTAAGCATCTGCCTTTGGCTCAGGTCATGATCCCAGGGTCCTAGGATCAAGTCCCACATCGGGCTCCTTGCTCAGCAGGGAGTCTGCTTCTCTCTCTGCCTCTGCCTGCTTGTGCTCTCTCTCTCTCTCTCTGACAAATACATAAAAAAATAAAATCTTTAAAATAAAATAAAAGAATATCTTCTTAGTTCTGTAGCATGTGCTAATTTTTTGTTTTGCAAGTACACACATTGAGACTTAAACCTATGAATTACATGGGATATGCTTATTCTGTAAAAATGTTTTGTAAAAAAGTCTTCAGCTCCCTAAGGAGATTTAAGCATTTGAAAATTGAATGACATTTCAAAATTGAAAAATGAAATCTTTGATAAAAGCAAAGGCTATGGGAATTACCCTAATCTCAAAGAAATACTACTCATTCCTTTTAACTCTTTCATTCCTACTTCAGAAACCATTTAAATTTACTCAAAAAGATTTAATTTAAAAGTTCTGCCTAGAACTTAGATTTTAAAATTCTGCCTAGGGCCACCTGGGTGACTGACTCAGTTAAGTGTCTGCTTTTGCCTTGGGTCTTGATCCCGGGGTCCTGGGATCGAGCCCTGCATCAGGCTCCCTGCTCAGCGGGGAGTCTGCTTCTCCCTCTCTCCCCTGCTTGTTGTGTGGGTGTGTCTCTTGCTCTCTAATAAGTAAATAAAATCTTTAAAAAAAATTATGCCTAGAAAATAATTTTGAAATTTTTAGTATTATTCACAGTACTACTCTGTTGGTCTCTCACTCTCTCCTTTTTAAAGATTTTATTTATTTGACAGAGAGAGAGAGAATGAGAGAGGGAACACGAGCAGGGGAGTGGGAGAGGGAGAAGCAGGCTCCACATTGAGCGGGGAGCCTGATGCGGGGCTGGATCTCAGGACCCTGGGATCATGATCTGAGCCAAAGGCAGCTGCTTAACTGACTGAGTCACCCAGGTGCCCCTGTGTTGGTCTCCTAAATTAATTTAAACATGTTTATGTAAGAGACAGATTGATGTTTCTCTTAACGAACTAATGCTGGAATATCTTTTAATTTATTTATTTTGCTTGAAACATCAATAATTTCTAACCTAAATTTCCTCTGAAATTTTTAGCTAAACTGTGAGATTAATGGCTAATATATTTCTTAGATATAATCTTAATTTCTTCTCAGTAATTTCAAGAGGCACTATGACCTTATTAAAGCATAAAATTGACTAACATTGACTAACATATCCTGAAGATTTACTGATCTCTTATTTTGTTCAAGCATATATGACACCATTTCTGTACATGTTTTTGGGATCACAGTTAGTATTAATGCATTTACTAACTTATGTTTGGGAATACTTTTGCTGTGCAATCTTAGTAACAATGATACGATGTTTAGTACAAAATTACAATAGACAGAGTACTATGTCAACTACTCATACATTATTCGGTCATATACATTTTTTAATTAAGTAAACTCTACACCAATCATGGGGCTTGAAATCACAACCCCAGGATCAAGAGTCACATGCTCTTCTGACTGAACCAGCCAGGTGCCCCTGTTCTGTCCTTTGTTAATTAAACAAACATTACCCTTACCTACTATAAAACAAGTTTTCCTGTTTATCATGCATATGAGTTATATTTATGTACTTCTGTAGTTTTTAAAGCCACTTACTCTCGAATGACTAAGACGTATTCTTCAGTCTCAACCTCCCCCCCACCCCACCCCAGTATACTTAAGTCTGTTTTAGGTGAGCCATAAATTGGTTTTATATTCATAGTCTTACAGTGCTCATGTGGGTAGCAGACAGCAGCTGTTTTTTGTTTCTGGATTTGAACTTGCTCTTGGATCATTTTAAACAGCTAAGCTATATACTCAGCCTGAAGTTTGGTGGTCTAAAACTACTGTCCAGGAATTTTACCTTACTATTTGATGTTGGTGAGGTTTTTATGTTTTATATTCTGAGACTCGTCAGGTCATACTTCGATCATTGATTTTCTGCCCATAGTAGAGTCATAAATGTATTTCATCCCATTCTAACAATTCTTGATTCTCTTCAGGAAAAGGTTTATCCTGGGAGCTGTAGAAATAAATAATAGGTTCAGGGATTTATGGGAAAGTTTCCCTGACTCATGACTTAAAACATGTAAGAATAATTACTAATATGTATGTAAGGCTGCCTATATTTATTTTGACTTTAGCACTTTAGTATGTGCCCATGTTAGAATTATTTATGCAAATACATTTTGGGGTCTTATCAATAATATTTAAATAATTCTCTATGTTCATATGAAATTACTTCAGTTTACCTTCATTTACAATCATCAGTAGTTGTTACTTTCATATAATTACCTGTCATTTGTATAAATGGCAATAAAGATTATCTGTGATGACCATTTTCTCCTCAGGATCTTTAGCATCCTGATCTTATATGATTCAGAGTGATGTTAAAGGTAGCACCTGCTTCCTGATCATACACAAAGAAAAACCAGATGTACACAGGGACAGACCAGAGATTTTATATTATAGATAAATATGACCTGATAGACAAGTATGTTTGAGAAGTTGGGATGGCTCTTGATTTCATTTTATTTAGGGACATCCCAGAAACCCACCCACGTAGCAGACAGATTCCAGTAGTCTTAGCAGTTTGATAAACGGCCTTTCATGAGTGAATTGTATTTTCCACTTAGAAGATCTCAAGTGTCTCTTTCCTTGGTGATTTCAGAAAAACTTATTTTGATTTGGTGACTGTTGGTATGTTGGGATAAAATTGTTGACAGAGCTGGGTCTAAATCCTAGTTGGGCTCAGTTTTTTTAAATGAGAGCATACACTCCCTGATCTCTAAGGCTTCTTCCTGCCCCGTGACTCTGTGCCTTTGCTCAATATAATTTCTGTCATATTTTGCTTGACTTTTGGAATGTAACAGCAGACCTTCAAGAGAATCTCCTACAGAAAACTTGACCAAACCTGAGATTTTAGGGATGGGAGGGCGATGATCATAAAGCCTTCAAAGATGAAAATATAAGCCGAGTTCTGCAAGTTGAGTAGATATTCTGTCACACAGAATAATAAAGAGCAAGGGCATTCCAGACTCCAGGAACTACACTGTAAAGTTGAGCGTCCGTGAAAGAATGTGGCGGGAAAGAAAAGGAAAAATTTGAGTTTATTAGAGTTCGGGTGTTATTGTACAGTTGAAGAAGGACATTGGGCCCAGATTTTCACTGTATTAGCCACTGCCTCTTAGTCAAATATATATTCTGTATTTATATGCTTTTTGATGTCACAAATATAGCAAATATATCACAAATAAAGAGTTGGAAAATAGAAAAAAACTTCAGGAAAATTTTAGCCTGCTTTGGGTTGTTTTATTTATTTAACCTTTTTGCATTAGTTGAGTATCTTTGTTTAATAATTGTTAGAATGTTGAAACAAAGAGAGGGTTAGGGTTAGTCAGGTGAATATCTTTACCTCCTTTTGTTATCTAATATTCATTTCCTAGACACTTTTCTTGGTGGGTTTTTTGTTTTCCTAATTAATAGGCATTTGTTTCCCTTTTCAGTTTATCACTCCTCCTCATAATTAGCCTAATCCTCCAGTCAGCCATTTTGTCTAGATTGTCATCTGCCATGTCTTCTGAGCTCTGTGTGGGTAGCTGGATTTTCCATGATCTTCTGTGAAGTTAGAGTGCAGAACCATTTGATAAGTGCAAAGAGTCTATCTGAAGCCATATTTCCTAATAGAAGGAAATTCCTGTAACAGCGAAGATCCAAAACTTAGAAAAAGAAATCCCCCTCCCCCTACATACTCCTCTAAAATAAGGAGCGTTCTCTTACTCTTGCCTCTGGCCTCCCATTGCTAATGAGAACACTTGTGCGTGACCTGCCATTCCAGGGCAGGGCTGAACGCATCTCACTTCCTCCAGCTCCACCATTAATTACTCATATCTGCGCTTGCAGACCTCACATTGGAGAGTGAACTCCAGCTTAAATTCTTTTTCTTTTTTCAACTTTTATTGTAATTCTGGTGTCATTAACATACAGCGTTAGAACAGTTTCGGGTGCGCGATAGTGATTCAGCCCTTCTGTACATCACCGCTGCTCATCACAGCCAGTGTCCTCCCCAACCCCCATCCCCTGTTGCACCCGTCCTCCCCACCCCTCCCCCTCAGGGACCATCAGTTTGTTCCCTGTGGGTCTGTTTCTTGCTCTCTCACTCGTTTTTTCCCTTTGCTTGTTTGGTTTCTTCAAATTCCACAGACGAGTGAAATCATATGGTATTTGTCTTTCTCTGACTGACTGACTTCGCTTAGCATCGTTCTCTCTAGTTGCGTCCATGTTGTTGTAAATAGAAAGATTACATTCTTTTTCATGGCAGAATAATACATGCACCACATCTTCTTCATCCGTCCATCAGTCGGTGGACACTTGGGCAGCTTCCATGTCTCGGCTATTATAGGTAATTCTGCTACAAACGTAAGGGTGCATGTATCCCTTTAAATTGACATTCTTGTGTTCTTTGGGTTAAGACCCACCAGTCTGATTGCTGGATCATAAGGTAATTCTGTTTTTAACTTTTCGAGGAACCTCCATGTTGTTTTCCACAGGGGCCGCACCAGTTTGCATCCCCACCAACAGTGCATGAGTGTTTCTTTTCTCCACATCCTCACCAACACCTGTTGTCTCTCGTGCTGCTGATTCCAGCCATTCTGACAGGTGTGCGGTGATATCTCATTGTAGTTTTGATTTGCATTTCCCTGGTGATGAGTGATGTGGAGCATCTTTTCATGTGTTTGCTGGCCATCTGGATGTTTTCTTTGGAGAAGTATCTGTTCATATGTTCTGCCTGTTTTTTAATTGGATTATTCGGTTTTGGGGTGTTGAGTTTTATAAGCTCTTTATATATTTTGAGTGCTAACCCTTTATCAGATATGTCATTTGCGAGTATCTTCTCCCTTTCCATATGTTGCCTTTTAGTTTTACTGGTTGTTTCCTTCACTGAGGCATTGTATTTTGATAGAGTCTTAGTAGTTTATTTTTGCTTTTGTTTCCCTTGACTCCAGAGACAGATCTGGAAAGTTGCTTCAGCTGGTGTCAGAGAAATTACTGCTTGTGTTCTCTTCTAGAATATTTATGGTTTCAGGTCTCATGTTTAGGTCTTTAATCCTTTTTGAATTTATTTTTTGGGTATGATCTAAGAAAGGGATCCGGTTTCATTCTTTCGCAACTGCTGTCCAGTTCTCCCAAACCATTTGTTTTCTCCATTGGATATTCTTTCCTGCCACATTGAAGAGTAATTGACCGTATAATTGAGGGTTCATTTCTAGGTTTTCTTTTCTGTTCATTGATCTGTATGTCTATTTTTGTGCCAGTGCCATATTGTTCTGGTTACTGCAGCTTTGTAATATCACTTCAAGTCTGGAACATGATGCCCCCAGCTTTGCTTTTCTTCTTCAAGATTGCTTTGGCTGTTCAGGGACTTTTGTGGTTCCATACACACATTAGGGTTATTTGTTCTAGTTCTTTTTTAAAAAAAATTTATTTTTTTAACCATCTTTTTTGAAAGATTTAATTTATTAGAGAGCATAAGATGCAGGAGAGGGAGAGGGAGAAGCAGGCTCCTCACTGAGCAAGGATCCTGGCGTCAGGCTCCATCCCAGAACCCCAGGATTATGACCTGGATCGAAGGCAGATACTTAACCGACTGAACCATCCAGATGCCCTTGTTCTGGTTCTGTGAAAAAAGCTGTTGATATTTTGATAGGGATTGCATTAAATGTGTAGATTGCTTTGGGTCGTATAGACATTTTAACAGTATTTTTTTCTTCCCATCTGTGAGATGTCTTTCTATTTCTTTGTGTCCTCTCAGTTTCTTTCATCAGTGCTCTGTAGGTAGAAAACTGTAGAGTACAGGTCTTTCAGCTCTTTGATTAGGCTTATTCCTAGGTATCTTAGTATTTTTGGTGTGGTTGGAAATGGATTATTTTCTTAATTTCCCTTTCTGCTGCTTTAGTATTAGTGTATAGAAATGCAACAGATTTTTGAACATTGACTTTGTATTCTGTGACTTTACTGAATTCATTCATCAGTTCTCACAGATTTTTTGATGAAGCAGCTTTAGATTCTTGTTACATTGTTCTGAACGTTTCCAAAGGTAGGTGGTGGGCGTTGTCTTAAAATGATAGCTCTGTTCCTTAGGGGCATCTCTTTAACAGCTGAACTTTGATGAAGAGAGTAAGTGATTTACAATTACTGTGATTTCCTCCAGTTGTGCTTCTCATGTTACTGTTTCTTTTTCCTTCCCCTCCCCCCCCCCCCACGTTATTGTTTCTGATGAGCGTATTTTCCAGTTTGGTACTCTGAACTTTTTCTTTTTTTAAATATTTTATTTATTTGAGAGAAAGACAGAGAGGAGGAGCAGAGCAAGAGGGACAAGCAGACTCTGTGCTCGTATCCCACGGGGAGCAGCAGGACAAAGGCCGTGAAGCAAGAATACGCTTGGTGTAGGTGACGAACAGGAAGGGAGGCTGTGGCAGCAGCAGCAGAATAAACGGGGAAAGAACCACGGAAGATGATGTTGGAAGAGATGTCGGAGTAGCTGGGTGAAAACATATACAGCCTTAAAGACCATTGAGGTTATTTTAATTTTACTCTGAGATGGGAAGTCGTGGGAACATTGCAGTATACATTTTAACAGGATCATTGCGGTTGCTCTAATGAGAATAGACTTGAAGGAAGACAGAGCAGAAGCAGACCATTGAGGAGGTTGTTGTAGTTACACAGATGGTGGTGGTGGCTTGGACTGATGGTTCAGGTCTCGATGTATTTGGAAAGCAGCACTGATAGCTTTCACTGATAGATTTGGATATGGAGTATGAGAAGAATACTACAGGGTCTTTGGCTGCGTGTCTGAGAAGAGTGACATTGCCACTGAGATGGGAAGCGCTGTGGGTGAAGCACATTTGAGAGGTTTATCGGGAGCTTAGTTCTGAATATCTTAACTTTGAGAGGTCCAAGTGTTTTGAGCATGTAGTTGGATATAGGAGTCAAGGCCAAGGGAGTGAGATGGGCTAGAGATACAAATTTGGGAGTCATTAGCGTGCAGATAATATTTAAAACCCCGAGACTAAGGGAGATTACCAAAGAGTGAAGGGTGTCTGAGAGGAGCTAATACAGATTTACCCTTGGGAATAAGAAAGGGGCATATTTAGTGTTGAAGGTAAGAAAAATGGAGGAGTCCATGATCATTCTAGGTTTCTGTTTGGAGAACTAAATAGAAATGGATGAAGTTAATTAAAATAGGAAACCCAGGAAGAGGACAAATCATAGTTTAAAAACCTGTAGAATATTCCAGTGGAAATATTTAGTAAGCGTTTGTAAATATGGGTCTTCAGTTAGGGTTTGAGAGATTTGAGCCCAACATATTTTTCCAATTATGGAACTAGATGAAAATGTGAAGAGAAGAAAAAATATTTGCCTCTGAGAAACCCCGGTATTTAATGAGTGATGTGGTGGACGAGAGGATAGCAAAAAGAGAAACAAAACTAAACAAAACAAGGGAAAATGAGAACTAAAAATTGGAGGAGCTGAGAGCATCAGCTGCTGCAGGAAAGAGCAGGGCAAGGGCTGGATAAAGCAGTGGCTTGACAAGTGGAACAGAGTCTTTATAAGGACAGTTGCAGTTCGAATGGTGGTGACTGAGCCAATGCTCATTACTGTGGGGATCAAGTGGGCGATATGGGAATCCACGGACTTATGACTCAATCTGCTTTATTTACCTTAAATAATACCATGGGGTTAATCTAATTAAAATTGATGTTTGGGGGAAATGTTAGGTCAGACATTGACCAGTAATATCAACATATGTCAGAAATGGAATTCCAGTATGGTGCCAGTAATGGTTCTTGGTTGTAAACAACAGAAACTTACTATTACTTAAGTTAAAGCAGAAACTGCTTACATTACAGGAAAGGAATTTAATGGGAAGCTATTTTTAGTTCACAAGACTCCATATGAATCCTGGAGAACTCAGCCCAGAACAATGATGGGAACTGAAGAAGGCCACACAGCCAAGAACACAGTCATTGTGTTGGCTCAAGAAGTTGGGTTAGGACAGCTAGACTTGCCGTACAGCTGCTAGCCCTGCTGCTGGGGACCTGCCCCCATTGCTGCTGTGCATCTACAGCTGGGTCTTTTTTCGTTATTGCCCAACTTTGAATATTAGGGGAGTATCTGATTGGCCAAGCTTAGGTCACATGTCTCCTGGTTGCTGGAGAGTTGGGAGAGAAATTATGTCTGTGCCCTTCAGGCTTCTGCAGTTAGACATTATCCTCTCACAAAACCCCACAAATAGACAAGATGCTCAAATGCTGGAAAGCCAAAACCAAAAAAAAAAGGCTTTGAGAACTCTTTCTTTGTTACAGTTTTGTTTTGTTTCATTGGGATCTGTTTTCTGTTTTATTGTTTTGTTTTGGTACTAGGATTTAATTTTATTTTTAAAGGTGTTTCTCTGCCAGATGACCATTATGAAGCCTCCACAGAGGAAAGACCCTGTGTAATCTAAATAGAATTTGGACTTTTTTGCTTGCCCACCCCTTTTTTTAGGGTTAACTCTTTTTTTTACTTATATTCAATTAATTAACATAGAGTGTATTGTTAGTTTCAGAGGTAGAGGTCAGGGATTCATCAGTTGCATATGACACGCAGTGCTCTTTAGCAGTGCCTTCCTTGATGCCCATCCCCCAGTCACCCCAGCACCCCCCACCTCCCCTCTGGCAACCCTCAGCTCGCCTTTTTTTTAAGAATCAGCTTGCCCTGATTTGACATGGTGACAAATCTGTAAGAAATAGAAATCAGGGCGCCTGGGTGGCTCAGGCATTTAAGTGTCTGACTCTTTTTTATTTTTTTTTTAAAGACTTTATTTGTTTATTTGACAGAGGGTGAGATCACAAGTAGGCAGAGGCAAGCAGAGAGAGAGAGAGGAGAAAGCAGGCTCCCCGCTGAGCAGAGAGCCCGATGTGGGGCTCGATCCCAGGACCCTTGAGATCATGACCTGAGCTAAAGGCAGAGGCTTAACCCACTGAGCCACCCAGGTGCCCCTAAGTGTCTGACTCTTGATTAGCAGCTCAGGTCTTGATCTCAGGATTGAGAGTTCAGGCCCCATACTGGGCACTACACTGGGTATTGAGCCTACCTAAAAAATAAATAAATAAATAAAAGAAATACAAATCCCAAACCTTATAAACTTGATAAGTAAAGTAAGGCCTCTAATGACTTCTGTTAAACAAACTGCCCAGGGAATATTAAATAAAACAGCAGCAGCATCCTCTTGCCCCACCCCCCACGCCCACCACCTACCCCCCTGCCGCCCCAATCCATAGAGTCCCTGCCTTGTCTCTCTTCTCTCTTCACACAAAGGCCACAGCTCAGGTCAGACCTCTCTGTCCACCTCCTTTCCACTCTTCCAACTTCCAGACCCTTCTTCCCTGTTAATAACTCATACCTTAAAACAACAACAACAGTTTAGCTTCCTCCAACTTTCCTCTTCATCTGTAACCTCACCCGGCCCACACAAGCAATCCAGCAGCACTTAAAAAAAAATCCTGAGAATGGGGCACCTGGGTGGCTCAGTGGGTTAAAGCCTCTGCCTTCAGCTCGGGTCATAATCCCAGGGTCCTGGGATGGAGCCCCGCATCAGGCTCTCTGCTCAGTGGGGAGCCTGCTTCCCTCTCTCTCTCTGCCTGTCTCTCTGCCTACTTGTGATCTCTCTCTGTCAAATAAATAAATAGACTCTTAAAAAAAAAATCCTGAGAAAAAGCAGAGACAGAGTAGAAGCTTTGAATACTTGTGATTCATTATTTCTCCCATCTTTTAAAGTAAAGAACATTAAATGTGAGGTTATCTTGTTCTCTTGGTTGAATTTGTAGAGATTGTCTCTGACAGTTGGCAGCAGTGTTTGTGAAAAGGAATAGTGAGAGATCATGGTGAAGAGGCCAGGTCCGGAGGGACCAGAGTATAAAGAGCTTTCATTTCTAGGTTCAGGATTTGGATGGGGAATGAGTGTCTGTCATTGGCAGGGAAACAGTGACTCTAAGCCAGCAGCGGGGACAGAAGAAACCTGGTCAGCAGTGTCCGTGTCCCTGGTTGTGCTGTTACATTTTTTTCAGGGGCTTCTCTGACCTCAAACTTTTCAGTTCTTTAAAAAAAAAAAAAAAATTATTAAATACTTAAAATAGTGCTTTTTGCTTGCCAGTCACTGTTCCAAGTACTTTAAAATATTACCTTGTTTAATCTTTTTTTTTTTTTTAAAGATTTTATTTATTTATTTGACAGAGAGAGATCACAAGCAGGCAGAAAGGCAGGCAGAGAGAGAGAGAGAGAGGAGGAGGCAGGCTCCCCGCTGAGCAGAGAGCCCGATGTGAGGCTCGATCCCAGGATCCTGGGATCATGACCTGAGCTGAAGGCAGAGGCTTTAACCACTGAGCCACCCAGGCACCCCAACCTTGTTTAATCTTTATGAACAATCTGTGCACTATGAATGGTTACTGTCCTTGTTTTACTGATGAGAAAACCAGGTCACAGAGAGATCAAGGAACTCCCTCCAGATTCTGCAGCTAGAAATGGGGGTGTCAGAGGCCAAGTTCAAACCCAGGCTCTAGCTCGGGAGCCCAGGCTCCTCATGGGCTCTGTGCATTGCCGGCCTGTTCATCCTCACGCTGTCTGCCTCAGAACTGCCAGGAATCCCTGACAGATTTGGGCCCACCTCAGACTTACCTTATTAGAGTTTTTAGGGCGTGGAGAACCTGGGTGTTTACGTTATGAAGTCCTGTAGATGATTCTGATGTGGATCCTTGGTTAAGAACTTCTGTTTTGGAAGGGCCTCCTGCTGTCTGTGTGCTCACTTCTTGATTTCCTTTGGCTAGAAGAGTAGATGCTCTCTGAAGGTACCTAATTATTACAGAACTCAAAATTAATACTGCGATCCTTTGGTGTGCCTTTTGAGCCATCACTGCCTGAAATTTAGTTGCAATCCTTTCTTAAACAATACTTGACCAAACAGTGAAAACAGAATTTTCCTTCCTTTCCCACAAGCGCACTGTATGTCAAACATTCGCTTTAAAACTGAACGGAAGCTGAGCCTGCTGTTCTACTTCTCGTGCAAGTGTGGGGATGTACTAACTAGGTTCTGGAAAGCACACCTTTTGTGATGCGAAGAGAGAACTCTTCTGAACTCTTTGGAACACGTCTGTGCAGTAGCAGAGTCTAGTCCTTCGTGAGGGTTGTCGCTGCGGTGAGTCTCAGCTCCCAGTGTGGACCAGCTGTCCTGTTTGCCTGTCCTGCCGAGCCAACATCTAAGAGAAAATTTGTCCACTAAAGTAGAAAAATCAGATTATTGCAGATTATAGTTAAATGTATAAGGGCTTTAAAAGAAACGTGAAGGGAGTTTTTTGTTTGTTCATTTGTTTGTTTTCCCCACTTGGTTGTTTGCCTTGTCAAGACCAGTCTTTCCTAAAATGTACATCGTTAGGGATATTTTATGGTCCTTCCTGTTTGTGTGAAACCAAGACCAAAATTACTTTGGAGAGAAGATCGAGCTCTTTAGTGGATACGGGAGGGATATCCAGACACAGAATCATGCAGGAAAGATAACTTTAGAAATAGAAGTAGAAGAAGTCAGCTATCTCCCTGCGTTCCCGTGCCCTGCTGCTGTGATAATCTCACACACACACACACACACACACACACACACACACACACACACAGCATTTGAGACTACTGTTAACTTGGGTTTATGCCATTTTTGTAGTTTCTGCCTAAAACTTAAAAAAATTAATTTTTGCCTCAAGCCAGCATTCTCCCCATTTTTTACAACAAAAGGTAAAATCATTTTCTTAGATATCTGTATTTAACAACTCCTTTATAATAACTCCTAATCATCTCTTTTCTCAGAAAACTCGTTGGCTCCGTTTGCTGTAGACTCACCTCCCTCCCTGCCCCGCGTGGCCGCCGTGGTCACCCTGTGTAGGATGCGGTTCAGTCTTCAGGAAATTCTCTTCCTGCCGGTAGTCCCGAGGAAAGTGAACTTTCTAAAATGAAACATCTTGTAAACATTATGTCTGACAAACGCCTATGGTTAAACTCTTCGTGCATTTAGTGTTTGATCTTTTTCCTTAAGACATTTTTTTGGATTGCCACCCTGTCGGCACTCAGCAGATCACGGCTGAGAACAAGTTTCAGGGGTCCTAATTTATTTCCCCAAGTCACACACTGTCTGGCTTTTGGAAAACTCTGTATTAGAGCTGACAGAGTTTTGAACTTGTTTAGCTTGAGTTATTGAATGGAGTAATAGGAGGTGCAGGGTCAAAGACTTGCTGGCCTGATCCCTGGTCAGAGCATATAACTAGCATTTTGTGGGAGAGCTTTCTCTGGGGAAAACAGTCCTGACCTGGTTTAGAAACACTTTCCCTGCAAACTCTCATTAAGAGAGAAGAATGATTTAGAAGCTACTGTCATATCCTTGGGAAAGTATTTACAAGAAAGTTTGTTGACCAAGAAACTCTAAATTAATTCTACTTTAAAAAAAGACAGGCGGGGGGTGCCTGGGTGGTGTGGTTGGCAAAGGGGCTGACTTCAGCTCAAGTCATGATCTCAGGGTCCTGGGATTAGCCTGCTGCCTCCCGGCTCAGTGGGGTGTCTGCCTCTCCCACTGCCCCTCATCCCACTTCCACATGCGCACACGCTCCCTCTCTCAAATGAAATCTTAAAAAGAGAGAGAGATGCAGATCAGAGTACCTGATGGTAGTAGAGCATGCAACCCTTGATTTAGGGGCTGTGTTCAAGCCCCATGTTGGGTATAAATTTATTTTTAAAAAACTGTTTTGAAAAAGGAGGCATCTGTATGAAATTACTGATATTTGACCCCCCCACACACAAAAAAAGACAGCTTTGTATGGTCCGACCTTACACATTTTTGTGTGCATAAAAGGGGAGGTCAGAGTCAGGTGACGTATGTGGAGACTCCCACCGAGTTTGATGTGAGAACCATATCTTAAAGCAAAATGAATTGGTACGTATTAGGATTTCAAGCTAATCTTTCCTCTGGTGACCTTGGCAACATTTATCAGGTTTGAATGTAGTGTCAGAATTTTCCTCTTGTGAAATGTAAACCTTGGCTCACTCTTGGGCCATCTGTTGTGCGCTAATAGTTTTGATTTATTCTTGCTCTGGCTGACATGCATATTAATGGTGCTGCTGCAAGCTTGACATTTCCTTTTATCGGTGCGTAGTTACGCTGTGTACGTTAGTGGCACAAATACTGCATTCAGATTAGATATTTATATTACTCTTTCTAGCTGGAGGGTGAGTAATGTACTTAGCTTATGTTTGTACTATAATGGGAAGCTCTACATCATAGACATTTTAGTAGACTTTTAAAATGATTACATTCTGCTTAGTTTTACTACCTCTAATTTTTTTTATTTAAGATGTCACTGAGTATACCTGTGTGTTTTAATGGTTTTGGATTTTTTGTTTGTTTCAGATTTCTTAATTATCTTCGCTTTTCAGTTGCTTTCATGTTGAACACATTTGATTTCTGATCAACAGTTAATACAGCTTTTAGAAAAACGAGATAAATTCAGAATGTTTGACTTTGTTAAAGAGCTTTGGAAGGGCTGCTTCTCACGGCTGCTCTGGCGGTCCTATTTCCAGGCTCTGCTGTGCTCTTGACTCAGTTCGGTAGCTTGCCAGAGACTTGGCGAGATAAATGAGGTAAAGTAATAAAAAACAAGAGCTCCCCAAGAGAGGAACATAGATGAGAAAAAAAATTAATGCAAAGCTGTTTTTGAAATGAGGATAGATGCTTTTTATTTTTGATCTGATTTTAACAGTTTTATATTGAAAAACCAAGCCCATCTCTGGAATCCAGTGGATATGGACCAAATATGAAATGTTAAGAGGGCCCTGACATGCGAGATTCGATGAGCAGAGGCTGGTGTTGGTCCAAATAAAAGCTGCTCATTGTCCGAGTGCAGCCTGTTACAGGCTGTTTCCCTCACTCCCCAGGAAACATCACTAGATACTAACTACATTCCTTCCTATCAAAGATACGGGGCTCCAACCTTAGGTCAGAGTTTCCTAATACAAGAGAAGCTGTCTTACCTAGTATTATCAGGATTATTGGATGATCTATGAACTAACAAAATTGGTTAAGGCAGGAGATCAAAATAATATGTATATTTTAAATTTATTTCATTTAATTATATAAATGTGGACTTGTTTGCCAAGCTTTGATGTAGGACCAACACCTTTTCTTTGGGTCCAGATCCAGGACAGTGCCAAGTTGCCTCTCAGTGCAAACTACACTCACAGTGCATTAACCATAATTTCCAGTATCAGTTCCTCTTCCTCTAAATTAGATTAAGAATTTAAAGATTTTTTTTTTTTTAAAGCAATCTGAATGCAGACTAGTATGGTTTCTCCTCATTTTTAAAAAAATTTTTTTTAAGATTTTATTTATTTATTTGACAGATCACAAGTAGAGAGGCAGGCAGAGAGAGAGGGGGGAAGCAGGCTCCTTGTGGAGCAGAGAGCCCGATGCGGGGCTTGATCCCAGGACCCTGGGAATCATGACCTGAGCCAAAGGTAGAGGCTTTAACCCACTGAGCCACCCAGGTGCCCCTTAAAAAAAATTTTTTTTTAAGATTTTTTAAAAAATGTATTTATTTGACAGACACAAGTAGGCAGAGAGGCAGGCAGAAAGAGAGGAGGAAGCAGGCTCCTGGCTGAGCAGAGAACCGATGCAGGGCTCGATCCCAGGACTCTGAGATCATCACCTGAGCCGAAAGCAGAGGCTTTAACCCACTGAGCCACCCAGGCGCCCCTAGAGAGTGATTTGTACTCGGTCACTGTCACTGAGTGTAGGGACACTTCCAGGGTGAGTCACAGATAGCGCTGTCTTCTCTGTGTCTCCTGTCAACTCCTAAGCCCAGGTTGTCCTGGGCTCGAGCCCTGCATTGGGCTCTCTGCTTGGCAGGGAGCCTGCTTCCTCCTCTCTCTCTCTCTGCCTGCCTCTCTCTGCCTACTTGTGATCTCTGTCTGTCAAATAAATAAAATCTTAAAAAAAAAAAAAAAAAAACTTAAAAAAATACTAAAAAAACAAAACTGCTTTAACTCACTGAGCTACCCAGGTGCCCCTCCCCTCTCCTCAGTCCTTTATGGTTGTCTTGGAATGAGTGAATTTTTTAAACTATTCACTTTTATTAAATATTGTTCTCCTTTTCACACATTTTTAATCTTTGAAGATTGATTTATTTATCAGAGAGCGGGAGGGAGCACGAGTGGGAGGGGTAGCGGGGAGGGAGAGAGGCTCTCAGGTGGACTCCGCACGGAGCTTGGAGCCCAGCATGGGGCTCAATCTCGTGACCCCGAGATTGCTACCTGAGCCGAAACCAAGAGTTGGATGCTTAGCTAACAGCGCCACCCACACGCCCAGTTTCCCTAAATTTTTTAAAATTACACAGTTACCCTAACAAATACATTAGCAAAAGTAGTTCTGGAGGAAAAAACACAACTATTCATGAGCTGGGTTCTCTTGTGCTGGGCCCGCCAGTCAGGTTTAGAGGGGAGTGGGAAGGGCCATTTAATATCAGTGTCAGTTTAAGTTGGAGGTCAGTTTCCACTCTACACGATTATGTAGAGTCAACATTAGACAACACTGAGTAGGACCTTGATTTTATTGTGAATTCCCATTTCAGCCTCCAGCTGAGCAAAATGTGGTCCTGTTCTTGTGATAGGTTAGTCTCCAGTGCTTCAGCCCTCTTAAGAAGAGAAGAAACACAGTGTTGGATGCTGCGTTATGCACTAATATTTCAGTTTTCTTCTAACAAAGTGCTTGGAAAAAGGAATTGGGAGAATTGTATGAAATAGCACATTTTCTCATGCATGATATTGTGTAACATTGGAAAACTAATGTTTTATTCTCACAGTGAAGTGTTTTCCCACCAGACTTTCTCTGACTTCTGGGAATAAAAATATAATGTGTTGATGATCGTGTCTGTCCACAAAGTTTCCTCGCTGAAGATATCCCATGGTATCTCAGTCTTGTGGAGGCTTTTCAGGATGCATTTGGAGAGATCCTAAAACTAGTGACATAGATTACAGTGACAGTGCCAAAATAAAACCTCTGAAAACATCACTAATAGGATTAATGATATGTAAAAAGGAGTGAGATGAACATAGTTGGGGAGAAAAAAGTGATTCAGAGTTCACTGTTACAGCAAGGAACATTTAATTTGAGGAAGTGAAAGTAAATGTTAAATGAATTATCTACACTCTCCCAGATGTTTCTGTGTATAAATTATTTTTTTTAAGATTTTATTTATTTATTTGAGAGAGAGAGAGTGAGTGAGGGAGAGAGCATGAAAGGGGAGACGGTCAGAGGGAGAAGCAGACTCCCCACGGAGCCGGGAGCTCAATGTGGGCCTTGATCCCCGGACTCCGGGATCATGACCTGAGCCAAAGGCAGTCGCTTAACCAACTGGGCAACATAGGCGCCCTATTAATTATTTTTAAATATAAGTTAAGTACTGTTAGAATTTGTAGTATACTGGCTTTGATTCCCTGCAGTTCTGTGGTAAACAAGCACTTTAAAGATTTTTGTTTATTTGAGAGAGAGAAAGGGAGAGAGAGAAAGAGAGAAAGAGAGAGAGTGAACACAAGCACGGGGGAGGAGTCGAAGGAGCAGCAGACTCCACGCCGAGCAGGGAGCCTGGTGAGGGCCTCCGTGCCAGGACGCTGGGATCGTGACCTGAACCGAAGGCAGCCACTGAACTGACTGAGCCCCGCAGGGGTAAATTCTAGGTGTCCTCCCTGTCCCCCACCCTCTGCAATTTGCGAACTTTAATAAGTAGAGGTAAGGCTGGTTAACGGTAATAATTTTTATGCAGTCAAGATGTGATTCTTCTTTTTCATAAATAATAATGTGTTTTTTGGCTTTCTCCTGCAAAAGTAACTACTTCATTTGAAATTTAATGAAGAAAGAAGGAGACATTATGTTCAGAAAATCATGTTTAAAAACAATGTTTAGTATGGCATCTAGATCTTAGCAGGAAACTCAGATTTAAGTCTGAGCCTGACCTTAACCCATGACCAATAGAATCCAAGTGTGTTTATTTTTACAGTAGCTTTAATTTGGGGCTTGCAAGTTTGTTGGTTTGTTTTCTCATTCAATTTTGGGGACCCTGAAGCATTTATTTTAATTATAGGAATTAAGCTATTTATAATTTTATGGCATGAAGATCAGCAAATTTTGTTTCTTCTTGGCTATATTATGTTATCTTACTGAGAAATGTGTGATCTTTGTGTCTAACAATGCACTTTAAAAAAAAGTCTCCCGTGCTCCAGTGCCGGAATTTTAGCAGGACAGCTTCACTCATCTTTCTCCACTCGAGAAAAAAAAAATCTGTTCTCACAGAAATGCTGCCTTGAGTTAAACAAAGGACAAGCTGTTGCCGGAAATGTTGTCTATACAGTTCTGTTCATATATGTTCATTTCAGTTTGTTTGTTGCATCCTAGACTTTTCCTTCACTTTGCTGATAATTGCATTTCATAATCCCACTGACCTTTGAGCTAAGTTGCCTTGAATTTTTATTACCTTCAACTGCGTTAAATCCTACTTGTAATGAGTCCTTCTCTGTAGCAAGTTTGCTGAGTGAGTGTTGAACCGAAGCGGGCAGAGGAGAAGAGAAGGAAGTAGGAGGGATTCTGGTCAGGTTCAGTTCTGTCCGTCTGTCTGTCTGTCTGACTATGTGCCCTTCAGTAGAAACACTAATGTATGTTGTTTTCTTTCTTTTTTTTTTTTTGTTTTTGTTTTTGCTGTGACAATTCCCGCTTTTGCTAGGAAAAAGGAATTATTGATGTTTAAGCAATAGTTCATATCTAAATATATTTTTTTTTTTTTTAAAGATTTTATTTATTTGACAGACAGAGATCACAAGTAGGCAGAGAGGCAGGCAGACAGAGAGTGAGAGAAGGAAGCAGGCTCCCCGCTCAGCAGAGAGCCCGATGTGGGACTCGATCCCAGGACCCTGAGATCATGACCCGAGTCGAAGGCAGCGGCCCAACCCACTGAGCCACCCAGGTGCCCCAGCAATAGTTCATATCTAAATCATAAGTCACTTGTAATCTGTTTCGGAATGCCTACAGTTGTACATACCTTTTCCCAAAAAACACATACTCCCAGCCTCCTCTTGGCTTATCTTCCTTTTAGGATTTGTGTGGTTGAAACCAGAAACCTCAGATGCCAGGGGTCATTTATAGATTATCAAACGTTGGCATACTTTATAACTGTCCTTTATAACTTTATAGCTCTGCTAGACATGCATTTATAATTTTTTTAATTCTTCCATTGAATTGTGTTTTTAAGGGTAAGAACTGTATTCTTGTTCAGTACGTACTTCTGCTTACCGAAAGAGATCTAATGCTGTGTGGTGGCTTCAGAGGGAGAAGGGAAGCTCAGCAGGCAAAGTTTCAGGCTCTGGCCTTGACTGCAAGCTCTAGACGGAATCTCTGTTTTAGATACCAGTAATTTGGGATCCGCAATGGGGGGGCAGCAGAAATGTTCCTCCTCTTTAAGGAAAAAAAAGTGAAAATGGCTGTATTGGGTAGATAATTTCAGTATCTTGTGATATTATCTAGCCTAGCCCCCTCATTTTATAGGATTGGAGACAGAGCCAGATCATACAGCAGTCAGTGGCTAGATCTAGAGTGACACTCCTGTTCAGACTCCTTACCAGTAGCCTTTAAAGTGTTTACACAGCGTGTATGTTCCCAGAACTGAGGAGTTCTCTAAGGATACTACGTGGCACCTGGGAATGATCAACACTCGGTAAATCATAAGATGATTTGTAGTTAATTGCCTCTAAGCCATGTTAAAATAAAAAATGTCATTTTTGGTTGTGATCCCAGTGAAATGTTGGCATCTCAGAAACTCTGATTTGGGCCTATTATAAGACTAAGCCAGTGGTTCTCACAGGTTGTTCTTTGTTATTCCTAGGATCACCTGCTGTTACCGGCCACCACCCACAACAAGACCACAAGACCAAAAATGTCAATAGTGTTACCAGCAATAAACATAAACGGTAAGTTGAAATTTGGGTTTATGAACAACCTAAGTTTGCTTTCTTTAAGCAGTATTCTCTGGATGAGCCAAGAAACATTTAAAATATTTGATTGGTCAGATATATATCCATGCGTTAATTTTGAAACATTTTCCACTTTTTCCACAAAAGATTATTTTAAAATCCCTATACTCTCTATTACTGTATTTTTAATTCATTCTCTTGTTTACAGAATTGGAAAAGTTAGCATCTTAACTGCTCTACAGACTTACTGTGGCCTCTCAGGTTATACATACAGTGTAGGAATTCCCTGCTGGGTTCTCAGAGTGAATTTGTAAGTTGCGTTTTGGGAATTCAGAGCAGTTTCCTGAATTCTGTAAATGGTGACGTAATTCCCAGAGCAAACATCACAAGCCTCTTTAGTCCACAATCCCGATGTATTTGGTATCGATCGTGTTACCATTCCATTTTGTTCTCTTGCTAGTGCTGGGTATTACATAAATTACAAATAATGCTATAATACCTTGAGATCATCTAAGGATTTTAATTAACCCATCTTGCTTATAATCTAGAAAGAAAAATCAGCCCAGAAACCACGGTGCTCCAAAGAGTAGGTCTCATAAAGAATATACAAAGTACTAAAGACATTTAGGAAAGGCGAGATTACTTCCAGCTGGCTCTTCATGGGGAAGAGAAGTAGCTTACTCGTGGAGCCCACCGTGCGCTGTGAATGAACACAGTGTGTATTGTTGATGAGTGCTTTCTGGGACACATCATGTTAGGCTCTGATGAAACAAGGAGGGTTGGCTATCCTTCTCAAATTCTTTTATCTGGATTAAGGGAACTACCAGTATATTTTTTTTATCTAGTAGTTAGAACCTCATAGTTTATGAATAAGCCAAAAAGTGAAAAGCCTTTTGAACTAACCCACAGCTGAACCAGTCCACATTCTGACGGATGATCATAGTTAAACAACCAAATATAATTATTAAAAAACAAAAACAAAAAAACAGGGATTCTAGATACATAAAATTTAGTCTTAGAGAAAAAGTATCCAATATTCGTTTTGCATTTTAAGACCACAGAGGACTGTAGAGTTTCTTGGAGCTGTGTGTACACCGCTTACTAGAAATGCTTGGAGCTCCGACGGGCACCCAGGTGGCTCAGTCGGTTGAGGGCTGGCGCTCGGGTTTGGCTCAGGGTATGATCTCCTGAGATCGTGGGGTCGAGCCCCACATTGGGCTCCATGTGCAGCGCAGAGTCTGCTTGAGAGTCTCTCCCTTTGTCCCTCTCTGGTTCAGGTTGTCTCTCTAATATTAAATAAATAAATAAAATCTTAAGAAAACAAAGGAATGTTGAGGAGGTCATGATCTCAGGCTGTGAGATTGAGTCCCCCCTAGTGTGGAGCCTGCTTAAGCTCCTCTCTCTCTTCCCTCTGCCCCTCCCCACCCAACCTCTCTTAAAAAGAAAAAAATAAATGCTTAGGAGGCAGCTTGATTTCTTTTTTAAAGATCTATTTATTTTAGAGCCTGTGTGTGCATGCGTGCACGTGTGCAGGGGCGGGGGCAGAGGGAGAGAGAGAGAGAGAGAGAATCTCAAGCAGCTCCCCTTACTGAGTGCAGAGCCCTGTGTGGGGCTCAGTCTCACGACCCTGAGATCATGACCTGAGCCGAAACAGAGTCAGACGCTCAGCTGACTAAGCCACAGTGGCATTATGCCATCGGTACATAAACATTTGTCTTGCTAAAGCATAAATGATGACATTAGTCTTCCAAGGATATCAAGAACAAATTTTAGAAATTAAAACTGTAACATTAAGAGGAACTTCTCTTGCTTCAGTAAAGGCGGGTTCCAAAGCTTTCAGGGAGCAGTCCTGTAGTACTTTGGGAAGGATAATATATTCCACAGTGTATGTATTACACTTAAAGAATACGTTTAGGAAATACAACTTATTTTTACTTCAGAGGTGCCTGGGTTTCTCTGCTTGAACCATAATAGATTTCAGTTCCGGTCAGCTTATGCTCAGAAGGGCTATTACCTAAGCTTCAACAAGACAGAGTTCACTTAATTTTGTTCTGATATTGAATTCTTATGCAAGAGAATGCCTGCTTTTATTTTATGACAGTGAGTTTTCCATACTTACCAAGCCAAAAACAATACGATGCTGTTCGACTCTGTTGATCTTGGCCAGGCGGCTAATTTTTGAAAATGAGCCTTTCATGGATTTGAAAAATACAGTCATTAGAAGATCATTTCCTTTATAATCTGGTTTTGATTTCTTTATAAATAAATTTCGTTGTTTCCTTTTTAGGGTATAGTAAACTATTTGAAAAGTTAAGATTCGAATTTAAAAAGTATTGGTTGAGTATCTGCCACGTGCCAAGTGTCGCGCTGTGCCCTCGGTCTCTTTCCGAACGGCGCCTCCACCCCCTCACTCCGCCGGTTAGCATCTGACTTTGCCTCCGCACCTTGTGTGCCTGTGAGCCTGCAGGTGGGGTGGGGATATCCTTGCTCCCCGCTGCCACTTCCAGATGACCTCCCCTTCTTTCATCTTCGAGGGTATAACGTCAGGCTTTCTACCCCTCACCCTGCTCTGTCACCGCCTTCTCTCCCACCGTGACTGATGACTCTCCGCCACTGCTTTTCCACGTGCAGCTTCCACGTGGAGCGCTCACCCCGCACCCTGGCCGTTTTGGATCCCATTGTCTTTTTCATCCTGTAGCCGTGAGCCTCCCACCCACATGGGCACGGTCATACTCGGACCTCGCCGTCGTCAGGAATGGCACTGCTGCAGGCCTCCCACCCTGCTTACCTCTTACTGTAAACCCACGCTCGCAGCCGCCGTCTCAGCGCCCCGCTGCCGGCCGCGAGCCACCGCTCTTCCCGTGCGGATCCCGTCCGAGCGCTCCGGCCTTCCTCCTCGTCGGGCCCGCGTCCCCCCGCATACGCGCTCCGCTCTCTGGCAAGCCCCCTTCCTTACGTCCTGGCTTCTTCTTCTCTTAGGTCTCACTTGTCTGTAAAAATCACCCCCTGCCTCACAGTTAAACCCAGCTCTCCTCTGTATGCCTGTTCGTGGATTCTCAAGAGCTGAAAATTACCAGAAAATACCATCTAGTCGGGACCAGCGGATGCGCTGCCCATTAATGACTGCTCATTCCGCAGGAGCAGTCGGTCCTGGCGGTCGCCGCGAGGAGCTGCACTTGTCTTCTGGCGGAGACACACTTCCCTGCCCTCCCTCCCTAGCGTCCCGGGACTCCGGGATCAGGACGTGAGCCGAAGGCAGTCGTCCAACCAACTGAGCCACCCAGGTGTCCCAAGTAAACGTGCTTTAAACAGTGCCCAGCCATTGTCGGCGTGGGCACTCTTGCGCCCTTTCGCTGTCATCGTCCGTGTCGTCCTAGGCAATTCCTTCCTTTTGGACCCTGTGTCCATGCCCCTCTCACAGGTTGGGAGACTCGGCTCCTCGCTGATAGCCTTTCTGTGCTGCGCCATCAGCTTCTCTGCTGGTTCGGTCCCATCTGCATCCTGCACGGCCGCATACTCCCTCTGCGTGGGGACACATCCCCCCGCGTCCTGCTTCTCCGCGGGCCTTCGGGGAAGCGCTCTTGCAAGGCGTCCCTGCGCTCGCTGCTCCCTTCGGCTGGTGGCCGGGTCTCCCCGTGCTCAGTGCGCGTGCTTCCGGACCACGGGAGACTAGATGGCAGGCATTCCTGTATTTCCCCCGCAAATACCTGAACGCATGTCTGCGGCGAAAGGGAATTCTCCTACAGAAGCACAAGACGATGACCACACTTTCAAAAGACAAGAACTTTAGCACTGATGCTGTACAGTTTAACCGACAGTCCATATTCACGTTTCCACTTTGCCCCCAAAATGTTTGTTACAGCTTTCTGTGGGGAGAGACACAGAATCGAGGTGCAGACCATATGGTGCCCCCACTTGGCAGACCTCTTTCGTATCCTTTTGTCTAGAACCCTTGCCATCTAAAAGTTGTCTTTCATGACATACACGCTTTATAGAAACCAGAGTCATTGAGGTGTAATATAGCATATAGTAAATCAACAATTCATGTATACTGTTTAATGAGTTTCTAACAAATGTAAACAGTTGTGAAACTACCACTTAGTCTTGGTGAAATGTTTTTACTTCAGAAAGTCTCCTCCTACGCGCTGCAGTCATTCCCCTGAAGTGTGTGTTGACATACCCTTGTGCTGAAGCGCTGCATTTTGTAGGCTTCCCCGATCCCGTGGCCCATCTAGTTTTCCTCTTAGGATTAAAAACAGTTGACAAGTATAGTCTAATCTTTCCAAATATAAATTAATTAAAGTGTTTGCTAGTTACCTTTGTGCCGCATTGGTTAAGATTTGGAATTTATCATCAAGAGTGAATTGAAACGATTAACCTCCTTTTAAACAATTGTTCTACAAAGGAGAACATGTGCACAAAATTGAAGTATCGAGCTCTCCACAATCCAGAGATGGATTTCTTGGGCGTATTGGGTATACACATTTGACGCCAGTATGGCATCACTTAGAGCCTGATGCGTGAGAGTTATGTGCACACAGAAACATTTGGGCACCTGTTTCTTGCAAGAGCAGAGATGTTGTGAGGACACCTCAGGTTTTTCATCCTGAGCAACGTAAGAATTTGAGGAGCTTGAATAAAATACATTTTCTGCCATTCCTGAGTTCAAAAGTTACATGTAACTCGGAAAGGAACATGAGTTGTGGGTCTGTCTGATCCCTCTCTCTGACTTCAGTGGTGCCTGTAGGATGTTGGGGAGGGTGGTGGAAGATACACAGTCAAATTTTATTGAGCAGGTTTCTGTAGGACCCTGGATAGGGATATTGGGGAAGAGGAATTTGATTTTCCAATTTGGGCAAAGTACATTAGATTCCCAGATCAATTAAACTATAATGTATAATGACTCTACTTTGTGGTTTTGAGCTGTGGAAAAAAGTCTGTACAAGAAATAGCTAACGAGAGTAGGATATGGGTGTGAAATTAATGCCATTTAGAAAACACTAGTTACATAATTCTGTGTTTCCTGTGCCATTTTGGCCTTTGTAATTTATTTCGTTTTGCATTCTCTTTGGTAGTTGAATGTCTCACATGACAGTTGAAAACAGGTTGGGGAAGCTGTAAGTCTCTCTGTCTTTGAGGAAGTTTTCACGCTGAAGATTATTAAAGTAAAATAAAATGCTAGGTATGCTTTAAAAAAAAGCTTTCAAAAAATGATTGCAGATGGTTGGCAGAGCAGTGGATGATAAATTAAAGGCTATTGGTATTTTTTTAAAAAGGATTCTGGAAGTTTTCCTTGTACTGTAAGTCAACATTTCCTGCTTTTAAATTATTTCCACTTATGTTGTGGTAAAATTGCTCATTTCCTTTCTTTCTTCATAAATAATTCAACAAAGTGGAACCTAGAAGTGGTCTTATTTTTAATGGTAGCTACTTTGTAGACCTCTTTCACAGGGAGTGAACACAGCCTATTAGTAGATGCGTAATTTGACCAACGCTTTAATTGAATTAGTTTTACTGTTCCCCTTCCCTCTGCATATCCTGTACCTAAGTTCATGTAGGTACCTGAGCAGTAAATAGAAAACTATTCTAATGCTACCCTGTCCTTGGTAAGGGTTCAAGTAGGTGAAAAAATACCTACAAGGCTAAACTGTATTTATATTTAATCTCCAAGTAATTTTCTATGAAGAAAATCTAGAAGAACTTATTAGCAATGAAACATCTTTTTAGTTGAGGATGTAATAGAAGGGCAGGAAGCAAACCGACTCAACAAATGTGTTGGTTTTAATAATAAGAGAATGTTGATACAACTGCTTTTGATGAACCGCAGTTTCGTAAACTGTGATCCCAAAGAAAATGTATTTGGAAACAGTCCTATTTTAGACATGTTCTGTCTAAGTAGGCTGCTTGTCTGTCAGAGAATCGTGCCTAAAAGTTGTGCTTTTCCTCTTCTTTTCTTCTTGAAGTCCTGCAGGTTATCTGCTTTCTTAAAATACATTTACAACCTTGCGTTTTCATTGCAGTTTTTCCGTTTCAGTTCTGTAATTGTGTTCAGACAGCTGAGTGAGTGGAGTCTTCTCTTCCAACCATGTTTTTAATATTTTAAAAACATATAATCAAATATTTGACTTTTGACTCACTACTGAAACCAGTAGTACAATTTCCACACTGAGAATTTCTGCTGACAAAAGGAGAAAAATAACACTATTCACAAAAAGGATTTTTTTCCTTCAGTGTATATCCAGAGATTTAGGAATTCTGTGTAGCTGGCAGGTATAACGAGGAGTGTTACCACTGACCATACTTGCCATGATAAACAGTACTTTCTTCTAGACCTGAGTCTTCCTGTTGATCGGGGTTGAACTGGCAGTTTCCTCTTGAGAAGACAGTCACCACAGGAGGCAGAATAGGACTCAGATTATCTTTACAATGTGTAAAATTGTAAAATTTTGGCTCAGTTCCCCAGATCCCTTTTTTAGCTTACCTTCTCTGGTGATGCTAAATCACCAGCCAGGCTGAGACCAACAGTGATGCTTTAGATCAGTTCTAAACCGGAAACAACATGCTGATAAATTTTTTAAGAGAAATCAGTTAAGTTCTAGTAATTATAAATTGTAATGCCTCTCTGGCATCAGATCAGAAATTTGAAGAATATGAGAGATTCTAGAATCTTGGTACCTTGCGAGGTAAAACTTGAACTGGACTGTAAAGGAAACTTAGAGAACAATAAGAAGAAGGATATTTCTTAATGTAAGGATTGCATTTGGCTACAAGTAACAGAAAACCTTAACATTGTTAAATAAATTGGATTCATTTTTTCTTATATATTGTCAAGTCCACAGCAATGAACCAGTGTAAGTGCTGGTGTTCGTTCAACAACGTGAGATGTTAGGTAGGACTAAGGTTGCTGTGATTCTCTTGGCCTTTCTCAGATGTTCTCAAAGTGGCTGCTGCGGCTCAAGCCCTCGTATCTGTATTTCAGATGGAAAAAAGGAAAGCATGGCATCTCTCAGGAAAGCAAACATCATCCAGAAATTTCCAGCAGACTTTTGCTGCTGTCTCATGGGACATACAAACTTGTGTCACATCCATAGGTCGAGCTTCAAGGGAGGCTCAGAAATACAGTGCTTTAACTAGGCTCGCTGTGATCTGAAAGAAATACAGCCTTCCCTTACTGTGGAAGTAATGGGTGTTGGGTGGACAGATCGGCAGCAGCTGCTTGCTGCGGCATTCCGGCATGTGCTGTGTTGGGACTGAACAAAGTGTCTGGGAGGAGACAGTGCAGAGAAGACTCGGGTCAAAGAGGAGAAATCGTTTACTGCAGGGACGCAGCTCTGTGATGTAGGTCAGTAACGAGTTAAGGACGTGACTTGAGGCTCTCTGCCGTAAGAATGAGAAGGAGAGCTCCGTCGAGAGACTTACCCTGGCTGTCTGCGCGTGCGAGGACGTTAGGAGAGGAGATGAGCTGGGGTGCAGTGCCCCGATTTGGGGGTGAGGTTGTGAAGGGCCTGGAGTGGAGAGGAAGGAAACTGTCCAGAGAAATTTCACAGGGAGAATCTGTTGCCCCAGGCAGCTGAAGGAGGGAGGGAAGCTGATGGCCCACCTTTCCCCCCTGTTTCCTCTGGGTGAAGTCGCAGGGCGACCGCCCTTAACTCCTCCCAGATTGTTCGGTTATCCCCACGTGGCGTGGCCTCTTCCGAACCCTCTTCTACAAAAGTCTGAAAATGGGATTTTGAAATGGAAAAGACGAGATTAATGCTGGATCTGCCCTTCTGCACCTGCAGACTTACACTTTGTCAGGAGTGACAGTGCTTTGAGGTTCATTGGCAGTTGCACGGGTCCGTTTTTTTTATTCAGTATTTGATTTACCAATAAACCTTTCAATCTGGGAACTCTTGTGAGCCTCCAGAGGTTTACCTGGGGATCAGGTTGCCCTGCACCTTCCAGGCGCCGAGTACTTCTGTGCCCCAAGGAGCCGACTCCCGGACCCGCCGCACCTAACGCACCTCCGAGTCCTGCCAGCTCGCTGTGAAGTCACTTTCGCTCCCTCTCCCTTGTGGCAAAAATCTGTTTCTACTCAAACAGATGGTTTGCTTTCGACTAATAAAAACTAGGGATCAGCATCTATTTAAGCCAGCAAAGTTGGTTTGAGGTTCCTACTAACTTCAAAATCTGAAAGCTCTCTCTACACATAGTAAGCTCACCAGAATGGATTTATCTTTGTACTGGAAAATCAAGAACCTTGTAGTGAGTCAGAAGATTGAACCATTTCACATAGTCCTGAGTTTCTGTTTTTCTGAGGAACTGTTTAGCAAGCGCAGGCTCAAGGCATCTGTTTTCTCTTCTGCCATGACACCAGCTGGAAACAGTAGGGACCCTCACTTTCCGTAGAGTGCTCTGCAGTTCTTCCGATCATTTCTTTGTCAGCTGAGACACAGTTGAGAACGGGTGATAGGTTGGTGTCATCTCAGGGATGTCCGTGTCAAGGACGCTGTAACTCGGTTCACATTGGAGACTGCTTCTCTTCTTGGGCTCACAGTAGGAAAGGTGAGAGAGTCCTCAGAAATCTATATTTTTCTGAACCTAGAATGTTGCCGTTGAAAATATGGTACATATTGTTAGAGATTTTGCTTTGGGAATCTTGAGTACATCAGTCAAGAGATGCCTTTGAACTTAACCAAATATCCATAGAGATAGTTTCTTCCATATTTATTACAAATTTTACAGAAACAACTGCATGCCTTAAACATAAGTTTTAGATTAAATAATGAGACAAATGTGAACTATAAAATAGTTTGTCGCCAGGAGCGGGGTTGTGAGGAAGAGCATACCGTTAGCCTCGGTGAGGATATCAGAAGCCCATGTCTTTGTTTTCATTCTGCTTACTACACAGGACAGAACTTGTGGGAAATGTGATCCACTTGGTATCACCACAGTATAGATTAGGACACAGAAGGACTCACTGATCATGTTGTCAAGCCATAGCGTACCAGGGGTAAAAGGCTTTGGTACAGTCACCCACGCTAACTCCCTTCCAGGGTCAGGCTTTCCTTCTGCCACTCTTCACTCCGTGGCCAGCCTCTATATTTACTTATTTTTAAGATTTTATGTATTTGAGAGAAAGAATGAGTAGTGGGGAGGGGCAAAGGGAGAGAGAGGGAGAAGCAGACTCCGTATTGAGCAAGAAGCCGGACGTGGTGCTGGATCCCAGGACCTGGAGATCATGACCTGAGCCAAAGCAGATGTTTAACTGACTGAGCCACGCAGGCGCCCCGGCCAGCCACTTCAGCTACCGTCCCCTCCGAGGACGAAGACTGCCTGCCTTAAATAGCTCGGGCAATTTGTAAACTGTTCCTTTTCTCTCTCTCCCTCATTCTACCTATAAATCACAGTGTTACGTATAAATATAATCTTTTTTCCACATGGCAGCCCTCTGGCTACTTGTGCTCTGTATATATCTTCTGAGTCTTCATACATCAAGGCCTTCCAGTTTTCAGAAGCTCTTCTTGTAGCCTCAATTCTGGTCACTCTCTTCTGGATGGGTTCTGGTTTTTCCACCTCTTACGGGGGGCCGTGGTACGGGGTACGGAGGACTAGCTCCAGATGCTCGGCAGTGCCTTCTGAGTGATGACACCAGTGTTTTTGCCAGGTACAACCTATATTGTGCCTCTTGTCAGTTCTAGTCCATGGTTCTTTTCACGTATATTATTACCAAATCCTGTCTCTTCCATTTTACTTCCTGATTTTGATTTTGGGGGCTTTTTAAAAAAATTCCTGATTTAACATCTTCTTAATAAGGTTTTTCATAAATCCCTTACTCAAACGTTCAGGGAAAGCTTTCCTAAGCCCATGGAGTAAGTGAGGTGCCCCTCTCCTACCTCCACTGTGCAGAATACTCTGAACTCCCTTATTTTTGTAACATTCATATTATTTATAATCAGCAGCTTATTGTCTGAGTCGCCCACTAAACTGTAGGCTCTTTAAGGTTAGGGACCCTGTTTGTTTAATATCTTTTGTTATTCCTAGTGCCTTCTAAAAGAACAAGTGCCTTCAAGGAACACAGTAGGTGCTCAACCAAATGGGTGGGATTGAACTAAACGTGTATGGCCTCTGTGTAAGCTGGGCACGGCCATTTGTATCCAAGAGAAAAAAGTAATCCGTTAAATCCACACACACAGAGTGAGCTTTGAACTGAATCCTGAAGGATTCATATAGATTGGCCACGCGGGTGAACATTCTGGGCAGAGGGAACAGTACAATAGGGATATGCAAACAAGAAAGCCAGCCAGCCTGCCAGGGGGAGTAAAAGGGCCAGGAGGTGCAGAGGAAGCCAGAGAGGCCATCCAGAAGCCCTCAGGACATAATGTGTTTTGATTTTACCCTGCGGGTAATCGGGAGCTACTACAAGATTCTGGGCAGAGGAGAGGCACAGGTGGATTCGTGTTTCAGACGTTTCCCTGATGGCAAGGATGGATTAGAGGGGTGAGACTTTTTACAGAGACGACAGTTGGAAAGTTATAATCACCTAGTCTAGAGATAGCAGTTTGAACACGGATTACTGCACAGGTTCTGGGGCTCCGGGAGGTGGGAGCAGCTTAGCGGGGTGGGTCTGGCTCCAGGTCTCTCGGGAGGTTGTCATCAGCCTGTTGGTGGAGTCTGTTGGTGGATTTGCCTGGGGCCGAAGGATCTGTCCCAGCTCATGCACTGTTGGCAACAGGCTTCGGCTCCTCACCTGCGGGCCGTTCCTGGCGCTTCCCCCAGAGCATCCCATCCGGGAATGGGAGAACTCCCCGGCCCGAGAGAAGCTGGGCTGTGGAAACCGATGGCGGAAGTGACCTGCCGCCACCTCCCCGTGTGCTGTGAGCTACATCGACTGCACCTGGGAAGTTGTAGGAGGGACTCCCAAGGGTGCGAGTGCGCGGAGGGGGCCCCGGGGGCCTCTTAGAGGCTGCTTGGCATGCTGCCTGTCGCAGCGGACGAGGAGCACCTCTGCAAGTCGGGAACGCTGTGGTGGTTTATGGAGACAGAGGGACAGAATGCTCCACGGAGAAACTGAAATGTCCTGTTAATCATTTCTCCCAGCTTCTTACTGCCCAGAGCATTCGCTTGACTGAAAAGTAAGATCACTAAGACCCCATTATAAATGTTAAGTAATGGCTAGTTTGCAATCACCGCTCTTTTCTGTGCTTGGATAGCCTGGTTCCGTGTTTGTTTTATGGGGTGACGCAGTTGTGCCTCAGGTTTACAAATAACCGTCACGTGGCCCTCTGCTAAGCAATGTGCCGGTTTCCGAGGGGCTCTGGGGTGTGATTTATGCCTTCGGAGAGCTAAGCGTACTGGGAAACAGGACATGCATAGATCAGAGGGAGTCTCAGAGTTGGAAGGAAACTTGGGGACAGTCTCACACGGCGGCCTCATGATGTAGATAAGGAGGCAGGTTGGGGGAGGCACAGGCTGATGAGGCCGTGACCTGAGGCCCAATCTCCACATCCCCAGGCAGAGCGGGCTTGTCTTAAATGTGAAAGGTGATGTTTTTTTGTTTGGTTTGGTTGTTAGAGAGGAGCAGGGAAGGGGTAGAGGGAGAGGTGGGGAGAGAGAGAGAGAATCTTAAGTAGGCTTAACGGGCTTGATCTCACAATCCTGAGATCATGACCCTGAGCCGAAATTGAGTCAGACACTTAACCGACTGAGCCACCCAGGCGCCCCCAAATGTAATGTTTTTTATACCACCAAGGACATTCTTTGAAAACATAAACTGTTTTTGTATTTGAAGCAGAGTGACCTGGTATTTGATGTGGGGAAAGGTGAGGCATGTCTTAGAAGACATTTCTGTCTTTTGTGAGAAGACCCCCCCCCAGCTCCGTCACTGATTACGGTGTGACTTTGAACTAAATTATAATCCGTTAGAGAACACACGCTACGGTGTGACTTTGAACTAAATTATAATCCGTTAGAGAACACACGCATAACACACGCTAATCACGCATTGCCTGTATTCCTAAACAGTTCAAGTGGCACATTCAGTTTATTTCTTCTTTTTGTGAGCGCCCGTCATGTATATGAAGCACATTTTGGGGTTCTTTAACAGAGATAACGGCATTTGGTCCTCACAAAGTCTCTGTGACGTTATTGCATCTGTGTTTCATGGCTTAGGCGGTGAAGAGACAGAGGGGCTTGTGACGGAATGTTCTGAGAACTCCTTCACGCTCTGTTTTCTGCGGCCCAGCGCTAGCTCCTCACGTGCCTTCTGCCCTTCCCTGAAGCACGTTTGTGACGAAGCTGAGGCAGTAGAATTAAACACCAGCTTATGCTGCCATCATTTCAGAGAACAGCTACTGCGTTCCGTTCTGGTCATCTCTCAGTATTTTAATATTAAGCACATAAGTTGGATGCTGGCCAGCAGAAAGATGACATGTGATACTCCTATAAGATAGACATGTTCGCCCACTAGTTCCCTGGACTTACCATGGTAAACCAAAAAGGTTTTTTTTACTAACTATCTTAAAATACGAAGAAACAAATTGGGAGTCCATAAGCTCTAGCTTCCTTGACATCATAAATTTACCTCATTAAAGCACCACTTTAAAAATTCATTCCATCCACATACAGCAAGCATTGATTTCAAAGTTTGGTTGCTTTTTCCATGGTACTTAAACAGACCCCCCCCCCCCACACACACACACACATTTCCCAGTAAATAAATGTTAGTCATTTCCCTTAACTGGCCTGTCCCAGACCAATAATGAGCTCTACTTTCAAAATAAAGCCTATCACTTAGCAGGGACATTGAGCAGTCTGCCTTCTCACTAATGAACTTGCTGGCCACAGTTGTGTAGACGTGGCTGTGTGCTGCCCAGGAAAGCGGGCCTGCGGTCGGACGAAGACAGCGGCAGGTTCAGTCAGGAGGGCGAGGCTGTGGACATGCAGGCTCTCCCGCCCGCTCTGCTGAGTTCAGTTCAGTTCATTGTGCTGTTCGTGCACATTCTAGCAGATGCGCTGCTCCGTTAATTCTGTCTTCCCCCTTAGTCCACAGAGCCCCATTCAGGTCCTTAATAAGGAGGACCTTTGTAAGCACCGATTCGATTCCGCCTTTATTAAGAACCTACTAAATGTTAGGTATTGTTTTATGAGCTGAGATACTATTTAATATGAAAGTTACAGGTGGACGCCTGCCCTAGGTAAGCTCACAATATAATAGTTTTTTGGTTTTTTTAAGTTTTAGCTGCTTTTATCAATCGGTTTTCTTTAGTGTCAGATAATAGGGTATTTTTTTTTAAAGATTTTATTTATTTGATAGAGAGAAATCACAAGTAGACGGAGAGGCAGACAGAGAGAGAGAGGGGAAGCAGGCTCCCTGCTGAGCAGAGAGCCCGATGCGGGCATCGACCCCAGGACCCTGAGATCATGACCTGAGCTGAAGGCATCGGCTTAACCCACTGAGCCACCCAGGTGCCCCAGATAATAGGGTATTTAAGCGGAATTTGTTAAGTTAAGCAGAATTTCTAGGAGAGCCAGAGAGTGAGACTTGGAGGTTTGTCAGGCAGAAAACAAAGCCCTGCGTTACCCCCCATAGCCCGTGGTGGAGGACACTCATTCCACACTCTGCTTCAGGCCCGGCCCCTGAGGCTGGCTCTCTGCACTAGATGCTTGTGCCGCCGGGACCGCCACCCTCTCCAGAGGGGTTTTCAGAGCCGTGGCTGCTTTGCAGTCTGGAGCCTGGTGCATCGAATTGCCAGTGCTCACACCTTAGTTACCGGCAAGTCTGGAAACTGTACTAGAAAAACCGCTGCTTCCCCTCTCCTGTATTTTTCTCCTTTACTATCACTCAGAATACTTCTGGTCACCAAATGCATTGGGTGGGAGTCGTCCCCCATACCAAGCAGTTCTCTGTGACAGCAGCTCAGCATCCTGCCGTTTAACTCAATTCTGACACCGTCTACCTGGAGACAGCACCAGATCTCTGCATCAAAGGGCTCTCTTCCTCGGGATTGCTCCCCCCCACTTCAGATGCCGTCACCCATAGCAGGTTCCCAAGTGACCCACAACTTTTGTCCGAATTGGCTACAAAGCTTCCCAGCTTTGTAGCCAATCTCCCCCGCCCCCAGATTTGATTTACAGAACTCAGGGCACTTAAATACACTGACCAGTCTGTTAAAGGATATGATAAGGGACACAGATGAACAGCTAGCTGAGGAGATACATAGAGTGAGGTCTGGGAGGGTCCCAAGTGCAGGAACTTTTGTCTCTGCCGGAGTTGGGGGATGTCATCCTCCAGGCGTGGGTATGTATTTAACCACCTGGAAGTTCTGAGCTCCCCATACTGGTGGGATTTTTGCGGAGGCTTCATCGTGTTGTCGTAGGTGTGATCGATCGTCAACCCCACTTCAGCTCATCTGCCTTCTCCGGAGAATGGGGAGTGGGGCCGAAAATTCCAAGCTTCTAATGAGGTCTTGGTCTTTCTGGTGACCAGCCCCATCCAGGAGCCCACCCAGAGTCATCTCATTAGAACAAAAGACACTCCTGTCGCCCAGGAAATTCCAAGGTTTCAGGAACTCTGCGCCAGGGGCAGAGACCAATATATACGTTCTATTATCTCACAGGTACTTAAACTTCTATAGTGGGAGGTCAGCTCTGCCTCATAAGAAAGGAGATTCTCTGAACATAGGAAGATAGATGCTTAGTGGACAAAAACCTTCTATCAATAGCATTTTGAATAATCAGACAATGTTAAACCTACGAGTTGAGAAGAAGAAAACCAACAATCAAAGGAGAAATACCATGAATTTGGCCTCAGTGTTACTAAAAGAAGTGTTTTTGTTTTTTGTTTTTTGTTTTTAACCAACCTACTTTCCTAAACCGTTTGCTACTCTCCGTTAATGGAAGGCTGGGTGGTAGCTGATACTAGAAGTTCATAAGGTGCTAAAGAACGTCTCTTCCCCTTGAGGCTCCTTTGCTCTCTGCACATTCAGGAGCCGTCTTCTCTCAGAAGGGTGAGCCTCAGCTTGACCCAGGGAAACAGCCCACACTTAAGAGTCAGAGCCCCAAGTTTGTGCCCTGCTTGGCCCTTAGCCAGATGCATGGCCTATAAGCAAGCAGTTGGGTTTGCGCGTGCTCTTCTGGAAATTGAGATGGTGGCGGCAGGTGCTCTTCCGTCTCGAGACTTGTGGGCTCCAAAACTCTGTAACTTCTACATGACAGGCTAATGATTATTTTTACTTAAATTGTTTGTATGTTTTAGAAAGCCAATAAATCATGAGGGGTTTTTTTTTTTTAAGATTTTATTTATTTATTTGACAGAGAGAGACACAGCGAGAGAGGGAACACAAGAGTGGGGGAGGGAGAAGCAGGCTTCCTGCTGAGCAGGGAGCCTGACATGGGGCTCAATACCAGGACCCTGGGATCATGACCTGAGCCAAAGGCAGATGTTTAATGACTGAGTCACCCAGGCGCCCTGAGTTTGTTTGTTTTAAAGATTTTATTTATTTATTTATTTGACAGACAGAGATCGCAAGTAGGCAGAGAGACAGGCAGGGAGAGAGGAGGAAGCCAGCTCCCAGCTGAGCAGAGAGCCCGACGGCGGGGCTCGATCCCAGGACCCTGAGATCATGATCTGAGCTGAAGGCAGAGGCTTTAACCCACTGAGCCACCCAGGCGCCCCCTGAGTTTGTTTTTTGATGACGATAAATTTCCATGAACTCAAAGAATTTAATCTCTACCTTCCACTTATTTTGTTGTTGTTTTTTAAACAATGGTATTTTCCCACACAGTACTGTTTAGGCATTCAAGTTGCATCAGGGGAAATGCTCTTTGAATTTGTCATTATTATTTTTGGCTTCTCTTTTTACAAGAGCCTTGTTCGTTTTCTAGTTTCAGTAATTTATTCTCAGGGCGCCTGAGTGGTGCAGTCAGTTGAGCTTCCAGCTCTTGATTTTGGCTCAGGTCATGATTTCAGGATCATGAGATCAAGCCCCAAGTCAGGCTCTGTTCTGGGTGTGGAGTCTGCTTAGGATTCTCTCTCCCTCTGCCTCAGCCCCTCTCTTTAAAAAAAAAAAATATATATATATATATATATATACATATATATATATATATACATATTTTTTAATATATTTTATATATATATATATGTTCTTCAAATAGGTTTTAAACCGTAGCATAGCTAACATTTGAGGACTAAATTGTATTTATGTTAATAAATGGAATGTCACCATGTTTCTTTCAAAAAGAGTTTTCTCTCACTATGAAACACAAGGTTCTTCATAATTTTTATAAAGTAGAAAACTTTGCAGACTTTCTGTATCGCTGAGCAGCTAATGTCCTGTTTAGACTGAGCTGAGTTCGTGGTGGAGGTGGCCACACACCGTGCCTATGTCATGAACAGAGTGAACCAAGGGAATAAATGCCGAACCGTTGGCCTCAGGAGCTGCGAGCTTCACGTGCCCAGCAGTTGGGTTCGAAGTTTCCATTTTCTCAGCATTCTTGACAATACTTTTTTTTTTTCCTTTTCCTTTGAGTATATGCACCCATTAGGTGTGAAATGGTATGTCAGTTATGGTTTTGAGTTGCATTTTACCAGTGGCTAATAATATTGAGCATCTTTTCATGTGTTTATTGGCCACTTGCAGATCTCTTTGGAGAACTGTCCCATTAGATCATTTCCCCGTTTTTCAATTTGGTTATTTTGTCTATTACTGGGTTGTAAGAGTTCTTTATAAATCTAGATACTAGTCACCTATCAGATACATGATTTGCAAATATTTTTATTCAGTTTGTGGGTCTCTCTTAACTTTCTTGAGCAATCTTATTCTTAACTCCGGTTAAATTTTGGTTTCCTGATCTGTTAAACTTTCTAAGTGTCTCAAGTGAAGTAACCCCAAATTCTTTGAAAGTAGAACCAGACTCTAATTTAAGACTGTAACAGAAAATAATAATTGTCACGGGCACCAACATTGTTTAGTTTGTTACCATGAGCCAAGCATTATGCTGAATATACTTTACAGCCCTGAAATGTAGGGATACTTACTATTCCTTTTCTATGTATGAAGAAACAGAGGCCTGAAGAGATTGAGTTACACCAAATCAGAAAGCACTAATAAGTTAGAATGCCAATACATGTTATTTTTCTTAACCAGTATTCATATTTTATTTTGTACCTTTATGTTCCCTTTCATGTTTTTTAAAACAATGTTATTTTATAGCTTTTATTTTTCATTCACTCACAATCCCTAGATTTCTCTCAGGCCCACTAGAAAGTAGTTGTTGACTTCTGCTCTTAGAGCTCTGCTTTTTTGAAACTGGATTTCTTAGTTTCTGACCAGATCTTTCCATTAATATAACCTTTTGATTTTTTTCACTGTCCCTTCCAAATTGGCCATTTCAAACTAACTAATATTAATCAATGTTTAAAAAATATTATCAAGGTCAACTTGCTGTTACAAAGTAATTAAATGTATTATTTTAGGCATTTGAAGTGTCTTTTGAATTAGCCACTGTCAGCAATTTAACTGTCTGCTTCTCCCTTAAAATGTATTATTAGTAGCTCGTGTATGAGTCACAAGCCGTGTAACCGACTCCCCGAGAATTTAGTGGCTTAAAACCACCTTTATGATGTCACAGCTCCTGTGGGTCCGGAGTCCACCGGGGCTTGGCTGGGTGCCTCTGGCCCTGGGTCTCTGGTGGAGCTGCAGCAAGGCTGCCAGCTGGGGCCGCCGTCTCATTCTGATAACTCACGCCGTCGCCGGTAGGATTCAAGTCCTCATGAGCTGTTGGACTGGGAACTGTGCTTCCTCACTAGCTGTTGGCCAGAGGCCTCCTTCAGTTCCTCGCCATCCGAGCCTCTCCACAGGGCAGCTCACAACATGGCACCTGGCTCCTCTCAGATGGAAGCCACAGTCTCTTTGTAACCTAACCTCAGACTCAATCTCCTACCAGCTTTACCGTATTTCGGTCATTAGAAGCAAATCATTATATACAGCCAGTGCTCAACAGGATGGTACCGAGGGTATGAATACTGGATGTAGGGTCCACTGATGTTAAAGGCTGCCTGGTATAGTCCGTGAGTCTATTGTTCAATCACGAAGTATCCAGAAGTCGTGTGTGTGTAGACAGAACACTGTCCTATGTGATTCCATCATGCAGACAAATGATAATTTTATTTTCAGAAAATCTGTAAGAAGTTCTCTCCATCCTAAAATATATGTACATGTGTATGGGTATGTATATAATATGTGTGTGTGTATATATATGTATATGTATGTGTGTGTGATATTTATAAGCATCTAATTGTAACTACTTCCTGTTAATTCACTTTATGGAGGACAGCCTTGAAGTCCTGAGGCACAATTAGGAGAGAAATTTTTATGTGTAACTTCGTTTTTTTTCCCTTGACTTAGAAAGAGGGACATTGCACAGTTTCAGTAATGGGAGACTTTGGCCAACATAAAGATGACTTCAGTTTAGCATGTTTAGCAAGCCAAAGAGTATTTTTCTTCCTCTTAAATTCTACCATAAACTTCAGACCTAATTTGACAAAATAAGTCGTTCTGAATGGATTTTGCTAGTTATTTGTTCAACAAGGCTTATTAAGTTACTCTCGTAACTCATTATGAGCCGCCCGGTAGTTCAAGCCCGCACTCCTCACGTTGGCCTCCACAGCTCAGCTGATCTCTCCATCTCTCCAGCTTTATTTCCTGCATCAGCACCGCCCCACACACCTTGCACACTCCACCCCAGCCTACGGTTCAGCTTGTTCTTCCTCGACCTGACTGCTCATACATGCCTCGGGCCTTTCTGTCTTTCTGGAACCCTGCATCATCACACGGCTCGCTGCTTCACTTCTTTCACTTCTCTCTCCGGCGTCAGTACCGTAAAGAGGCATCCATTCGCCACTCTTCATAGTGTAGTGAGGACCATCGAAGGCCAAGGACATGATGAAAGTGAGGTTAGAGAAAGATTAATCTGCCGGCAGTGTACAGACTAACTTGCAAGTTGATGTCGGTTGCCCTGAACGTGGATGAGGACAGAGCTTGGGGAGAACTTGCACCCTCCTTCAGATGCAAAGGGATAATGGTCCGACGTGGAAGAAAGGTTAGGACTGTGTATTCTTATGGAGAACACGAGACACTACTGAAGATGGCAGATAATCTGCCAAAACCACATTGCTTTCTCTTGACCATTTAATAATAGACCTCATTTTTTAAAGGCTCCTGTTCAGCTCTTTGCATACAGTTCTGTCCATTTTATTGCCTGGGGATCAGAGACTCGTTTGTGAGAAATGATTTCCTCGTGAACATGAATGTCATGTCGAAAGATAGCAGGATCTCCATGGTTACTGTGTGAGCATCTCCATTTAGCACCGGGGGGACTAAATGTTCTAACTAAAGTAAAAGTTCTCTGAGCTTACGTGGAAAACATCTATTAATCTTGCTGTTTAGCAGTTATAAGGAATGTATGGGGTCAGCCTTTCCTGAACTGGCAGTCCAGTTATCTTTGAGTTTTCTGTGATTCAAACTGTTCTTTTTGCTTCTGTGCTGGTGTACAGAGTCCCATGGATTTTTCAGAACTCATGTCAAGCATTCATGGCGACTAAGGATGAGTTTCACTGGCTCCACTCCCTGTCTCTATCTATAGCTTGCCAAAGGCCCATGAACTCCTTCAGACCATAGTTACTGCAGTCATTCAGGTTCTTGTGTTTTCTGGAATACGTATAAGGTTTCTTTGCATATACTCTTCTGTCACCCGCCTGTGCCAAGGACGTTTCAGAGACCGCAGGGATGTTATTGTGGCTAAGTAGGTCCTTTAACAGAGCCACGTCACTACCCAACCCCTGATAAAGTCGGATAAAAATAGAAAGTGCCAAGGAAGTATCAGGAAATTCTTTATTGTGAATCAAACCCGCTGATGGTAGGGATCTGCTGGAGGGAGCAGTGAGCTCTCTGGAGTGACATGCATGGATCGGGGTGCTGCTGCCCCCGAGACTCCCCTCAGTCCATAGACATCCCCTAGTAGAGTTGGCAGGGCTTCCGCTCGGGGCACCACATACTTACCCAGAGACCTTTTAAAGGCAGTGTGCAGCCAACACTCTGTGTAAAGCCCCATAACTCTCAGGAATGTGGGCTCAACTGGAAGTTTAGTCCAAAGGAGTTATGATTTGGTGGTTTCTCTTCTTCTGAGCTCCCTTCTAATTGTTTGCCCCATGTTCTTAAGCTCAGTGATTTAATTTTTTTTTCTGTATTTTTCACATCTTGTGGAGATAACAAAGATGTTTCCATGGTACGTGGCATGTTGCAAAGTCTGAAGTGTGGTGTTTCCCAGGCAGTAAGCTCATCGTGCCACTGAGAGCACTAGACGCGTGCTCCCCGGAACGCCTGCTTTCTGAGGGGCAGGGGAAGAGTCACGACAAGCTTCCCCACTCCCTGCTGTTTCTGGGGTATCACCCATTGTGCTCACCACTCCCAGGAAGTTTCCTCCCGGAAATAACGTGACCTCTCTCCTCACCCTCCTTCCAGCTGACCCTCTGTTGCAGATAGAGTCTGACTTGATAGAGATCTGAGCACGCCCTGCACTCCCATCGGGAAGCTTGTCCTGGGCTGTGCGGTGCGTTCACTGTCCTGCTGTGGCTTCTCGGCAGTACTGTCCCTACATGAAACTCTGCACTGCACACAAGTGCCATGAGGGCAGCCTGTTTCGTTGATCGACCTCTAGCCTCTGAGATGGCACCTGAGATGAGTCAGTGCTTACTGTCTGCTGGGCCTCGGCGCCGTCCTCCAGTCTCACGGTGGGGCGGAGAGGCCGCCGAGGCTGCTGTAACGGACCCGGCCGCGTGGAGCCGGCGAAGCAGGCCCTGAGCGCTCGTGGCACGGCTGCGGATGCACAGGAGAGATGGGCAGACTTTCTCGTGTCCTCCGCCGGCTAAATGCTGGGCGTGAGCTGTGCCGGCTGTGGACAGTCAAAAATCCCTTCTCTCCGCTCCAGCGTCGAGCCCCACTTTCCGTCTCACACTTTCTACTTCAGCGACACCTTGCACAGAACATTCCCTGATGACTTCATGTATTTACTAATGCTTGTCCCTCTCGAGAAGTCCCCCCACCCCCCACCCCGGCTCAGACCAGGGTGAAAAAGCCTTAGGAGCTGAGCTCAAGTGTCACCTCCTTAAGAAAGCCTTCCTTGCCATCTCTTCCCCTCCCCGGACAGGGGGAGGCCTCTCTCGCTTGTTCTCACCACTATCTACACACCCGTATCACGCTTGGGCCCCGACTTGTGTGTGTTACACAGCTGCCTGCCCGCCGCTTGGCAGATGCCGTGAGCAGGGGCCGGGGCTTACTCATCCTTGCCTCTCCAGCACCCAGCCCAGTGCCCAACATGTAACAGCTGCTCAGTAAATATTTATGTAACTGAATCATATTGATCCTGTGAGCAGACTCCCACTGGGAGAACATCTGCCTTGCCTTATTTATCTGAGAAAAGCCCTTGTTTATGATAGTCTATTAATTGAGAGCTGCTGTGCTATACATACTAAGTTGGGTATTTTAGTCCCTGCTTAGAAAATAGAGGTTAAATGGAGCATATTCATGGCTCTGTTAAGATTACGTAGTGGCTATTCGTGCACAAACGTAGGTAGTGACTGCACTATACGGTTGTTTGGGTGGGGGTGATGCCCAGCTGCATAGGGGAGCTTTCTGTGTTGGGTGGTATTTTGACAAGATGAGCTAATAAGCGTACAATTAACAAGTCATTGGTGCTCTGTGGAAAAGGTTGGGTGGCAGGCCGTCTCTGCTTTAAAGTTTTGCTTTAAAAAAAAAAATCCCAAGAAAGGTAGATTCTTTTAAGAAAGTTTATAGCCTGCATTTTCTAAGTCATAAATGAACCCAGTTTTCAGCCCAGCTCTCGTAGGGATTCATGGTGACCTGTATACACTACGTGGTGGTTCCAGTTTATTCAGGGAGGGCCCCAAGATTTTCACTGAAGGATCCCAGAAAGAGGCGCTGCCACAGGTTCTGGTAAGAAGCAGTAAGTTAGGGTGCCTGGGTGGCTCCGCTGGTTAAGTGTCTGCCTTCTTGGGCTCTAGTCCCACCCTGGGCTCTCTGCTCAGCAGGGTGTCTGCCTCTCTCTTCTCACTCTCCCTCTGTGCTCGCTCTCTGTCTCTCAAATAAATAAAATAAAAACAAAAAAGAAGAAGGAGCACTAAGTTATAAGAAGGAGCACTAAGTTATAAGAAGCCAATTGGGATAATTTACCCTGCTGGTGGGAGAGAGATAGGAAACCTGCCAGATTTTCTAGTGCTTTCTTAGCACTAAAAAAGGACTCAAAGAAGGTCTTCATATCTGCCAAGTCTTGCTCTCTGGAACCATTTCTGCTGGGAGACAGAGAGCTGCTGCCCCAGATTCTGTTTGCCTTGCCTTGCCTTTCCATGCGCTAAATCATAGAACTGAAAAGACTGGATAATTTCCTCAAGATAAACAGATAAATCCCACATTGTTTCCAGTGCTCCAGCTTCCTCTGGATTCTTTCACTGTCTCCTTAATGTAAGTCTTAGTCACACTCGTGTTAACAGGAGAAACAGCATGTGGTAAATCCTTTCGTGTGCTGGTGTCACAGGCATTAACTCCTTAACCCTCACGCCACCTCCAGGCAGATGGCAGTCACTGTCCCCTCCATCCATGGGGGAGAGGGCGAGGACAAGAAGGTGAAGCAGGGAAGCGTCAAGGCTAGGTCCCAGGCCCGCTGATTCCCAGGCTCTTCTGTGCTCTGGCCCTTCTGGTTCTTGCTGGGTCCCAAGTCCGAGTCTCATGGCCACCCTGTGGGCCGTCTCCAAGCGGCGGCGGTGGTGCAGTCGCGGACGCTCGCGGACGCTCGCGACGTTCACGGACGCACGGACGCACAGACGCACGGACGCACAGGGGTCGCGGGGCCTTGGGTCTCCGAGCCTCCGAGAGAAGCTGCGGGAGCGTTTCCGAGTCCCGGCGGCTCTGCCTCAGCTTGAAGCCGCCGCAGACGGACGCGATGCCAGGCTCTTGGTGATCCGCTCGCTCGTGCACGCAGGGCGAGCGCAGTTTGCTCTGGAGATGAACGTGCGCGCGCCTTTCGGCAGCCTCTCTTTTCTCGTAGACTCTCCACACGTGCTTGGTTTCCTCACGGTTGTTGGAGCATGGGTTCTCCGTCTGGCCGCGTGGCGCCGCGCGTCGGCACGCTTCGTGAGGCGGGAGGCCGAGGCTGGGCCGGGCGCGGCGAGGCCCGGGCACAGATCAGCCGCCGCGACCCGCGGGGCCGGAAAGGAGGAATCGTCTGTGGCGGCGGCCCGCGCCCTCCGTTCCGAACGCAGGACGCGCGCCCGGGCTGTGACGGGAAGGAAGCGCGTACGTCAGGCCCGCGGCCCGCGCGCACGAAGCTCTGGCAGAGACTGACGTGTAGTGGTTGGCGCTGCGGCTGCCTCGTCCACGCCCCTGTCGGAGGGGACAGTACGTGGTGATCCCTGGCTGGCTCAGTCAGAGGAGCGGGCGACTGTCGATCTCCGGCTTGTGGGTGACGCCGCGCGGGGAAAGTTACTGTCCCTACACAGCTGCACGTGGGACCCTGCGAAAGCTCACCCTGTCGATGTCTGTCACGCGCAGGTGTGCAGTCGTGTCGCCTTGCAGCGTCTTCATAGCCGGTTTCTGAACTGCGACTTGTATCTCTCACCCCTTCTCCCCCCGCCAGCTTGACCGTGAACTGCTTCGGCAGACACTGTGGGATCATTGGTGCAGGACACGCGCGTGTTCTTGGGGTGGCCCCAGGGGATTGGGAACGCGGTGGGACATCTGGGCTGCGGGCAGCTTCTGCCCTGGGGTCACCTTGGGTCCACTGAGCCCATTTCCTGTGTCTCCCTCCCACGTGTTGCAGAAGTTGTCGCGGGGCGCCTGCCTCCTCACCCGCAGCCCACACCACACAGGAGGGCACCTGAGGAGGAGCCTGGGGGGAACCTCGTTCATTTCGTGTCTGATGTTACCGCTTCACTGAGACAGCGGTGGCTCCTCTGCAGAGATGATGTTTCTGCCGTGTCAGTGACACCTATTAGGAATTGTTCCGCGAGAGAGCATGAGAAATTCGAAGTTCAAAAAAAATCAAAATGACATCGTTGATTAAAAAAAAAATCTCTTTATGATTTGAGTATCATAGTTAAACCCAGGAATCCCTGGGAATTTGCCCTCAAAGCTATTCTCAGAGCATGTGTTGCCTACATTCCGCAAGGGCCTGGGGGACGGAGCATGCTTAGGTTTTAGTTTCCAGCAGTCTTTGTCACCGACACAGCTGAGTGGAGCCCTGGAATGTGACGCCTCTTCAGTTTTGCCCATTTTTCATTCAGTATTGATCATTTTCACCATGGCAGGTCTTCTGTTAAAAGCGAACACCTTTTTCGATTTTGTGAGTTTGGTAAACCACACTAGAGCAGGACCCTTCTCTGCACTGGACTTTGCCCTGGGTTTTATCCTTTTACTCTCTTCTTGCTTGTTCTTCAGCAAGTCGGAGGATGTTTATTGATCAGAGCATTTTATGGTTGATCCACCTTTAAAATTTCCAAAATGCCATTTGGTTTCTTGCCTATAGAGCCACACTAGCGGGAATTTATTCGGGGGCTTTGCAAACATGAGTGCTGCGGTTTTCCGAAAGAACAGAAGCAGGAGGGAGTGAGAAAATGGCTTCCCTGTTAAAAAGAAAAGTAACTTTTTATGGCTCAGAGAATAATAGTATGACAGCAAGCAGTGGCTTGTCTGTGTTCCACTTTATAATAATTCAAAAATCATGATAAGTTCTTGGAAAAGGTGCATTTGTTCTAAGATTCCTAAGTGGTGCTGTGTGTGGACATATGTGGTAGTGTGTCAGCATTCACTGAATGGAAAAATCCCTCCACATGTAGAGTCATATATTCCAAATTTCTTTGTGTTATGGAGATCAAAAATATTCCACAGTCGCTAAGCCATTTCTTTTGTATCTGAAGAAGGGTAACAGCCAGTACATTCCGAATTGGTTTGGTTTGGGACCTCAGTTCACAGCAGAGGACAGACCTAATTGTTCTTGGTGGTGACCTTGCTAGCCATTCAGTCACCCGTCCTCCAGTACTTCTTCTCTACATAATGTAGAGATCCTTCCTCTTTTCTTTGCTCGACTTCTTGTAGATTGGTTTCCAAAACTAGCAAAAGGAAAATCCTTCCTTCCATTTTTTCCAGAATCTGTTCTGATCATTCATCTGCCAGTATTGAACACTGAAAATGCCCAAGTGAGCTTCAGTCCTTTACTGGAAGGTCTGAATAAGGCAATCACCAATCCCTTCTTTTCTGTGATTGTATTTCCTATCAGTGTTATCTGCATTCGTCTCTTCACTATGATTTTTACAAATCCTACTTGTTATCAAAGACCTTTCTAAGAGGTGTTTTTTTTTTTTTTTTTTTTTTTTAATTTTCAAAGAAGTATAATCTTAAATGACTCAGCACCCAGCTTTCAGCTAAGAATGAGACCAAATGAGCAGTCTCAGAATCTCAGCATATATTGGCTTTCCCTGTTGGTAACATGCACACTGGGCTGCATGTTGCAAAGCTTAAAGCAGTAAAAGTGTTTATAAATGCAGACACCTTTCTGAAGACCAGTTCCCTTAGTTTCACTTCTATAAGGCTTCAGTACTATCAGCTGTAAGTAACTGAGCGAAGTCAACACATGAGCATTCTCGAATGCCTAGGCTTTTCTGAATGTTACGTGATTGAAAAGCAGCCAAGTTTAATGCAGACTGAGAATGTCTGACATTTCAGTGGAGAAAATAACACCCAGAATGGCAGTGATGTTCTGAAAACTGACCTGTGAGCTTGCCCTCCACACCTCCTACCTCTACTCCTGCATTTCTTTTCCCCCCCTCCGAGGGGGAAGGAATCCTCTACTTAATCCAAATCTGTAGGACAAGATTCCCTTTGATGAATAAAAAGTATGCTAGGTTTTTTTTTTTTTTCCCTAGGCTTTTTAATAGGCTGGGAGTCAATTGGTAATACTGGGCCTCATTATCCCTTTAAGGATCCTTCATGCTCTAAAATTCATATTCAGTGACTCCCTTTAGAACCTGAATCTGACCAACACAATGAGCAGAGAACTACTGTAGAGGATAGCACTACAGAGAAAGCTGTTTTAGTGCACTGAGAAGAGTGTGGAATTCCATACATTAATTTTAAGTGCAGTTTAAGAGCACAGTGTTTTAGAGGAGAGAGTGCTCTGACCCAGTAGCAGTAATAGCAGAAGTTCCGCCCTTAATCTGCCTAAATAAATTTTAACTCCAACCCAGTCTTCTAATGGATCCCATACCTAAAGTTCATCTGTTTTCAGTTTTGGGGGCAATAATTGAAATTATGTAATCAGATGTCAGTTTGGTAGTTCAGGAACTCAGTTTGAAGAAATGAGTAATAAGCCTGTTAATTATACCCTTTTTAATCTCAGGAGAGCTGTCTAAGATCAATGAAACAGAACTCTTCTATGATTTCTTGAGGCAGTTGCTCACATTTGTGGGCAGCATTCTTGGGGAAAGAGCAGACACATCCAGAGAAAAGCAAATCTAATATCATTAGTCTTCAGACAATTATGAGATCAGGCACATTTCCTGAAAATATCCTAGGAGACTATCAAAAGCCCTAGAGGAGCTGGACTTGAGAAGTCGGAACTTGACCTGACCATATATAAAGCTTAGACCTTTGTAGCACAGGCTGCAGAATTTCCCAGGGGATAAGTTTCATCTGGTCACCTTTAAAGGAGTTCTTATTATTGCATCTCAACTATATTTCAGTGATAATAATAACAAAAAGAATCATTGTTGGTGGTGAGGAATTCAGTATATAAACTAGAGGTTGAAGAGAAGTGACTTTGGCTGTGCTTCAGAGACAGGGTCTTAACAGGTCTGGTTTTATATTTGAGGATGTTAGAAATTCTTTGCTGCTAGCACACTTTCTGGAACCATTCTGGGCTGGCACTTTCTCAGGCTGGAGCCAAGAATGGTGGAACTTTCAGAAAGCTAAGTGTTATCTGATGACATAACTAGCAAGTATGAGAGGACAGCCTTCCTAATGTGAAGGTCATATTCTATAGTTTTCATTGTGTGATGGGTGCCAGGCACGATACTAGCTCTGGGTGCGTGTGGTAGTGAATGAAACAGATGCCCTTCCCGACTTTATAGAGTTGGTGATCTAGTAGGGAAGACAGATATCATTAAACAAGTAAACAAGCCAGTGTTTAATTATATGTATGGCAAGTGCTTTGAAGGAAAAGGACTAATGTGATTGGGGATGCTGATTGAGTTTTGGTAGTAAGAAAAGGCCTTTCTGGGGAAATTCACTTGTTTGATATTTTATATACATACATACATATATATGTATGTGTGTGTGTGTATATATATATTTTTTAACTGAAAGATAACTGACATATGATAAGCCTATTAGTTTCAGGTGTACATCATGATGATTTGATATTTTTATACATCACAAAATGACCTGCGCAGTTACTACAGTATTATTGGCTGTATTTCTTATGCTGTACATTACATCTGGATTTAATATAACTGCAAGTTTGTACCTCTTGATCCCTTCACCTGTTTTGTCTGACACCCCCATCCCTCTCCCTTCTGTTAACCAACAGTTACAAACTAGCCAACAGTTTCATATTATCTACCAGTCTATTTCTGTTTTGTTTTCTGTTTGTTCATTTGTTTTTTAGATTCCACATACAATTGAAATCCAATATTTGTCTTTTGTCTTACTTCACTAAACATAATACCCTCAAGGTCCATCCATGTCGTTGCAGATGGCAAATTTCATTCCTTTCTATGACTGGATAAAACTTATTTGTACGTAAACACCGCATCTTCGTTATCCACTTATCTGTGGATGGACACTTCAGTTGCTTCCCAATCTTGGCTGTTGTAAATGCTGCTGCAGTGAATGTAGTGGTACTTCCATCTCTTCAGATTAGTGTTTTTGTTTTCTTTTTTTTTTTTTTTAATTTTTATTTTTTTAAAGATTTTTATTTATTTGACAGACAGAGATCACAAGTAGGCAGAGAGGCAGGCAGAGAGAGAGAAGAGGAAGCAGGCTCCCGCTTGAGCAGAGAGCCCAATGTGGGGCTGGATCCCAGGATCCTGAGATCATGACCTGAGCTAAAGGCAGAGGCTTTAACCCACTGAGCCACCCAGGCGCCCCTGTTTTTGTTTTTTTTTTTTTAAATAAATTCTCAAAAGTGGAATTGTTGGATCATAGGATAGCTCTACTTTTCCTTTTTTGAGGAACGTCCATACTGTTTTCCAGAGTGGCTGCACCAGTTTCCATTCTCCCCAACAGTGTATGAAGGTTCCCTTTCCTTCACATCCTTGCCAACAGTTGTTATGTTTTATCTTTTTGATAACAGCCGGTCTAACAACTGGGAGGTGGTATTTCATTATGGTTTTGGTCTGCATATCCTGATGCAGAGTGATGAACATCTTTTCATGTATCTGTGGGCCATCTGCATGTCCTCTTTGGAAAAATTTCTATTCAAGTTCTCTGCCCATTTTTTAATTGGGTTGTCCTTTTTATATTAAGTTATGCAAGTTCTGTATATATTTTGGTTATTAACCCCTTATCAGGTGTATGACTTAAAAATATTTTCTGTCATTAATAGGTTGCCTTTTTGTTTTGTCAATGGTTTCTTTCACTGTGCAGAAGCTTTTTTTATGATGTAGTCCCATCCGTTTAGTTTAGCTTTTCTTGCCCTTGCCTGAGAAGATTGGTCCAAAAAAATATTCCTAAGACCATGTTAGAGAGCTTCCTGGCTATGGTTTCTTCTAGGAGTTTTACAGTGTCACATCTTACATTCACGTCTTAAACCCATGTTTAATTTGTTTTTGTATATGGTGTAATGTAGAAGCCCAGTTTTATTCTTTTGCATGTAGCTACCCAGTTTTTCCAATACTGTTCATTGAAGAGACTGTCCTTACCACCATTGTTATATACAATATATATATATATTATTATTGGCTTCTTTGTCAAAGACTGACCATGTGTGTGTGGATTTATTTCTGGGCTCTCTGTTCTCCATTGATCTACATGTTTCTTTTGTACCAGTACCTTACTGTATTGAGTACTGTGGCTTTGTACTATAGTTGGAAATCAGGCAGCATGGTACATCCAGCTTTGTTGTTGTTTCTCAAGATCGCTTTGACTATTTGTAGTCTTTCATGGTTTTATACAAATCTTCCAGATTCTTTGTTGTGATTTTCTGAAAAATTTCATTGGTATTTTAATGGAGATTGCATTGAATCTGTAGATTGCTTTGCTTAGTATGGATGTTTAATTAATAGTTAAAACTATTAATTCTTCCAATCTGTGAGCATGGTATTTCTTTCCATTTATTTATTTGGGTTGTCTTCCATTTCTTTGGTCAGTTTTCTGTGGTTTTCAGAGTACAGGGCTTTACCTCCTTGGATAAATTTATTCCTAGGTATTTTGCTCTTCTTGATGTAATTGTAAATGGGATTGTTTTCTTAATTTCTTTATGTTAGTTTGTTACTAGTATATAGAAATGCAATGAATTTCTGTATGTTAATTTTGTATATATATCTTCACTGAATTCATTAATTCTAATAGTTTTTGGTAGAGTCTTTAGGATTTTTTATATGTAGCATTGTCATCTGCAAATAGTGATAGTTCTGCTTTTTTTCCAATTTGGAGGACTTTTTTTTTTTCTTGCCTAATTGCTGTGGCTAGGACTTCTAACACTGTGTTGAATAAAAGTGGTGAGAGAGAGAGCAGGGGTAAGGGCAGAGGGAGAGAATCTCAAGCAGACCAAGCAGACTCCATGTTGTGCTGAGAGCCTGAGGTGGGCCTGACACAACCCAGAGATCATGACCTGAGCCAAAATCAAGTGTCAGACACTTAACTGACTAAGACATCCAGGTGCCCCTCTAAAAATATCTAGTAAGTCCATCTGGTCTAATATGTCACTTAAGCTGGCTTTTTATTGATTTTCTGGCTGGATGATCTTTTGATGTAAGTAGGGTATTAAAGTTCCCTAGAAAGGGTACTTGGGGGCTCAGTTGGTCATCCAGCTCTGGATTTTTGGCTCAGGTTTTGATCTTGAGGTGGTGAGATTGAGCCCCATGTTGGGCTCCATGCTCAGCACAGAATCTGCTTGTGCAGACTCTGACTCTGACTCCCTCTCCCTTAACCCTCCCCCCCTCGCTCACACATGCTCACTCACAAATAAATCTTTAAAAAATAATTTAAAAAATAAAGTCCCCTACTATTGTTGTATTACTGTCAATTTTTCCTTTTAGGTTGGTTAATATTTGCTTTATATATTTTGGTGCTCTTGTGTTGGGTGCATAAATACTTCAAATGTTATATCCTTCTTGGATATTTTGTAATACCCTCTTTGTCTTTTGTTACAAATTTTGGTTTTGACTTTTTAAAAAGATTTTACTTATTTGACAGAGACAGCAAGAGAGGGAACACAAACAGGGGGAGTGGGAGAGGGAGAAGCAGGCTTCCCACTGAGCAAGGATCCCAATATGGGGTTCAGTCCTAGGACTCCTAGGATCATGATCTGGGCCGAAGGCAGACACTTAACAACTGAGCCAACCAGGCTCTCCTAGAATCTTCTTTTTTTAAAGTTTCTTTCATCTGATACAAGTACTGCTACACCAGCTTTTTTTTTTCCCCTATTACATATCATTTTCCATCCCTTTACCATCTGTATCCTTAGATCTGAAGTGAGTCTCTTGCAGGCAGCGTATAGACGGGTCTTGTTTCCTGCTCCCCACCCCCATTCAGTCACCTTATGTTTTTAGGTTGGAGCATTTAGTCCATTTTCATTTAGGGTAATTATTGATAAGTAATATAGCCATTTTGTTGTTTTTGTAGTTTTTCCTCTGTTCTTTTCTTTTTCTCTTGCTCTTTTCCCTTGTGGCTTGATTTCTTTAGTGTTATATTTGGGTTCCTTTCTTTTTGTGTGTGTATTGTAGAATTCCGGTTTGCGTTTCCCATATGATTCATCTCTGAGAACCAGTACACATATAGCAATCTTCTGTTTTAAGTTGACTGTCACTTAAGTTTGAACTCACTGAAAAAGCAATAGCACTACGTCCCTGCCCCCACATTTTATGTTTTTGATGTCATATTTTACATATTTTTATTTTGTGTATACCTTAGCCACTTACTGTAGTTATAGTTGATTTTACTGTTTTTGTCTTTAGCCTTCAGGCTAGCTTTTTAAATGGCTGATCCACTGCCTTTACTATATATTTGCTTTGACAAGTGAGATGTTTTTCTTTTCATGTATTTTCTCATTTCTAGTTTTGGCCTTTTTTGCTTTTTAAAGACCCTTCTTTTCTGCTTAAAGAAGACCGTTTCTTATAAAGCTGGTTTAGTTGTGATGAACTTTAGTTTTGGCTTGTCTGGGAAATTCTCTCTCCTTCAATTCTAACTGATGCCCTACTGGTTCGAGTATTCTTGGTTATAAGTTTTTCCTTTTTAGTGCTTTAAATATATCCCACCACTACCTTCGAGCCTATAGAGTTTTTGCTGAAAAATCAGCTGGTAGTTATGGGATTTCCTTGTATCTATTTTTCTCTTGCTGCCTGTAAGACTTTCTCTTTAACTTCTGCCATTTTATCATGCTAATCTTAGTGTGGATCTGTGGTTCCTCTTGTTCTGGACTTGCTCTGCTGCCTGGGCCTGGCCATGTTTCCTTCCCCAGGTTAGGGGAGTTTTCAGCCATTATTTCATCAGCCCCTGGCTCTGTCTCCGGTGGGACCCCTGTGAGAGGAGGGTTCATGTGCTAGTTGTTGTCCTAGTGGTCCCTTAAACTCTTCTTAAGGTTTTTTGTTGTTATTCTGGCTGGATGGTTTCTGCTATTCTGTCTTCCAGATCACTGGTACATTCTTCTGTCTCATTTAATCTGCTGTTTATTCCCTCTCCTGTATTTCATTTCAGTTACTATGTTCTTCAGCTGTGATCACTTTTGTCTTACATTTTCTGACTCTTTGTTAAAGTTCTCACTGTGTTCCTCTGTTCTTCTTCCAAGTTTGGTGAACATCTTTACAACCATTACTTTGCAGTCTTTGTCAGGTAAGTTACTTACTCCCTGTTTTTATTAGTGTTTTCTTCCTGGCATCTTATCTTGTCCTTTCATTTGGAACATATTCCTCTATCTCCTCATTTTGCTTGACTTTGCATTTATTTCTGTGCATAAGGCAGATCAGCTGCCTCTCCTGATCTTAAAGGAGTGGCCATATGTGGGAGTGTGTCATGTGTAGTATGCCTGGCAGCTTGGGCAGACCAGCTAAAGCTGGAGCAGATATGGGCCAGGCTGTCCCGGAACACTCCACGCTGGGATCATCTTGGTGGGATGACGAGATCTTTAGTGGGCACATGAGCCAAGGAGTCCAAGAGTGCTCTGTGCTGAGGCCACCCTGGTAGGACATGCGGAGCTTGCATGAGCTCAGGCCTCCGGGAGGGGGACCACTGGGCCTGCTGAGTTGGGGTCACCTTGGCAAATGCGTGGAGCTGAAGTGAGCATGGGTGGGGGGAGAGGTCTCAGGGTGCTCTATTCTAGGGCTATTCTTGGCAGAGCAGCTAGATCAGGGAAGACAAGGTGTCCCTGGGGGTGCCATGCTGGAGTCACCCTGGGGGGAAGGACAGCTGGAGCTGGTGTGGTCCTGGGGTGTACTAGGGTAACCCTAGCAGGTTGGCTAGAGCGCCTGACTCAAGTTCGCACGTGAGCTATTATAATTTGATTTGGGGGGAGGGGACATAAACAGTGGTACTGGTTGGCCCTTCCAACCCCAGAGAGAGTTCAGCTGTTTCCTACCCTTTGGGCAGATGCTGTAGGGTTAATAAGTAGATTTCTTTCGCTTATAGTCCAGTTGCTCTTTAAACTGCTCTTTTCTCACTGTGCCCCACGGTTGCCAAGTGTGTGGTATCATTTCAGTGATATCCCTTCCTGCTGCAGGTCGCCACGCAGGGGTGGGGTTCCCGTCATTACCATGTCTCCATCTGCCTCCATTCTCTGCGTGCTCCCTCTGTGGTCTACTGCGGAGAAGCTGTCCAGGCGGCCCTCGGTGTGTCCTTGGGACGAACTGCTCTGTGTGTGGGTGCAGGTGCAGTGTGTCCATGGGCAGAGATTGAGTTCAGGGTCTTCCTATGCCGCAGTCTTGGACAGCCAATATTTTAAATGTTTTAAATACTTTAAGTTCTGCTTTTGCAACAGTCCGGTAATCTGGGTAAGGGAAAAAAACCCATTTTCTTCTGTAATTCCTCAGAGTTTAAAGCACTATGTGAATGTTGACTGACATTTTCCTTTAGAAAATGCTCCCCAGGTTTAACTGGGTACAGAAACTGGGATCTAATGTTTATAAGAGTCTGTAACAGTGTCTGGCCTGTGATCAGTGCTCAAATACTGGGAAGGAAGGAAAGTTGGTTAAAACTTGAGTTTGGTTCTCAGAGGTACGCTCAGTGATCGGATAAAGGCACAAACCTTCCCTTTTCTCTTCATGCTCCTCCTTCTTAACATGTTCCCATCATTCTTTCCCCAGGAGTGATACCATTTGGTCCCAGGGTGCCATCTGTCTTTTGTCTCCAAACAACTCCCCAAGTTGCAGTTCTAGCCGTTTTCTCCTGCCAGTCCTTACCCCATTTCTTCCAGTTGCTGCTCTTGTCCACTAAATGTCTTCCTAAAATCTCAGATGTGCACGAGACCCTCCCCGTGATGGCTGCACAGCTCACCCCTCCCCTCCTGAGGTTTTTACTCTGAGATCACCCTCTAGGAGAGGTGCCCTGGGTACTGTGTCAAAAACTGCACGCCCCACCCCCAACCACCCTCTGTGCATCGTTTTCCTCCATAGCACTTCTTCACTCTCTGTGTATTTTCTGTCTCTCCCTTCTCTCTCCTTTTATAAAAACTAAGCTCTACGAGGACAGGAATTTCTGTTTGTTTTTTTAAATTAAAGATTATTATTTATTTGACAGACAGAGATCACAAGTAGGCAGAGGCAGGCAGAAAGAGAGAGAGGTGGAAGCAGGCTCCCTGCTGAGCAGAGAGCCCGATGTGGGGCTTGATCCCAGGATCCTGGGAACATGAGCTGAGTTGAAGGCAGAGGCTTTAACCCACTGAGCCACCCAGGTACCCCTCTTCCCATGTTTTATTTACTACTTGATCCTCAGTACCTGGCACATGGTAGAAATTCAGTAAATATTTGTTGAATTCATGACTCTATAATGTTGAGGCATTATGTGTAATAATGCTTGTATTGTATTAGAAGAAGAAGTGGAGGGGCACCTGGGTGGCTCAGTTGGTTGGGCGGCTGCCTTTGGCTCGGGTCATGATTCCAGGGTCCTGGGATGGAGCCCCGCATCAGGTTCCCTGCTCGGCAGAGAGCCTGCTTCTCTCTCCCCCTCTCCTTGACGCTCTGCTTACTTATACTCTTGGTCAAATAAATAAAAATATTTTTAAAAGAAGAGGGAATGAAGAAGCCAGGTGCTCACACCGATGCGGGCTATCACTGAGTGCAGCAGAGAGAAGTGCAGACTAATACTGTCTTGGTAAACCAAGAGGGTTTTTGCCACAGGTGATGTGATTTTCTGAAATGAACACTTACTGAGTTCAGAAAGAAACAATATTCCCAGCATAGTGGAATAATTATAAGAATGTATTCCGAGGCCATATTGCCTAGTAAAACCTATGTAAAAGTAATTTAAATGTAAAACAGTGATGTTCTATCTTGATTAATAGAGTAACAATCAGGGTTTTCATTTTGTTTTAACCTACGCAAGTATGAGCTGTGGGACCATCCCTGGGCATTGCAGATTGTCCGGCATCCTGGCCCCTGCCTGGTAAATTCTGGTGGTTCCTTCATCATCACCATGCCACGTGCCCTGTCAGGGTTAATGGCTTTTGTATACATTATTCTAGGCCCACACATTTTTTGTGAAATTATTGAAGATCTAAAAATTAGATAAACTTTTTCATCTGGCTCCCAGTTGCTCAGTGTCCATAACACCTGAATAATATTTAACAGAGTCTGGTGTGTCTCACAGTGAATATATGATATTCCTTCCTCCCTGCTTGTCTCCCTGCCTTTGGACACTCCCAACCCAATATCCCCGTCAGAGACACTCTGCTTTTAATTTTTTCTGGCAAAGGGCAGACATGGTGGTTACAAGGAACTCCCCGTGGTTGCCCGCATTCCTTGTGTCTCCAGAAAGACTCACGTCAGGGGCACAGCTGCGTCCACATGTGCAGCGAGAGCGCGTGCTCTTCCGGCTGAGCGGGGAGAGGCTCTGGCTGCACCTCTCACCCCCTGCTCCCCAATCCAGAAGTGCTGGACATGGCTTCAAGGAGCCAAAACTCTGTTCTGTAAGTATTTTGACATTGTTCAATAAATCAGGACATTTACATATTGGCGCTCTCATTTCAAGTGGGACTTGAAATGGGCCTAAAAGGATTGAGAGAATTTGACGGGATAGAGAATCTGGGTGAAGAAGAGCCAAAGGGGCTGCTTTTCCCAGTAGAGGAAAACATACCCACAGAGCCAGTGCACAGTGTATTGAGATGGTCAAAAGCTGGACTCAGGCTGAGAACCGGAGAAAAGATGGACTAGGGTTAGTGGAGTAGCTTATGGATGTTCTGGAAAGCCTCTGTCCACTGTGATTCTACACCACTTCGTTGTTCACTGTCTTCCCACCTTCCTTTCCCTTCCACTACTAGGTCTCCCCTTTCAGGCTGCCCCCCCCCCTTTTTTTTTGCTTTTGTTTTGGTTGAAGATATCTCTTGTAATCTGTGAGTTGGTGGATTTATATCTCTTTTCCATGCCTCCCCCTACACACACACACATACACACACACACACACACATCTCTTTTCCATGCCTCCCCCTACACACACACACACACACACACACACACACACACACACACCCACCCACCCACCCCCCCCCGTACATCAGCAGATCCAGGCACAGATACCAGTAGCCCGTCACTGCCTGTCTGCAGCCTAGCTGACACAGAGCGAACTACCTCTTGTTAGGGTTAGCGTCTGATTCCCAGTAGAAATGTTTTATCCTATATGCTTCTTTGCAAAGCATTGAAATCTTGTGACTTTTTAAGATTAAAGTCTCTTGTAAGTTTTTGGATCTTCTGTTTCTGGTCAAGGTTCTGGCATGTGTGTGTTAGTCACCTCCCAGCCAACAGTCTCTTGGCAGGCCATTCTGAGTTATTGTGCGTTTACAGGCTGTTCAGAATTCCACACTGCCCGGAGATTTTCCACCTCCAGTGTCCAGGCGCCTTTTCTGCTTCCTCAGAAATCAGTTTCATGTTCATATCCAAAGCCCTTCATTTCTTTTCCTTTTTATATGCCTGATTCATTTTGAATTTGAAGTATTCCTTTTTTACACCTTTTTTCTGACTCTGATCAGTGTTTCATCTCATTTTGCTTACTTCAGGAGGCCCAAAACAGAAGATTCCTTGTGTCTCTTGTGCAGTACCCAGAGGTTGGCTGATAGAAGAGGGAGAGTGAGCTTTTACATGTCTCTCCGTGCCGTTCCTTTTGGGCTGATTTTCCGCAGTGTCTGTCTTCACTAAGTACCTACCCCAAAACAGCTTAGCAGGCCTGTCACGTAACTCGGCTCTCACAAGCCCCTGGGGGGATGTTCGCCGCCCCGCGCCCAACATTGTCCCTGCGCCTTGATGCTCTTTGGACGAGGGCACTGTGCATCCTCAGTGGAGACCTGGCCTGTGCTGCAAGCGAGCATCCACCCACCTTGTTCTCCTCCAGGGGCCTGTCCTCACCTGCCTCCCAGAGCCAGCAGAGCCTTCAGGTTCTCTCTCTCCAGTAGAACCTGCGCTCCTGTTCCTTATGCACAGGAGGCACAGATGACGGGCAGTGGTTAAAATGCTCCCCACAGGAGGTCACTTCCTACCCAAAGTACCCAACTTGTGTGCAGAAGGGGCTTCCTGAATTCAGCTGAGGGCATTCTCATCTTCTGTGGCAGTCTTGTGACAGTGCTGCTCGCCTCCTTGCCGCAGAGGTTGGTGCCTTGAGAAGGCAGTGAAGAACAGAACCCAGTTTTATGGCCACCTAGATGATGCCTCGTCTGAGTCTCGTTGTTGGGCGTAAGATAACAGCGCCATTCCAGGGTGCCTGGGTGGCTCAGTCGGTTAAGCACCTCTCTTCAGCTGAGGTCATGATCTTGGGGTCCTGGGATCGATCATGACTGCCCCCCCACTCATGTGCGCACATGCGCTCTCTCTTTCTCTCTCTCACTCTCTCTCTCGCAGGCATATGAGCTTAATGAGTTTTGCAGATGGTTTGGGCTATATGAGGGCACCTAGTCTTGATTTTAAATTGTCATCTGGATTCCAAGTTAATCCAGAAAAGCAGTAAAAGTTAATACTGTGTATTGCATGTCTCCAACACACGTGTTTTCCATTATCTGGTCATGTATGCCCTTGTGTGCATGTGAGCATTCCTGCACTCACACACACAAACTTTTTCATTTTTCTAAAACAGGGAGTGATTCTGGTTCCAAAAGCAAATGATTGGTGTGACACCTAGAAAGCTGAGCCTGGCACACGTTCTAAATGAAATGGCTCCAAATCCATTAGCACGTCGTCTCTCTTCCAGAGGGCTGCAGCTGCCTGTGTAGTTGGAAGAGAAAACACTCTGATAGGAAATACTGGCCAACTTACAGGATTCAGATGCAGTTCTCTAAGGATGAGCAAATGACTTGCACAAGGTGGTAATGTAGGAAGGTCCTGAGCTCCCCTCTGACAGCCACTCCAAACCCACAGCTGCATTTCCCTCTGAAAACTAGATGAACTGCTTCTCCACCACAACAGATAGAAAGACCCCAGACGGGCAAGAGAGGTAGACACATAGTCTTACCAAAAACCCCATCCCCAGCACAGTGAGAAACAACAGGGGAGGGTCTCACCAGTCTGGTGTTTCTCCAGAGGACAAAGAGGTTGGTGCCCCACATCAGGCATCCCAACCCATGGGATCTGCGCTGAAGAAACAAGCCCCCAAAACATCTGGCTTAAAAAAATGAATGGGGCTGATGTCCAGGAGACCCAAAGTGCTGCAGAATTTAAAGGACTCACTTTACAGTCTCACTCACCCCAAGACCCAGGGGAAAAACAGCTGTTTGAAAGTGCTTAGACCAGCTAGAAGGAAATCATTTGCTGGTCGAAAAGCTGGAGGGGCAGGGGACAGCTGAAACTCTCCTCAGAAGAGAGGCCCTGGTGATGCCAGTTTTGCCCCCTCCCAGCACACAGGCAGGTGAACTTGGATGCAGCACCATCCCCCTGCCTTGCTGAAGCCAGAGAGTGCGGGTACTGCAGCTCTGTCCTACGCCCAGGCCAGGGCAGGTGAGCGCCAGCCAGCCAGCAGTCTTCTCCCGCTCCCCGCCTCAGGCTGCTGCACTCACACAGGCACGGCGCTCTCCCGCTCCAGTCCTGAAGCCCACAGACATGCTCATTTTCCTGCTGCCTGTCCACAGCCTGCGAGTATGCCCTGCCCCCTGTCTCCCTCCCTACCCCCACCCTAGTTAAAGCCAGCCCGTGTACATGGTCTATGCAAGGGAGGCCCCCTTGATTGCCTGGCTCTAGTGGCCAAGGGGGCTGGTATCTCTGAGCTCCATGGGAAGGTACAGTTGGGAATACAGGTCATGGCAGGCCACCACCCCTACAGCCCCACACGGACAGAGACTGAGGTCTTCTTGGTCTTCTGAGGAAAAGACCTGCTATCCTGGAGCTTCGGCCTGAGGGACAGGCTTCAGGTTTCCCACACATCGAGAGGCTAATGAGGCGCTCCCAGGGAATGAGGGCCAGGAGATACCTCCTTGCACAGCCCCTTGGCCTCACTACAGCTCTGTGAGACCTGCCAGAAAGGAGCTTACAGTCCTCTGGAGCCCCAGTTACTGCAGCTGCTACCCGGCAGTATGTCCAGACTCCTGGTCTGGAGGCCGGTACGTCCAGACTCCTGGTCTGGAGGCCGGTAGCAATCACACTCAGAGCCCACAGGACTGTATCTGCTTGCATATTTTAAAAGCTGTTGGCCTGAGGGATTTTGCTTTCAACTGCCTGAAACTAGGTGCTATGTGAGATTCCTCCCCCTGGGACAACTGACAGGCCTTGGCACACTCTCAACAACAGGTGCATCTCAAGAATTAGCAGGTGCTTTAGAGCATCACAAAGTTCAAGAGACAATCAAGAGCCAGGGCAAGACTGAGTGATTCATGAGGTTCATCACGCACACAAGCCGCTCCTTCATGCCTGAGAGGGGAACCTACTCCACCTGATACAAAGAAACACAGAACCAAGTAAAACAAAGGAACAAAGAAATCTTCCAAATGAAAGAAAAAGGCTTCAATGATAGAGATAAGTAATCTTTCATTTATTCTTTAAATAAAGAATTTAAAATAATGGTCAGTTAAGATGACTACCAAACTCAGAGGAAGAATGGATGAACAGAGAACTTCAACAAAGAGAAAGGAAATATAAGAAAGTACCAAAGAGAAACCCATAGACCTGAAGAACAAAATAACTAAAAAATACATGACAGTTCAATAGTGGACTGGGTAAAACATTAAAATGATCAAGGAGCTGGAAGACAGAGCCATGGAATTCACCCAGACACAGCAGCCAAAACAAAAAGGAATTTTTAAAAATATAAGGGACCAAAGGGATATCAAGGAGAATTACATTCACTTTATAGAGTTCCCAGAAGAAAGAGAAGGGCAGAAAACTCCCTCTGTGGAGGGAAACAGACATCCAGATCCAGGAATCCCAGAGAGTTCCAAAAAAGATGAACCCAAAGCGATCCACACGAAGACACATATAATTAAAATGTCAGAAGTTAAAGATCGACCCTTCAAAGTAGCAAGGGAAAGATAAATTGTCATGTACAAGGGTAACCCCGTAAGGCTATCAGATTTTTCAGTGGGAACTCTGCACACCAGAAGTGAGTGGCAAGACATAGTCAAAGTGCTGAAAGGAAAGAACTTCCAACCAAGAATACTCATCTAGCAAGGTTATTGTTCAGAATTGAAGGAGAACTAAAGCAGTTCATCTCTACTAATCCAGCCTTTCAAGAAATGTTAAAGGGACTTCTTTACACTGAAAAGAAATGTCAGTTGTTGTAACAAGAAAACCTATGACAGTAAGAATCTCGCCAGAAAAGCTAAATCTATAGTAAAAATAGTGGATTCATTCACTTACGAAGCTAGTATGAAGCTAATAAAATCAACTGAAATTACAGTAGTTAAGGAACACATAAAAAGATGTAAAATGTGACATCCGAGACAGAATATAGGGAGGAGGGGTTAAAAATGGAGAATTTTGGAAAATGTTCAAGTTTAAGCTGACTGTTACATACTTAGGATAATGTGAGCCTCATGGTGACCACAAAACAAAAACTTAAAAACACAAAAGAAAAGGAGAAAGGAACCTAAGCTTAATACTAAAAGTCATCAGACCACAGGGAGGTAAGAAAAACAGAGAAACTACAAAAACAGCCAGAAAACACGTGACAAAATGGCAATAAGTACATACCTATCAATAGTCACTTTAATATAAACAGACTATAAATTCTCCAGTCAAAAGATGTAGAGTGGCTAAAGACAAATAAAAGGCAAAGAAGGGAACTACATAATGATAATGGGGTCAATCTATCAAGGAGATATAAATTTATAAACATATATGCACCCAACACAGGTGTACCAGATATATAAAGAGAGAAATTGACAGTAGTACTTAACATTGATGGATAGATCATCTAGACAGAAAATCAGTAAGGAATCATCAGCTTTAAATTACACACTAGACTGGATGGACTTAATAGAGAACATTACATCCAAAAGCAGCAGAATAAACATTCTTCTCTAGTACCTCTGGAACATTCTCCAGGATAGATCACATATTAGGCTACAAAACATGTCTCAGTAAATTCAAGAAGGTTGAAGTCCTTTCAGGCATCTTTTCTGACTGCAACAGTATGAAATTAGAAATCAGTTACAAGAAGAAAACTAGAAAAACTAAACAACACATTACTGAATCATAGAAGTCGTCAAAGATGAAATTTAAAAATACCGAGTAATAAATGAAAACAAATGTAAAATCCATGAGATGGGCAAAAGAGGGAAGTTCATAATGATACAGGTTTATTTCAAGAAACATCTCAAACAATTTACACTTAAACTAGAAAAAAGAACAAAGCACAACGTTCGTAGAAGGAAGGAAATAAGGATCAGAGCAGAAATAATGACATAGAGACTAAAAAGATAATGGGAAAGATAAGTGAAACCAAGAGCCAGTTCTTTGAAAAGATAAACAAACTAAACAAACTTTTAGTTAGACTCACCAAGAAAAGAGAGGGCTCAAATAAATAATTTCAGAAATGAGAGTTGATACAAAGGATCATAAAATACTATGAAAAATTATATGCCAACAAACTGAACAATCTAGAAGAAATGGATAAATTTATAGAAACACAATTTTCTAAGACTGACTGAACTACAAAGAAATAGAAAATCTGAGTAGAGCAATTATGAAGATTGAATCAGTAATCAAAAACCTCCAAACAACAAAAGGATCTAGGGGCAGATGGTTTCACTAGTGAATTCTATCAAACATTTAAAGATTTAATATCCATCTTTCTCAAATTCTTCCAAAAAATTGGAGGATGGAATGCTTTCAGACTCATTTTACCTGATCAGCATTACCCAGATACTCAAACCAGATAAAGACACCACAAGAAAATTTTAAGACAATATCACTGATAAACATAGATGTAAAAATCCTCAACAAAATATGAGCAAACCAAATGCAATATATTAAAATGATCATACACCACCATCAAGTGGGATTCATTGCAGGGATGGTTCAACAACCACAAATTAATCAATATGATATAGCACATTAACAAAGGAAGGATAAAAATCATATGATCTTCTCAAAAGATGCAGTAAAAAGTATTGGACAAAATCAAACATCCACTTGTAAAAAAACTCTAAACAAAGTAGGTATAGAAAGAGCATATCTCCCTGGGTGTTACACATAAGTGATGAATCACTAAATTCTCCTGAAACCAGTATTACACTGTATGTTAACTAGAGTTTAAATACAAATTTGAAAAGAAAGGGCGGGTTGAGTCACTCATGATTTTGCCTTGGGTCATGATCTCAGGGGCAATCATGGGATGGAGCACCTGGTCAGGTTCTGCACTCAGCATGGAGTCGGCTTGGGATTCTCTCTCTCCCTCTCCCATTACCTTTCCTGCTGCACTCATGAGCTTTCTCTCTAAAATAAATGCTTTTTTTAATTAAAAAAAAAAAGCATACCTCAACATAATAAAGGCCATATAAGACAAACCCACAGCTAATGTCATACTCAACAGCGAAGAGCCGAAAGCTTTTCCTCTAAGACCAGGAACAGGACAAGGATGCCCACTCTTACACTTCTATCCAACACAGTATTGGAAGTTGTATCCACAGCAATTAGGCAAGAAATGAAAGGCCTACAAATTGGAAAGAAAGAAATAGAATTATCCCTATTTCCAGATGATATAATATTACAAAATAAAAACCCTGAAGACTCCACAAAAAAGGATTAGTAGTGATGAATTCAGTGAAGTTGTAGGATACAAGATCAATATTCAAAAATCTGTTGTTTCTATATATGAATAATGAACTGTCAGAGAAGTTCAGAAAATAATTCCAATTACAGTTATGTTAATAACAATAAAACACCTCAGAATAAATTTAACCAGGGAGGTGAAAGACCTATATACTGAAAACTATAAACCATTAATAAAGAAATTAAAGAAGATATAGGTAAGTGGAAAGATGTTTCATGCTTATGGACTGGAAGAATTCATACTGTTAAATATCCATACTAACCAAAGCATCCTACAGATTTACTGCCATTCCTATCGAAATACCAAGAGCATTTTTCACAGAACTAGAACAAGTACTTGCACAATTTATGTGGAACCACAGAAGGCCCTGACTACTCAAAGCAATGTTGAAAAAGACCAAAACGAGAGGTATCATGCTCCCTGATTTCAAACTAGAACACAAAGCTATAGTAGTCAAAACAGTATTTCACTAGTGCAAAAAAACACAAAGATCAGTGGAATAGAATTGAGAGCCCATATATAAACCTTCATGTATATAGTTAATTTTTAAAAAACATATAATGTATTATTTGCTTCAGGGATACAGGTCTGTGAATCATCAGTCTTACACAACTCACAGCACTCACCATAGCACATACCCTCCCCAACCACCCTATCTGTCCAACCTCCCTCCCCTCCAGCAAGCTTCAGTTTGTTTCATGAAATTAAGAGTCTTATGGTATGTTTCCCTCCCCGGTCCCATCTTGTTTCATTTCTCCCTCCCCCCACGACCCCTCGCTGCCTCTCAAATTCCTCGTATCAGATAGATAATATAATTGTCTTTCTCTGATCAACTTATTTCACTTAGCATAATACCTTCTAGTTCCATCCACATCGTTGCAAATGGCACGATTTTGGTTTTGATGGCTGCATAGTATTCCATCATGTATATACGTACCACACACATCTTCTTTACCCATTCATCTGTTTATGGACATCTAGGTTCTTTCCATAGTTTGGCTACTGTGGACATTGCTACTATAAACATGCATGTGCACGTGCCCCTTGGATCACTACATTTTTATCTTTGGGGTAAATACCCAGTAATACAATTGCTGGGTCACAGGGTAAATCTATTTTCAACTTTTTGAGGAACCTCCATACTGTTTTCCAAAGTGGCTGCACCAGCTTGCATTCCCACAAACAGATCAAAACCACAGGTTCATTAATTTTTGACAAAGGAAGCAAGAAAGAAGGAAGAAGAGACAGTAAATGGTGTTGGGAAAACTAAATCACTACACACAGAAGAATGAAACTGGACCATTATCTTATACCATATAGAAAAATTAACTCAGAGTACATTACAGACTTGAAGACCTGAAATCATGAAACCCTCGTGTATGGCATTGTCAATCGGTGTAGCCACTGTGGACACGATACAGAAGTTTCTCACAGTCTGAAAAGAGAAGTGCCCTGTGATCCAGCAGTCCCACTACTAGTTATCTATCTAAAGAAACTGAAAACACTAGTTTGAAAAGATATATGCACTGCTGTGTGCACTGCAGCATTATTTACAGGAGCCAAGATAAGGAAACAACCTTCTCGCCCACTGACGGATGACTGGATAGAGATGTGGCGCGTGTGTGTATGATATATGTATATACAGTGGAAGCGTATCTGGCCATAAAGAAGAACAAAATCTTGCCTTTTGCAATGTGGATGGACCTAATGGATGTTAGGCTAATTTAAATAAGCAGACTTTGACGAAGGCATATACCGCATGACTTCACTTATATGTGGAATCTAAAGAATAAAACCTAATAAATTTAAAAAATAAAACCCAGACTCTAGAGAACAGATTGCCCCTTGCCAGAGGGGAGAGTGGGTTGGAGTAGGGAGCAAAATGGTAAAGAGATCAAGAAGTACACAAACGTAGAGTTGTAAAGTAAGTTGGGTCCTGTAGATTTAATACACAGCATGGAATACAGGTGGTAATTTTGTATTGACTTTGTGTAGTGACACACGGTGCCTAGACTTAGCGTGACAATCATTTTGCAATGTATATAAATGTGGAATCACCAAGGTGTACACCCTGAAACTAAAATACTGTATTTCATACCAGTTATACCTGTTTTTAAAAAAGCTAAAACACTTATTTTCATTGCATATCGGTAGGACTTATAAAAAGTCTGTTCATTAGACCCTAATTTAAGACCCCCTGGATTAGGTTCTAAAGGTCGTAGGTCCTAGGTCCTAAGTCCTAAACTGTGACACACTCCATGGCTTAATTTTCCCAAACATAACAATGGAATCTGAAGATCAAATGTCAAACTTTGGATTTTCTTCCTCTAGATTTCTAACACTTGGCATGTATAGTGTTGAAGTAAAAACAAAAAAATATTAATTCTACTTCTAAGTTCAGTTCTTGGTCCTAGAGAAGCCAGATATTTAATTTTAAAAGTCACTGGCTGGCTGTAGGTCATCTTCATAAACACGCAGTAAGACTAGGACTTCGCCCAGTCCCCATTCCCATTTTCGGACTCACGGGGACATGCAAACAGATGCCAGCGTTATTAAACACTCGCCTACCTTCTAACTGCCCTGCTGTGAATGTCCGGCTGGGCTTGTAGAGACTGTCTACAATCTCTCCTCAGTCTTATGCCCAAGTTTCATTGACTACAAGTTGGAAAATGGCTACCCAGAATTACAAATCAGGAACTAATTTGGCCCTCTCCCTAAAATCGAGTGTTCATCCTCTGAGGAAGAGCGTGTGTGTGTGAAACGTGTGGTGAGTTCCCCTGGACGTGGTACATGAGCGAAGCTGTTTGTTTCCCTGCTCCCTCCGCAACTGGCCTCTAGTTCACCTGCGAGTCCTGCGGCGCTCCTTCTAGTCCCAAATCAGAAACGTCCTTGTCTCTTGCGCCGAGAATCAAGAGCTCTGGAATCACACACTATCCCGTGGGCAAGAGCATCATTGCCACGTCTGCACCTTGTTGTCGGTCTTTACTGTACTTCATGCTGCTAAGGCCAAGCCTTAAATTTGTAGCCGGGGGTGTCTTACTGATATTAGAAACAGTGCTGATGAGTGGGAGGCAGTGAGCGCAGCCAGAATGTCCTGACCATGCACACGGCAGGCTGGTTCTTCTGACAAGTGTTCCTTCCCATTGCTGAAGGGGAGGGGGGCTCTGAGGTGTCTCCCCTCCGTCCTCCGCTGAAACCGTCTTGCTCTGGGCGGACTCTGCCACTGCTCCAAGACCCTCCCAGTTTGGGAGCCAGAATCTAAGAGGACAGGCCGTCCCAGCGCCTAACCCAGCTGTCGCTCTGCTCGGTGACTGATGGAGTCCCGCTGTCCCTTGAAAGCCCGTTGGCAGTTCACACCCATAAAGCTTATTTAGGTTCTCTCTGGGGTAGAAGCTTACGGTAGAATCGTACGTGCTGGTGACTGTTTATGCCTTGTGTGTCCCTCTCCACAGAGAACGTCATCAACGGGCAGGACTATGAAGTGATGATGCAGATTGACTGTCAGGTGATGGATACCCGGATCCTCCACATCAAGAGCTCGTCGGTTCCCCCTTACCTCCGAGATCAGCAGAGGAATCAAACCAACGCGTTCTTCGGCTCGCCCGCAGCAGCACCGGAGGCAGCCCACGTGCTCAGCACCATCCCGGAGTCACTACAGTAGCCTCTGAGGCCGCACATGAAAACCAGGTGGGACCCTGCCGAGCTGGCGAGCAAGGGAGAGACCTGTTCCTGTCTGCCCTCTTGGTGGCCGGCAGAGAGCTGGGGTTCAAGTGACAGTGAAAGAAGTTGTTTCTCACCATCTGCCGGAAAGCACTGACATTCAGACACGAGGCAGACCGCCTTTCTCCAGCAGCAGATGCTGCCGGCGTCCTCCGTGGCTGCCCGGTGTCGAGTTTTTCCTGTACCTTCCTCAATTGCTTTTCCTTCTGTACTTCTTTTGTGTTTAAATAGTCATCGTTAAAATAAGATCTTCTTCCCTTCTCTGCCATTTCACTTACTGACAGATTTTTATTTACAGCTGTACAGCACACTGATGTTCCCAGCAATTAAGAGTTTTTATTAATTTAAAGCCAATCCATTGTAGATATAGTGCTTATTGGAAATAGATTTCAAAACCAGAACAGTGAAAAATGTCCCCAAAAGAGTCAAGACAATTGAGAACTTTAGTAAAAGGGGAAAAAATCCCCATTGGTAAAGTTGGTCTTGGCCAGGGAATGGTGGCTCCCACCTGACCCGGTGTGTGCAGAACCGCGCGGGGCGCCGGGGGAAGGCCGAGGGCAGAGAGCGTCAGGGAAGGGCAGAGAGCGCGCGCTGTGGGAAGGAGCCGGCTCCGTTACACGCTCGAAACGCTGCAAGTTTTGATGTGCCGGGAGCGGAGGGTGAAAGCCACGGCAGCCTTCATTTTAAGGCCCTGCAGGTTAGCGTACGTGCATGTATGTGCTCTTTCCTCGTTCGGTGCAGGTCCGCAGGGACTCTGGGAGAGACCCTTCAGCTTTACTGTGAATCCCCACCCATAACACATAACACGATGACACCGAATTCGGCTGAGGGACAGGCAGTGTGCTGTTAAGCAGATGAGTTTTTTCTCCTCATGAGAATTGACAAGGATTTATTCCTCAAGACTGCGGACAGGCTGGCTTAGACTCCTGCTCGCGGAGGGCATCCCACAATACAGCAAGAATTCCCAGTTTCTCCAGTGAAAAGACAGTGAAGGAATTAACTTTTTTGTCCTCCCATGGTTGGGAAAAAAAAAACCAAAAACAAAAAACAGCCCTACTGCATTCCCTCATCTCTCCCTGTACTCTGACTACTTTCTTCTCACTGATGTTCTTCTGCCTTCAGTTTTAAAGTGAGTCCTGTCTATGAAGCTTCACACTTTCTTGCTAGAACCGGTTCTGCAGACGCGGCTTCTTACCCTAATCTGCTTGCCCGGGTCGGCTCTCATGCCTTCCAGTCCCTGCTCCGGCCTTCCGCTGCTCTGAGCCTGAGGAAAGACCGTCGGTGCGAGTCCTGCGGGGTGCCCCAGCCCCCTTCTGCCCACGAGGGCCAGCCTGGCTCCTGAATAATCCCGAAGAAACTTCTGGATAGCGGCGCCTCTGCCTGAGCTCATCAGATGTGCTCTGAGATCCGTGTGACTTCGTGTGGCCAGCGGGCACTCTGCTGCCCGGCTCCCCAGCAATCTGGGGTTCGGCCACGTTAATGAGCCTCACTCTGCCCCCACCCCGCCCCACGCGAGCCGGTGAGAGTCCAGGCCACGCGGCCCCCAGTGCGGCTGTCAGGGCAACGTCCACATGGGAACCCCCTTCCCGGGGCCACTTCTCCTCTTATGGTCTCCGGGCCTGTCGGACAAAAGCTGCAGGCGGAGGACAGCCTTCCCTCGGGAGTGTCTCCTCCTGTCCCGGCTCTTCCTACCCAATGTGTGCACCAGCCGAGCCAAGAGCCATGGCCCCAGCCAGCGGGAAGGGGGCCGTGGTCCTTCCCAAGCTGTTAGTCCACTGGAGCTGTCACAGCGGTCACAGGCACAGCCTTACGGACAGTGCCGCCTCTCCCAAGCTCCGACTGTCACCCGCACACCGTCCCTGACCGGTGTGACCGACAGTGGCAGTCATGTCCCATCTGCCCCCGAAAGACGCCTCTCCCGCGGTGGGGATGCGGGGGCCGGCAGCCTGGGAGCTGCGCCCGCTTTCTCTCCATTACCGGTTCTCGAGGGGATCATTCTGAGATGAGAGAGCAGCCTTCTCCTCAGGGTGAAGTCCCCGGAAGGAAGAGCGCAGCCATTGCGAAGCAATCCTCTGCTTTTATAACTGCTGTCAAAGCTCACTAATTCCTGCGCGGTTTTGACGTAGTGTCTGTGCTCACACCCGTCGGCCTGCTGGGAAGGAGAAGCCGGCTCTGACTGATGAATATATTAAGCTGCTTTTTGAGTTTTAGGATAAAATTGCCTTTTGGGGATTGCAGCCTGGGATATATATCAGTATCTTAATTTATTTTTTTATTAAGTGGGATTTTGCAAGCTTGTGGGATAATTAGATACACTAGAGGAGTCAAGTCCACCCATGGGGTAGAGAACTCTGTCCCCTCTGTCCCCCGACCCCTTCGCCCCCAGGCAGTGCTGGCAGGCGCGGCCGGGAGCGGCTCTCCCACCTGCCTGTGAGCCCCGCGTGCGGAGGCTTCGTGGTGGCAGATGGTTCCTCGCGCTAACTACTGAGTCAGGCGTCGGGGCTCCCCGCCCTCCAGGCTAGCGCCCCCAGCAGAACAGACAAACGGCTCCATCAGCCTGGTTGTGTGAATAGCCTCTCTCCAAAGCTAGGATTTCTAAAAGAATCATCTTGAATCAAAAGTTTGCCATGCTTGTCATCCAGAAGCTTTCCATTACATTACTGGGTGAGGTTTATCTTTTCACAAGTACAAAAACAAAAACAGTCCGTAACTGTAAAAGCTCAGAGCATCTCCGAACTTTTCTCTAAATGCCCACAGGCCCCAGCACCAAGCAGACACGTCTCTGCCTTCTCTTGTGAGCAAGAAGCAGCCACGGAGGTATTTGAAAGCAGAAATGTTATGAGTCATTCTTGAGCGGGAATAAACAGGACTTAGAAACAGGAATAAACAGGACTTAGAAACAGACAAGCAACTTGGGATTCAAACTGATTTTTCTATCCTTTTTAAAGAGACACTGTCCCAACAAACCTTCCTGGCCTGACTCTTCCACCCCAGGCATGAGCCCCTGTCGGCACAGCAGCGACCCCGATGAGACAGCCATGGCTGTGGCCTTTGGTGCGATGGAAACCAGACCCCTCTTCAGCTCCTTGTGACATTTGCACTAATTTCTGGCTCTTGCCCTCTCACTCAGCTCAGGTTATAAAACTTGACAGAAAAAAGAGCACAGGGAAAAACCCGTATTTGACTTTCAAACACTGAAAAGTCTCCAAATGACTTCTACTTTCAGCTACATAGAAGAAGTCACCCCTTTTCACCAACGAGCCAGAGTCTGACCCCATGTCCCCTGCAGCCTGACCTCAAGGACAGTTTCCACCTAGTTAAGCTCGGTCCACTGCACTCACATGGGCCGACTCTGCCTCCGGCAGGAGATTCCCAGGAACTGAACTTTGAATGAAGCCTTTCATCCCATTGGCTGTTTCGTGCACATTCACCTCTCAAGATCACTTCATGCTGGAATCGACAGATGCTTATCACCACCTCTGCATCCCCACATTTTTACAGAATGCTACTTTTGTCCTTCCGGAGTCATTCTGATTTACAGAAATTAGGATCTTTGCTGCTAATATGAGCACTAATTATATCACATACCTTAGAAACAAGAATAAAGCCTAAAGAAAGCAAATGGGAGAAATTCTCGTTCCTACCCCTAGTCACATTGGGGGAGGGGGGGCAACTTCTGTGTCCTCTACTCCTAGAGGTTGTGGTTGATTTTTATTTTCTAGAGAGAGCACTGGGCTACCCAAACACGTCGAGTCCAGATGCAACCGTGCACGTAAGAGATGCCGTTTTCTCCCACCTGACACAGAAATCAGAGTGGAGCCTGTTAACTTATATTTTTAGTGACTAAGCTTAAAACAACGTTTATTTTAGATAAGTCTAGAGCTTTGAGCAGCTTGTTCTAATAGTTGTGTTATCTGTCGGATTATGAAAAGACTGACAAAGGCATCGTGATCAGGAAATTTGTTCCTGGGTGTGAATCATGTCGTGGCTAGCCACTGCCAAATAGTGGACACTGGTCTTGACATAGTGGTTTGCTGACTTTAAGCATAAGAGACTTATAATAATGCCACATTAAGAGACTTAATTATATTAGTTTGGGGAACCAAGGAGTAAATAAATCATAGTTTGTCATCTGCCAGGGTCAGCAGACAGCACCGCTCGTAACCACTAGTTAAACCAAGAGGCTTGATCTAAGTGGGGGGCCACCCCAGAGAAAGACCAGCGGGGTGACGTCTTCACAGTCAGGGTCTATCAGCCCATTCAACTCACACTCAGCCCTAACTGCCAGGTCAGTCATCTAGATAAGAGGGGAAAGAACTTTAGATAAAAGCTCCCAGGTACTACTGGCCTTAAGACACCAGTTTCCTGTTTCTCATCATGTTGGCAAGCGTGGCTGGGCTAAGACCATGTGCTTCACCCCGGAGCCATAAGAACCCGGGGAGAGAGCGTCCACCAAGCCTTCCACCAGGGTTTTCCTTCTGAGGCTGCATCTGCGCTAAATGAAGAGCAGTTAAAGGTGAGGAGGAACAAGGCGCCATCCTCTCCTGCGGCAGCTGCGTCGGTTTACCGTGCATCAAGAAACCGTGACAACAGACTTAACGCGGTTGTAAGCAAGTCTTCACAATGCAATACTTGTTCTTTGTCTAAGATTCAAATAAAGAATTTTTAAACTTGCCTTATTTTGTTCTGTATATATAGAGAAAAAAAGACCCCAAATGAATCTGGAATGTGAAGAGATGAGTAATGAGAAGGGAAACCTAAAATGGCTTGTGGCCTGTTACTGTTTAGATGAAAACAATAGAACTCTTCCACTCTCCCCCCACCCCAGCCTGGTTAAGTAAAAGTTTCCTTTATTGTGTCCAGATATTTCAACTACAATCTTACCAAGGAGAAAGATTTGTCTAAGAACAGCTACTTCATCCTTCTCCATCAGGAACCTGGGTTACTCAGTCATGTCACAGGCGTCTTCCTAGCTTGGAATGACCAATGTCACCATGCAGGCCGCCTGTCCTGCAGACTGCCAGCAGAGTCCGTCCACAGGTGATAAGTGCGGGCATTCCCTGGGTGCCTAGTGTTTGCATCAAACACTGCTCTAGGCTCACTAGTCCCGCTGTCCTGTTCCCGTCCTCCCAACAACCCGGTCCCTACCGCTGACTAACCAGTATCTGGACCCAGGCAATTCCACTCCAGCACGTGGACTCTGGCCACCATACAGTTCCACCTCCAGAGTCCCAGATCTCGTGTAGGTCCTGCCCTGAGGGAGCTCACAGTTGGCCTATGGAGCCAGATACTTCTAGAAATACACCAAATGAATAACATCAGGGTTCTCTCAGACACAAAATTACATGTGTTTCCAAAGACACTGTAACAGACCTCTTTGGAAAAAGACCTCAAGTCCCCTCTTCTGCCAAGAAAGCCGACACTGGAGGAAGGGCTGAGCAGCAGAAAAGAGAAAGTGGGACTGAGCCACAGGCTCGGTCTCTGGGTGCTGGAGCTGTCATGTGTAAATCCCTCTTATCGTCCCAAACCTTCTGTAAAAGCCTGCTGCACACACAGCTGTATGTCAGTGTTGCTCGGGGTTGGGCGGGGGACGGGTACAGAGAGGATGCTTGCCGTGGAACTAGTGATAACAGGTCGCAGACAGTAAAACAGGATGATTCAAAACCCAAGAGTCTGTGAAGCCACAGAGGGGATCCGGGAAATCCATCTTCCTTCTCCTCAACCAAATCCTATGCGATTTGGGCCCCCGCTCTGTGTGTGGGATACAGTTCAAGCCAATCTGTGGATCTCAAAGGAGAACCACTGCTGACATCTGGGTTGAACCAGACACGGTGCCACCAACAGAGGGCTCGTCTCACACGCTCTGCGATGGGTCTAACTGTCCTTCTCGGTAGAAAGGCAGACCGCTTCCGGTGCTTTGTTTACTCTTTGGATCGATGGCCTATTTCACTCCATCACACCCATCTGGTGTATCTGCCCACAAACATGGGCAGAGAATCCGCCCCTCGGTTCATTTCCTAACAGCTGACCCATGCTGAAGCACGCATGCCAGACTGGCCCAAGCATTTACCAACATTAGGTCATCAGGCTTCACGGCAGCCTTATGACATATGTGTGTACCACCACTCATGTGTTCCAGATAAAGGAAATTGGCACAAAAGGATGAAGGAACTTGCCCAAGATCTTACAACTAGCACATACCAGAGCTTGATTTTAAAGCCACATTCCTTCCACTACGCCACAAAGGAAGCAACAGGAGACGAGGTAGACAGGAAGAAACCGAGCCACATATCACAGGCAACCAGGGGCTGGAGGTATGTTCCGAGAGCTAAGATGCAAGATCCAACAGTGCCGGTGGGTTTTCTGCAAACTCCATCCCCCTAAAGCCACGTGCTCAGTGCTGGCTGTGTGCGGAGCCCACAGGGGGCTATGCCCGCTTCTCCTGGACCTCAGTCCTTGTGGTCTGCATCCTGGATGAGCGACCCAGTGGGGTGAAGATGAGCTGGGTGCTCCCATAATTGAAGGCACAGATGACCTTCCCACCCTACTCACGTCTAAGAGGAACATTCAGCCCTGTCCCCAGGCTGCATCCACTGCCTACTCTCTCCATCAAAGCTCTACCTACGAGGGTTTCACTGCTGAATTAACTTCTAGTATGGATACTGACTATAAGATGGGAAAAGATGCTGCTGTAAGAGAGAGCTATTGTGCAGCTCCAAAACATTTCCAAAACGAAATGTTTTCGTCTAGTACAAAAGGACAGATCTTTAAAAGAGATACAACATGGCCATATGAAGAAGTGGGTCATCTGGTCAGGACAACTATTTGCAGCACTGTGTCTCCTGAAAACTGTGCTCATTTAGGTGGGGGGCCTTGTGGTGCTAACCAGAAAACCCCACAACTATAAGGTGTTCCCTGTTGACACTATAGCCCTCTGCAGGAGAGTGTCAGCTGGTTACAAAGGAAGAACAGAGAACCCAAAAGCCCGCCCTGAATCATTTCATCCGTGTCCTGCTTGACTCTCGAGGCCTCCAGGGTTATCTACACTGCCTGAGCACCCAGCGGAATGTGCATTCTTGGGCTACATTTCAGCATAGGCCATGGCGAATAGGTGGTGGCCCTGGAATTTAAAACTTCGCTACAGACTCTAAGTGTTGGCCCAGGCTCAGACATGTATCACCGATCTGTGGGAAACAGTACAACGAACCAGACAATATCCTTGTCCTCAAAGACATGTGACTGACGTCTCCTCCCCAGGTCCATGGGGTCACCCCTCTATATCCACAGAAAAATAAAAAGAATTTCCAGAAGAGGGTAAGATTTCTGGATAGCCTGCAAAATTAGTTTATTTAGACACAGGCTGCTCTCAGGAGAGCTTTGGAATGGAAGATTCATCGGCCAGTGCCTTTGTCACAGCCACAGAGCTCACCCACTCACTTGGCTGCTGGTCCTAGGACATAAAAGAATGCACTTCACCACACTGTCTCTGGTTTCCTGGCGGTACTAGAATTCTCTGCTAAGTGACTTGTTCACATCAGACCCACACATCGCCCCCTCCAGCCTGGCAGCCTGGAGGAAGGCAGAGTTACCGCAACCCCCTTCCACTAGCCTGGGTGTTTCCATCAAACCTCAGCAGGAGGGGAACTGGAAATTCGTCTTAATTTGAACAGTATGAGCAGGAAAGATGCTGAAACATTTAACCTCTTGTTAAATGGCTCTACGGGTCACCACTCAGGTGAGCCCAACTAGCAGCACGTTCCAGCCAGCAGCATATTTGGGGTTAATTCCGTCTCCCCGAGATTTATAGCCTGGTACAAGTCAGCAAAGCATGAACAGTCCAAGGAGGGAAAAATCTCCTCTTAGGTAGATGGAGGGCAGGGGGCTTCCAGAGCCACATCTCGTCCTCTCCTTCCCAAACTCACCCCTGCAATGGCTTGTGCACACCCACGCCCCCCGCGTGACAGTGAGCTCCAGAGTGCCTGGAAGGCTCTCCACGCCCAAGCCACTGCTGTGTCCCCAGTAGAGCCAGAGTGCTTAGAACAGGGCACTTTGGGGCATTTTAGGCTAAATCTGTTGTTGAGTTGAAGTATTGAGCATTTAGAAAGCGATGGACAGACTTTGCCTTTCCTGGAGTGCACATGACAGACTGGCATTTCTTGCCTGTTTTGGCACCACACACTCGCGACATCGCCCTACAAGGAAGCAGTCACGGAGCCCGTGCAGAGCAGGACACCTGCTGCCGGTGCTGGGCCAGGACGCCAGGATGCGGGAGAGCCTGCCTTCCTTCAACAGAGGAGGCCACTGTGGCAAGCTGGAAGGGAACTTCGGAAGAAGCTGCAGACTGTGGGTCTGTGGGGGCGACCTCCATTCTGCAGCACTTGGGAACTTGCTAGAAATACCACCTCTCTGGCCCTGACCCAGACCTTCTGAGTCAGACTCTGAGGCTGGGCCCAGCAATCTGTGTTTTCACAAGCCCTCCAGAGGGTTCTGATATGAGTTTGCGAACCACCCATGGAGCTGCCTGTCGGGGGAGGCTGGAGGAGGGAGGGCGGCAGGCTTCTGCCAGACCCCAACCTTCCCAGGCTGCCATCACCAGGGCTTTTAAGGAAACACCAGGAAAGAATTTCCTGCTGTCACTCCCTTTCTGAAAGTCCACGGGGGTCGCAGCTTGAGCCTCCCCAGCCTCCCACCCGTGGTCGCATCATCTGGCCTCACCATCAGCTACAGCCCGGGAACCAGGCCCAGGCCCCTCGTCCCAAGTGTGCCCTCAGTCCGTCCACAAGCCCAGGGCTCGGGCTGCGAGACACCGAGCTGGAGACCTGCCTCCCTACAGATCCGAGGCTCTCCTAGGGACCGAGCTCCTGGGCCCGCCACCTCATCCACTTGGACCCAGCACCCTCCGCTGAGGAAGGGAGAGCCCCCGGAGAAAATGCCCCCTGATCCCCCTCCGTCACAGCTCTGAAGGTCTGCCTGTGCCCCACACGCCACGGGGCTGGCTGGGGCTCCAACCCGCTCCGGCACATCGCTCAGTTCCTGGTGCCCACACTTCGCACACTGGAATCACCCGGGGACCTTTAAAACCTGCCGCCGCCTGGCCCACACCCTCAGACGTTCTGACTTCATGGGGACAGGCTGTGGCCCAGCTTGGCGGTGGGTGGGTGGGTGGGGGTTGCTACCATTTCCCCAAGGGATTCTCATGTGCAGCAAAGTTTGGGAACCAACAAACACTGTCTTTGGAAGCCAAGACCTAGTTCGCCTTCTAATGCTTACAGAGCAGCGCGCAGCCCTCGAGCTGGAGGGCAGAGCAGGTTCCAGGGAAAAGAATGAAGTGTGTCTGGATCGTCAGAGGCCAGACTCAGCAAAGAGCTGGTCAGGAGAGGAGGGGCGGGAGGGAGGGCAGGGAGGAAGGGGTGGCGTCTGGTGAACACTGGATTCGCTAGTGGAGATGATGTCAGACATTCCTGTGATGTTAGAACTGGGAAACGCGTGAAAAGACCAGGGCTGTGAAAATGGAACTTTCTGTGAAATGGCATATTCTTGGAAGGAGAGGGACCGGGGAGGAGAAGGGCCAGACCAGAGAGGGCACCAGAGGCCAGCTGGCTCCCCGGCCTTGACGTACGAAAGAGAGATGGTCTGGGTTGCCCTGATGAGCGGGTGCGGGAAGACCACTGCTGACCCAGAGGAGCCTGAAGCCACAGAGGAAAGATGAGGCAGGAGGGAGAGAAGGAATCACACTAATGCTGGGGTTGACCCAAACCCACCCAGCTCTGGCCACGCGGAGGGCTCTGGGAAAAGGCTGAGTGGACAGCTTCTCTCCACAGCAGCCCCTCGGGAAGGGAAGGGATACGGCGGATGACCTGATTCCCCTTCCTCCTCCTCCCGCCCCCAGCTCTGCAGGCCTCAAAGGAAGCCAGACCCGTCCCCCGGGAGTCTTCAGGCTGAGAGACAGCCCAGACAGGCATAGGCCTCTGGCTCCTGTCTTGGGGTGCAGTTCCCCTATCTGAGGCCTGGCCCCAGCCCCTCATTCTTAGATCTCACCCCGATGGCTTCCCTCCAGGGGAGCCACCCAAATATGAAGTCACAGAGAGAAAAAGCCTTGCAGACTAAACTGAGAAAAATTACACAGGCTCTTAGATTCGTGGGTGAAAGGCTTTCCACCTGCTTTGCACAATCAGGAGACTTCCTGAGCCCAGGTGTGACCATACCCCACGTGCTTGCAACGAGCACCCGCAGAGGAAACACACGAAGCAGCTGCACGACGTAGCCCCTGCGAACCGCACGGGAGGCGGGCAGGAAGGTCCTGTCTCTGCCAGTGAGCTGGTCGGGGCGGCGCAGGCATGAAGACCCCACTGCCCCGTGGGGGGATCCACGCTCTCCCCCACCGGGCTGCCTTCCTGAGGGTGTCAAGAGAGAGGCTGTTGGAGCTCCAGGAACCATCTGGGGTTACGGAAACTGATCTCAACATTAAGCACTTCAAGATGTCGACTGGTCCCCACTAGTCAGTGTTCCTTCTCCCTGGGCACCAGCCCCACCATGCCAGGCTATCTGCCCCTGATGCCTCGGCTCAAGCTGTTCCCTCCCCCGGAGGGGCTTGCCAGCTTGCCCGGAGGAGCCCGGGATCCCCACAGTCACCTCTGAGACCGTCAGAGCTTCCAGTTGGCAGTTTCCTGTGGGAGCACGGCCAGGGCCTCAGCTCTCCACTTCCTTGAAGACTTCCCTCTCCCCGTCTGCCTCCGTCACCCCGACCGCCGGCCTGGCCTCACCAAGGAGCAGGAAGTGGATTGGCGGATTGGCCTCCCCCGGCCACAGATTGCCCCTCCCTCGGGGTCGGGGGGGATGGGCAGCAGCGGCAGAAAGCCGGAGAGCAGGAGCCCACCACAATGGTCTTGTGCTTCGGGGAGAGGAAAGAAGGGGAGAAGGGGAGCCTCTTGGGACCCCAGGGTCAGGAACCCATCCCCTCCAGAGCCCCTATGGGCAGTACAGTCTATCCTTCAGGAATGCCATGACCCCGACGGCGCCCCCGTGAAGGCTGTCTTTTCTAGAAATGCAACACGGAGGACAATGGCCCCTCTGAAACAGAAGAGCCATTGTGAGACAAAGATGTCAGAATGGGACCAAGGTCTTTATTCCACTGCTGACAGAGCACAGTGGGCTGGAAGGGCCAGGGTGACTGAAGGGCAACTGTGGCCTAAGGGTCATAGGTCCTTCTGTGTGACCAGAATGGGGCTCTCTGGTGGCAGCCTATACATCAGTACATGCGTGCACCCCTCTGAGACAGGCCCCGGCCGAGTTCCGACAGGGACACAGAGCCGTCCTCTAGCAGCAGCCAGGCTGGTGGAAATGCACGCAGGCCTGGGTGATGGGGGTGTGCTAGGACGCAGGCAAAGAGGGAGACGACGAGGATGGGCGCCGCCCGGGGTGAGCCAGGGAGGTCTTCATGAGGGCGGTGGCTTTGAGGTAAGACCTTACTTGTGGGGAGAATTCCCACAGGTAGTGACTGGGGAGGGTCACCCCTCAGGGCCTTGCGGGGGGGTGGTGGGGAGCAGCCTGATCTGGGGCAGGGAAGGTGAGCTCCAGCCAGTGTACCCTCTTGTGTGGGGCCTTTTGTGCCCAGTGGGGGCACACCCGCTGGAAGAGAACTTCCTGACTCTTAGAGCGCCACTGTGATGCTGAGAGTGGTTTTGAACAGCCCCGAACTGTTCCTGGAGCTTGGATGGCCCTATCTCAGCAAAGTCATACTCTGAGGAGTTTCCTAGAAAGAAAGAAAGAAGGATCAACCTGCCAAAAGTGAGCGTGTTTCACCGCAAGTTAAGAGAGTTGCTGTTCTCCAACAACCAGACATGCCTCACGGGTCAAGTGGCCCTGGGGCCCAAGGATTCCTTCCATGGCACTTTCAACAAGAGCCTTTCTTGACTTGAAAGGTCTTAAGCACCCTCCCAGTGGCCCTTTGGCAAGAGGAAAAGCTAGCGGAGTTAACCTTGACTAAGCCCTACTCTGAGACCTTCTTCCCAGCCATGGCTGGTGGACAAGGGATCAATGCAGTCAGCCGCCATGCCCAGCGCGACAGAGGAGCTGAAAGCTTGAACAAGCTGGTACACACATGGGTCCTCAAACTCAGGGACCTCGGCGAGGCTGCCACCGTGGGGGGCCATGGACAAGATGAGTGAGCAGTGGGAAGCAGGAGCTCAGGCCCCACAGGGAGGAGAGGATGGAATTTCCTGAATTTTCTGTCATGGTCCTGGGAGGACTGTGGTACCTCCCCAAATCACTTTGGGACACATGCCGTGTCCTTGCCACCAGCTGCCCTCCATCTGAGCCAGCCTGGAGGAGGGACCCGAAAGACCCTAACACCTAGACATCCCTGGTGACACCCCCTTCCGTCGACCGGGTCTCAGGGTTCAGGGGGGAAAAGCCAATGTCTTGTGGCGGGTGGAGCTGGATAATTCTGAGGGCAGCGGGCGGACTTTCCGACTTTCTAGCCAGCCCTCGCTTTGCCTCTCCAACCCTGTAATGAGGCGGCTATGTGACTCTGGGAAGTTCACCAGAGTTTTCCGGCCTGTTCCTGGCACCTGCTGCTATTGGCTGCACTTTAACTCCCCAAGGCACTGCCAAATTTTCCTTGGTGCTCCCAGGCCAGGCGATCTCCTCCAGAGAGAGAGCTCAGCTGAGGTCACATGGAAAATAACCCCAGAGCAGAGCCCTGCTCCAAGCTGCTTCAGCTGACTTCCCTTTGTTCTCTCTCTCTCTGTCTCTCTCTCTCTCTCTCACACACACACACACACAGAAGAAACAGGCCTGCACCCCCACAGGTCACACTGCATGCCCCTAAACAGAGGAGTGCCATGCAGTAAACGTTTGAGACAACTTGTTTGCATCTAATGACTCTGGGAACACTTAAAAAGTAGAGAACTCCCGGGACACCCTGCCACAAGGTTCCTGTAACCGCTGGCTTCCAAACTACAAGGCCTTCCAGGGGGAAAGCTCTCGGGACAGATGAACCTTGCTTTACACCATAACACATTCCTGAAGAGTCACAGATAATCTACTCATTTCTACTCTGCCTTATTCCAGGAAAACAAAACACAAAAGCACAGCAAACATGAAGATGGCAAGTTAGAAAAAAGAACTTTAAAAATATAAAATACAAAAAGATGCTCAACATCACTTGGGATCAGGAAAATGCAAATCAAAACACCAATGAGATAGCACCTCACACCTCTCAGAATGCCTAAAACCAGCAACACAAGAAACAACAGGGGTCAGTGAGGATGCGGAGAAAGGGGAATCCCTCTTACACTGCCGGTGGGAATGCAACTGGTGCAGCCCCTCTGGAAAACAGTAGCTCTGAAAAAACAGAGCTACCTTAAGACCTAGCAATTACACTACTAGGTATTTATCTAAAGAGTACAAAAATACTAAATCAAAGAGACACAGGCACTGTCATGTTTAGAGCAGCATTATCTACAGTAGCCAAATTATGAAGGAGCCCAAATGTCCATCAATTGACGAACGGATAAATGCTGTGGTGCATATATACAATAGCCTAGTACTCCAACATCAAAAAGAGTGAAATCTTGCCATTTGCATCGACATGGATGGAGCTAAAGTGTACAATGCTAACGGAAATGATCAGTCGGAGAAAGAGAAACACCATATGATTTCATATGTGGAGTTTAAGAAACAAAACAAAGGAACAGACTCTTATCTAAAGAGAACAAACTGATGGTGGGGTGGATGGGGGAAAAAGGCAAAGGGATTAAGAGCACACTCATCACGATGAGCAGGAGGTGATGTATGGAAGTGCTGAATCACCATATTGTACACCTGAAACTAACATAATGCTGTCTGTTAACTATAGTGAAATTAAAATTAAAAAATTAATTATGGGGTGCCTGGGTGGCTCAATGGATTAAGCCCTGCCTTCGGCTCAGGTCATGATCTCAGGGTCCTTGCATTGAGCCCCACATCGGGCTTTCTACTCAGCAGAGTCTGCTTCCCCCTCTCTCTCTGCCTGCCTCTCTGCCTGCTTGTGATCTCTGTCAAATAAAGAAATAAAATCTTGAAAAAATAAAATAATTAAAAATATATAAAATAGGGGGGTTGGGTGAGCCTGGTGATGGGTATTATGGAGGGTATGCATTACATGGAGCATTGGGTGTGGCTAATAAACAATGAATTTTGGAACACTGAAAATAAATAAAATAAAATAAAATGAAATGAAAAAATAAAAAATATAAAAACATAAAATAGAACCAGGAGAGAGGTAAAATCAGCATGGACACCATCAAACAGACAGACTCGCAATGGGTGAGACACAATTACCATAAACTCTCCAGCAGCTGCACAAACAGAGAAATCTGATTGGTTACCCAAATTATAATGTATAAACTGAACACTGAGAAACTGAATCACATTTCAAATACCTTAGTGTCATTACTATTAAAGAAAACCTTCGTAGCAGACTTCTAGTTTCATTTTTTGTTTTTGTTTTTTGTCTGCTCAGCAGCCCTTCTTTGGGGGAAGTGGCCCTTTCTAGCCTCCTGTGATCGGGGTGGGTTGTCACTCACAGAATCCCAGCCTCATTAGGGCGATAGGCTTTAGAGCCAATCATACACATCAGACCCTCTCTTGGAAATCTGCATCCTGAATGGAGACACCTGGGGACTGCAGGTGTTAAAGCAGAGTCTGCTGTGAGGCTATGCATAAGACAACTCATCTCAGGACATCGGGCTACTTGGGGCCCCAGGCCTGACCTAGTTCTGTTCTTCCCATGTCTTGATTTTCCAGATTTTCCTTGAGTCTACAAACTTTCCAGATTCTTTCCAATAAAATCTTTCTAGCCTAAGCTAACAAAAGTCTATTCTGGGAGAAGGAGGAGCAACATGGCAGAGTAGGAGACCTAAATATCATCAGGTCCCAAGAGTTCAGCTAGATAGTTATCAAACCATTCTGAACACCTACAAACTTAACAGGAGATAGAAGAGAAGAAGAGCAGCAATTCCAGGAACAATCGACTGCTTTCCAGAAGGTCTCTTCTGATTTGATTAGTGTATTTTTCTGGGGTCATTGCTACCCTTCTAGTATTTTGTTCTCTCATTCACCTACTCTTATCTGGATAAAATGACAAGATGGAAAAACTCACTACAAAAAAAAGAACAAGAGGCATTACCGACAGCTAGGGACCTAATCAATATGGACTTTAGTAATATGTTAGAACTAGGGTTCAGAATGACAATTATGAAGGTGCTAGCTGGGCTTGGAAAAACCATGAAAGATACTAGAGAATCCCTTTCTGGGGGAAATAAAATCCCTTTCTGGAGAAATAAAAGAACTACAATCTAGCCAAGTTGAAATAAAAAAGCTATTAATGAGGTGCAATAAAAAATGGAGGCTCTGACTGCTAGGATAAATGAGGCAGAAGAGAGAATTAGAACAAATGATGGGGAATAAAGAAGCTGAGCAAGAGAGACCAACTACTGAACCACAAGGGGAGAATTTGAGAGAGAAGTGGTACCATAAGACAATACAATATTAGAATAAATGGGATTCCAGAAGAAGACGAAAGAGAGACAGGGGGCAGAAGGTATACTGGAGCAAATTATAGCAGAGATTTTCCCTAATTTGGCAAAGGGAACAAGCATTAAACTCCAGGAGGCACAAAGAATCCCCCTCAAAATCAATACAAATAGGTCCACACCTCATCATCTAATAGCAAAACTCTTAAGTCTCAGCGACAAAGAGAAAAATCCTGAAAGCAGCTCAGGACAAGAGATCTGTAACATACAACATTAGAAATATTAGATTGGCAGCAGACCTATCCACTGAGACCTGGCAGGCCAGAAAGAACTGGCATGATATATTCAGAGCACTAAATGAAAAACATATGCAGCCAAGAATACTATATCCAGCTAGGCTATCACTGAAAATAGAAGGAGAGATAAAAAGCTTCCAGGACAAACAAAAACTAAAAGAATTTGAAAACACCAAACCAGCCCTCCAGGAAATATTGAAAGTAGTCCTCTAAGCAAAGACAGAGCCTAAAAGTAAAAGACCAGAAAGACACAGAGACAATATACAGTAACAGTCACCTTACAGGCAATATAATGGCATATCTTCCAATAAATTCATATCTTTCAGTAGTTATCCTGAATGTAAATGGGCTAAATGCCCCAATCAAAAGACGCAGGGTATCATAATGGATAAAAAAAAAATAAGACCAATTGATATGCTGTCTACAAGACACTCATTTTAGACTCAAAGACACCTCCAGATTTGAAGTAAGGGGGTGGAAAACAATGTATCATGCTAATGGACATCAAAAGAAAGCTGGGGTGGCAATCCTTATATCAGATAAATTAGATTTTAACCAAAGACTATAATAAGAGATGAGGAAGGACACTATATCATACTTAAAGGGTCTGTCCAACAAGAGATCTAAGAATTTTAAATATCTATGCTCCCAACATGAGAGCAGCCAATTATATAAAACAATTAATAACAAAATCAAAGAAACACATCAACAATAAAACAATAAAAGTAGGGGACTTTAACGCCCCCCTCACTGAAATGGACAGATCATCTAAGCAAAAAATCAACAAGGAAATAAAGGCTTTAAATGACACACGTACCAGATGGACATCACAAATATATTCACAACATTCCATTCCAAAGCAACAGAATACATATTCTTCTCAAGCACACATGGAACATTTTCCAGAACAGATCACATCCTGAGTCACATATCAGGTCTCAACCAGTATCAAAAGATTGGAATCATTCCCTGCATATTTTCAGACCACAATGCTTTGAAACTAGAACTAAATCACAACAGGAAAGTTGGAAAGAACTCAAATACATGGAGGCTAAATAGCACCCTATAAAAAAATGAATGGGTTGACCAGGAAATTAAAGAAGAATTTTAAAAATTCCTGGAAACACGTGAAAATGAAAACACAACTGTTCAAAATCTTTGGGATACAGCAAAGATGGTCCTGAGGAGACAGTTTATAGCAATACAAGACTTTGTCAAGAAATAAGAAAGGTCTCAAATACACAACCTAACCCTACGCCTAAAGGAGCTGGAGAAAAAACAGCAAAGAAAGCTTAAACCCAGCAGGAGAAGAGAGATAATAAAGATCAGAGCAGAAATCAATGAAATAGAAGCCAAAAGAACAGTAGAACTGATCCACAAAACTAGGAGCTGGTTCTTCAAAAGAATTAATAAGATTGATAACCCCCTGGCCAGACTTATCAAAAAGAAAAGAGAAAAGACCCAAATTAATAAAATCATGAATGAAAGAGGAGACATCACAATCAACACCAAGGAAATACAAACAATTATGAGATCATATCATGAGCAACTATATGCCAGAACATTTGACAATCTGGAAGAAATGGATGCATTCCTAGAGACATATAAACTACCAAAACTGAACCAGGAAGAAATAGAAAACTTGAACAGACCCATAACCAGTAAGGAGACTGAAGCAGTCTTCAAAAATCTCCCAACAAACAAGAGCCCAGGGCCAGATGGCTTCCTAAGGGAATCCTACCAAACATTTAAAGAAGAATTAATACCTATTCTCCTGAAACTGTTCCAAAAAATAGAAATGGAAGGAAAACTTCCAAACTCATTTTATGAGGCCAGCATTACCTTGATCCCAAAACAAGTCAGCAACCCCATCAAAAAGGAGAATTACAGACCAATATTCCTGACGAACACAGATGTGAAAATTCTCCCCAAAATATTAGCCAATAGGATCCAACAGTACATTAAAAGGATTATTCACCATGACCAAGTGGGATTTATTCCTGGGCTGCAAGGTTGGTTCAACATCTGCAAATCAATGTGATACAATACATTAATAACAGAAAGAACAAGAACCATATGATCCTCTCAACAGATGCTGAAAAAGCATTTGACAAAGTACAGCATCCTTTCTTGATCAAAAGCCTTCACAGTGTAGGCACAGAGGGTACATACCTCAATATCATGAAAGCCATCTATGAAAAACCCACAGCGAATATCACTCTCCATAGGGAAAAACTGAGAGCTTTTCCCCTAAGGTCAGGAACATGGCAGGGATGTCCACTACGAACACTGCTAATCAGCATAGTACTAGAAGCCCTAGCCTCAGCAATCAGACAACAAAAAGAAATAAAAGGCATCTGAATCTGCAAAAAAGAAGTCAAACTCTCACTCTTTGCAAAGGATATGATACTTTATGTGGAAAACCCAAAGGACTCCATTCCAAAACTGCTAGAACTCATACAGGAATTCAGTAAAGTGTCAGGATTTCAAATCAATGCACAGAAATCAGCTGCATTTCTATATACCAACAGCAATACAGAAGAAAGAGAAATTAAGGAGTCAGTCCCATTTACAATTGCACCCAAAACCATAAGATACCTAGGAATAAACCTAACCAAAAAGGCAAAGAATATGTACTCAGAAAACTATAAAGTGCTCATGAAAGAAATCAAGGAAGACACAAAGAAATGGAAAAACATTCCATGCTCATGGATTGGAAGAACAAATATTGTGAAAATGTCTATGCTACACATTTGATGCAATCCCTATCAAAATACTATCCATTTTTTTTTTCAAGGAAATGGAACAAATAATCCTAAAATTTATATGGAACAGAAAAGACCCTGAATAGTCAGAAGAATGTTGAAAAAGAAAACCAAAGTTGGTGGCATCACAATTCCAGACTTCGAGCTCTATTACAAAGCTGTAATCATTAAGACAGTATGATATTGGCACAAAAACAGACACATATATCAATGGAACAGAATAGAGAGCCCAGAAATAGACCCTCAACTCCATGGTCAACTAATCTTCAGCAAAGCAGGAAAGAATATCCAATGGAAAAAAGACAGCCTCTTCAACAAATGGTGTTGGGAAAATTGGACAGCCACATGCAAAAGAATGAAACTGAACCATTTCCTTATACCATACACAAAAATAGACTCAAAATGGATCAAAAACCTTAGTATGAGACAGGAATCCATCAAAATCCTTGAGCAGAACACAGGCAGCAACTTCTTCCTAGAAACATCACCAAAGGCAAGGGAAGCAGAGCAAAAATGAAGTATTGGGACTTCATCAGGATCAAAAGCTTTTGCACAGCAAAGGAAACAGTCAACAAAACCAAAGGACAACGGACAGAATGGGAGAAGATATTCACAAATGACATATCAGATAAAGGGCTAGTATCCAAAATCTATAAAGAACTTATCAAACTCGACACCCAAAGAACAAATAATCCAATCAAGAAATAGGCAGAAGACATGAACAGACATTTCTGCAAAGAAGACATCCAAATGGCCAACAGATACATGAAAAAGTGTTCCACATCACTTGGCGTCAGGGAAATACAAATCAAAACCACAATGAGATACCACCTCACACCAGTCAGAATGGCTAAAATTAACAAGTCAGGAAATGACATGTTGGCGAGGATGCGGAGAAAGGGGAACCCCTCCGACACTGTTGGTGGGAATGCAAGCTGGTGCAACCACTCAAACAGTATGGAGGTTCTTCAAAAAGCTGAAAATAGAGCTACCCTATGACCCAGTAATTGCACTACTGTGTATTTACCCTAAAGATACAAATGTAATGATCCGAAGGGGCATGTGCACACAAATGTTTATAGCAACAATGTCCACAACAGCGAAACTATGGAAAGAGCCCAAATGTCCATCCACAGACGAATGGATAAAGAAGATGTGGTATGTATATATATACTATTCAGCCATAAAAACTGAAATCTTACCATTTGCGATGACGTGGATGGAACTAGAGGGTATTATGCTAAGTGAAATAACTCAATCAGAGAAAAAAAATATCATACAATCTCTCTGATATGAGGAATTTTTTAGAGGCAGGCAGGGAAAAAAAAATGAAACAAGACTGGATCAGGAGGAAAACAAAGCATAAGAGACTCTCGATCTCACAAAACAAACTGAGGCTTGCTGGCGGGGGTGGTGGTGGAATAGGGTGGCTGCGTTATGGATATCGGGAAGGTATGTGCTATGGTGAGTGATGTGGAATGTGTAAGCCTGATGATTCACAGACGTGTACCCCTGGGGCAAATAATACATTATATGTTAATAAAACTGTATATCAAAAAATCCAATGAAGCAAATATAATGCAATATAGATGATTATTATATCTCGGTGATAGGGGTTTTATATACTTTTCTATTTTTCTTTTTTTTTTTAAAGATTTTATTTATTTATTTGACAGACAGAGATTACAAGTAGGCAGAGAGGCATTCAGAGAGAGGAGGAAGCAGGCTCCCTGCTGAGCAGAGAGCCCGATGCGGGGCTCGATCCCAGGACCCTGGGATCATGACCTGAGCCGAAAGCAGAGGCTTTAACCCACTGAGCCACCCAGGCGCCCCACTTTTCGATTTTTCTTATGAGTGCAAGTTTGCACATAAAAACTCAGTCCCTATGATTTAACTTGTGCTTTAGATATTATTTTGTTAAGCCCCCAAACATCCATGTAAGACAGATCCATTACTGAGTGCTCAGAGTTCAGTGTTTTGTGCAAGATCGCACAGCCAGAACAGGGCTGACCCAGGGTGTGTCCACAAGCACCCACCTCTCATCATGCCGCTTGCAGAAGGATAGTATGGGGGGGGGGGTGTGAAGCTATATACCAGGGGACAGCAGCTAGAGCGCCTCTGCACACCGCTGGGTTGGTTGCAGGTGCTTCCGCCAGCCTCCCCAAGTGCCCAGGATACCTGGGCCAACTCAGGTGGGCAAGGCCACCCCAGTTCCTATCCTTTGCTGTCAGCCTCTGGAGGTCTTCATGTTGAGCCCCTCGCTGTCTTCTGCTTCTGCCCAAATGTGCCCTCATCACACAGACTTTCTCTGAGCTGCCCATATAAAAAGCCATCCTGTTTTTCTCCATACCTTTTTCCTGCTTGCTAATATTCCCACCTGTCACATTATGTATAAATGCATTTCTTTCTCCTCCTGCTCTACAATCTAAGCCCCGTGAGGTCAGGACTTAGCCCTGGTCACTCAGGACCCCCAGGGGAGGCTCCATGAACATTTGTTCAATGAATAAACGTACACGCGAGAAAGCGAATATAAAAAGACGGAGGATAGTCATTTCTTTTCTCTACTTCTGAAAATTAAGCTGTTGGGAACTACTATAGAAGGAGGAAAAAAAAAAAGTATACCTGACGCTTGACAACACAGGTTTGAACTGAGCAGGTGCACTTCGTGTGTATTGTTTTTCAATAGATACAGGGTCATTAACGTATTTTCCTTACAATTTTCTCACCATATCCTGTTCTCTAGCATACTTTATGGTAAGAATATAGGCTATAACACATACAGCACACCAAGTATGTGTTAATTAACCGTGTCATCAGTAAGGTTTCTGGTCAAAGGCAGGTTAATAAGCTAAGTTTTGGGAGCAGTCAAAAGTTACGGAGGATTCTCAGGCACTGAGGAGGCTCAGTCGGTTAAGTGCCTGCCTTTGGTTCAGGTCGTGATCTCAGAGTGGGATCGAGTCCCACATCGGGCTCTGTTCAGCGGGGAGCCAGTTTCTCCCTCTCCCTCTGCCCCTCCCCCTACTTGTGCGCTCACTGGCTTTCTCCATCTCTCAAATGAATAAATAGAAAAATCTAAACAAAAACAAAACCAAAAGCTCTCATAGAGGTTGGCGTCCCTGAGCCCCGGGCTGGAAGTCTATCTTCCCATCCCTGGGGCACTTACCCGGGAGCTCTTCCAATGCCCGAGGTCGGGGGAGGGTGGCAGAGATCAGGAGAGACTCAGACAAGCCTGAAAGCGCTGAGATCCCTGCGTTCACCGGAAAGGGGAAGACCCGGGAAGGCCCGAACTTACCGGGCCGCCACGGCGCCTCTGCGGCCATGTGAGGAACTCACTGTGGGATTCCTGGGACGGCCCGCCTGTGCTCGGGGAAGCCGCTTCCCACCACTCGGCTTCAGGCCTGCGGTCACCGCTCCGGCCCGCGCGGCCACCTCTTCCTCCGCTTCCTCCTTCCAGCCCAAGGGAGCCACGCGGGGCGGCTCCTCACCTGCCCGGGGTGGGCAGTTCGCTCGCACGCAGGAGCGGCCGCTGGCGGGCCCTCGCGGGAGGGCGGGCGGGAAAGGGCGCCCCGCCGAGCGGCCCGTGGAGGGCTCTGGGAAGCCTAGAGCGGGAGCACGGACGCCCAGGTGCGCGGCCAGGCCGGTTTCCAGGTGGGAGCCCGACCCCAGAGTCACCGACCGGGTGAGGAGCTGCCCCTCCGACGGCTGAGCGCCCGCATCCTGGGCCCCGGCTCCCGGCTGCTCCCAGGGCTTCGCCAGACACGGGCCGTCGGGGCGGCTGCTCCTGGGCTCTGGTGGAACCGCGGCCGGGCCCGCCTCTGCCGCCCCCACCTTGAGGCTTCTCAGGCAGGATCCTGGCTTTCCAGGGACGCCGGCCCGTGTCCCAGCATCCCTGCACGCTGCGCCCGGACCTCTCAGAACGGGTCCCCTCGCCTCACAGCCGGGCCCTGGGCGCGGCTGCCGCACTTCCGGCTGCCCCGGGCGACTTGCTCGAGGCCGGTCCGCCATGGCCGCCCTGAACCGGAAGCCGGAAGTCGGAGGCCTTTCTGGACGCCGCGGGGCAGCCGGCCCTCGGGTTAGCCCCTCGGGTTAGCCCGGAGACCTCCAGAGTAAGCAGTATGGGAGGCCCTGGCACAGGCGGCAGCGGGCAGACCGCTGGCGCTGGCCTCCGGGGTCCCCGGCCACGAGGTCACCAGGAGCCGGTGGCGGGAAAGTCCTGGTCCGCGAGGCTGGCAGCTGTACTCACATTCCTCAGGCAGAGGGAGGTCCGTGAACATTTCCCGGAGACCCATGTTCCCACCAGCGACTCCCTCGGGGCTCGCCCCCTGCCCTCACAGCGGCCCTACCTGGTGAACTTGAGTCTTGGCCACGGTTTCCAACCCGTTCCCTCCGCTGGCCGAGCGGGGCCTCAGTTCACGGGCACCGTCTGCCGTCTTTCTGAGCCCCGGACACACACCTCTCTCCCTCCAACGCTCCCGCTTCCCCCAAACCTGACGGGCACTTGCACTTCCTGCGGAAAATGTGACCCAACAGCCCCGGATGGGGTGAGGTCGTTTGGGTATTTGTTATCTGAGACCTAAGTGGTGGACGCGAAGAGCTGGGAGGGGATGGGACGTCCCCACCTCGCATGGAGGTTGTAAGCAGCACAGGGATGGACACGGGAGCACGTGTGTATGTGTGCGTGCGCGTGTGTGCGTGTGTGGAGGGGGCGTCTGAAGTCTGTGCAGAAGGAATCACCCGGCAGCTGCTCCTTAAACAATGGGGGGGGGGGGTTGGTGGGGACAGCGTGGTGGTGACATGCTGATGCACTGGCCTTCCTACTTCATCTTGGGAGTCGGCCCTCCTCCCAAAAACTCAGGAGTCACCTGTTCAGGCTTTTCCCGATTTTCTGTCTCCTGGTCCATGTCCTCTGTAGGAAAGGGGAGGCCCATGGGCTCAGCCATGCTTGGGGAGGGGTGAAGGCCTCACTCCACCACAACCTCCCTCCGGTGCTGGTTTCAGAGCCAGGCCCCTCTGCTGGAGAGGAGGGTGGGCAGGGAAGCCTGGGGAATGTTCATGACAAGGATGAGGGAGACAGACTGACCCTGAACTTCTTCAGCAGTGCCTGTTACCCTCACTCAGCCCCCTGTTTTGTTTTGTTTTGTTTTTAAAGATATTTATTGGAGAGAAAGTGTGAGAGAGAGCATGAGTAGGGAGGAGGGGTAGGGGCAGATGGAGAAGCAGACTCCCCTCTGAGCAGGGAGCCTGAAGTGGGGCTCCATCCCAAGGACCAGGAGACCATGACCTGAGCCAAAGGCAGACGCTTCGCAGACTGAGCCACCCCGGTGCCCTGAGCCTCCTTTCAAGAGTGTCTACCATCCCGCATGCAAGGGCTAAGGAATGAACAGCTTCCCACGCACAGGGTCAGCGGGGTGCAGGACCTCCCCCCCAGAGCAGGGGAGTGGGCTCCATGTAGACTGAGACTCCTGGAGGGTTGGGGAGCAGGATCAGCCCTGCCCCACACAACCATGCTGAACAAAAACACACTCGGGGGTGGTTTAACATTTTTTCTTTATTAAAAAAAAAGCATTTTTCTGGGTTTTTAAAACTTCTCCAAAACATAAAAATTTTCCCGCCCCTTAACACTTCATTCTTGCCTCCTTCACTCCTGCTCCTGGTGCCTGCAAGCCCCAGATGGAGAACTCTTTTCCACTGCTAAGATCTGGGAGCGGGAGAGGTTGAGGACTTGAAGGAAGGTGGTTACTGGTCAAAAGGAGAAGTCCATTTGCACAAAAATATAAACCGTGGAGGATGAGACCAGCACATACGTGTATGGATTGATCTACAATCCACTTAAAAAAAATAGACCCAAACTGTCCTTTTACAGTTGTAATATTATACAAAATAATATATATTTTTTAAACAACACATACGCATCCACACACACACTCACGCACGCACACAAGGTGCCGGGAGCCCCTCTGCACTTCTGCACGTGGGGCCAGGGTGTCAGTAGGCGAAGATGACGTGGTAGGTGACCTGGTGGCCATTGTCCCAGGCGTAGAGCAGGCGGTCCTTGGGGTTGTAGTCTATCTGGGTGGTGTAGGAGTACTCGTTCTCGAACAGCAGCCGCGGGACGATCTGCGTGTTGGTGTGGGTGTCGAAGGCGTAGGAGATGTTGGCGTTGCGCTGGTTGTAGCTGTCCACGGCGTACAGCACCCCACAGATGACGAAGCAGTTGCCGTAGAAGTTGCGCCGCAGCCCCGTGCGCCACGTGGTCTCCTTCTGCGTGCTCAGGTCCACGGCGTTGAGCTTGCTCAGCACAATCACCTCCTGGCTGAAGCCCTCGTCGTCCAGGGCCGGGTAGATGAGCCACAGGCCGTTCTCGTCCACAGCGAAGTCCACGTCTGAGTGGCCCTGCCACCGCCAGGGGGTGGCCTCCTCGTAGGCCACGTCGTGGAGCATGGCCCAGGCGGCCACGAAGCGCTGCTTCAGGTCGTACTTGATGATGTTGCGGGTGAAGGCGCGGTTGTAGTAGAAGGCCCCGTTGTACACCACGTGGCCGGTGCCGATCCAGCTGTACGGGAGCTTGTAGGAATTGCTCCAGCGGCCTGCGTGCGAGGGTGGGGCTTCAGGGTGGGGGCGGGGCAGCCGCAAGGGGCGGGGCAGCCGGTGGCCCAGGGGGCGCAGCCCTGGGGCTGTCTCAGCGCGCCCAGTTTTGTGCAGCAAGCAGCTTCACACTGCTGAGCCTCCCTACGCTCACCCGCACCCGGAGGAACTGTTCCCACTTCCAGGCCCAGGCGCTCACCCCCTGGGGCCCCGCTGTAGGAAGGGGGCTATCTCACTAGGCTACGCCCCCGCCCCCGGCCCTGGACCCCAGCCAAACGCAGATAATGTGGGGCATAGAAGGGGGACCTCCGCCACCAGGATGGTCCTTTCACCATCGGAAGACGGGGCGTCCCGCTTCTGGACCGCAGGCACCTCCCAAAGCGATCTGGCTGTGATGAGGACTGGGGCCGCAGAGACGGGAGGAAACCCCGAGGGGGGCCGATGGCGCCTACCTTGTTTGAAGTTCTCCAGGTTCCGGAACTCTACCAGGGTGTTGCCGTAGTAATAGTTGGTGACATAGATTCGCTCGTCCTTGGCCAGGGGGTCCTTCATCCAGGCCCCCTCGTTCCGCCCATATGTGTTCTGGGTAGTTGGCCCCGTGATTGTGGACAGGGTGTCTTTGCACCTTCCTGACAGAGAGGGGGAGACAGGGTTGGGATGAAGGAAGGCCTGAAGCCCCAAAACCTGTGCCCTGCCTCCCCCAACCCCGCTGTGGTCTGTGGCCCCTGGGGGGCTTCTAACCCAAGTCTGGACACCTCAGCATCATCCACTTGCCACGGCCCCACCATCAGTCCTACACACCACTCCTACAAAGCCACCTGCTGCCACCGTCCTCTGACTTCTCAATCCTACAGACTCATCCCTCCAGGATCTAAGCTCCAATGTTCTTTCCTGACACCACACCCTCCTCTGAAAAACCAGTCTTTGTGTTCCATCTGTTCCCCTAGTGCTGTGAATGAGCCTCTTCCAGGATGTCCTCTACCTGCTCAAGGATGCTCTGTTCCTGCCCCACCCCCATGGCCACCCCCACCCAAGCACGAGGGAGCTGGGCTGGGACTTTCCTCTCTGTCCTCCATCCTGGGGAAACAGCATCCGGAGGAATGCATGCCAGCCCTGGAAGCGTGAGCAGAGCTGAGGGCCTGGGCCACACGTGACCCACCAGCCGCTGAGCTGCCACCTGCTGGGTCCTAGAGAGCTGACCTCAAGCCTGTGCTCCTGTCACTACTGTGGACAAGGTGCCAGGGTCCCCTTCTGGGGACAGGGAGGAGCAGGGGGCCAAGCTCTGGCAGCCAGATGGGTGACAGTGGCCAGAGTAACTGGTCCCTGATGTTCACATGGACAAAGCACAAAGGCCTCCAGTTCGGATTCAGGGCTCTCTCAATTCCAGGCCACCCTCACTTCTCAACTGTTCCAGTCTGTTCCATCCACCCTACTGTCCCATTTGTGGTCTGAGGAAGGAGCGCAAGCTGGCAGGACAGGGCAGGCACCGTGCCCTTGGCGCCGGGCCTGGGGCAGCGGGCGGCTGGAGGTGGGGTGTACACTGTTTCCCAGGCAGCCCCCGCAGTGGGGTGCAGTTGGCAGGTTCGGGCAGCTCTGTGTGGGGTTCATTAGGTCCTGATCTGACCGACTGGGGAGGGAGGGATCCAGTCTCCGCAAGACAAACAACAGAGCTGAGTAGCCAAAGCCTCATTCCCCCACAACTGAGCTCATCTGTTCAAGACAATAAAAGAGAAAGTTCTAGCTGGCCCAGGCAGCAACGGTCTGCTGGAAAATCCCTCCTTCCCTGGTGCTGAGTGGGGGCCATGCTTCCTGTGCCTGGAGGTAAGCCCTAGTGTGCCATCCCCAGGGAGGAGCATTTCCACGTGCCCCCTGCCCCTGGCACAGCCCAGCAAGGGCACGGACTCCCTGTCTCCCTCACCCACGCCCCAGAGCCCTGCAGATGGGAGGCGAGGGGTTTCCATCGGGGGCTGCCACGACCATGCCACCTCCCGGACCAGACTCAGAAGCCGCAGATGAGCTCCTGCAAGCCAGGACTCATCTGAGTTTTGAAGTACTGGGGTGCCCTGGGAAGCCCCCTAAATTCCTACACAGTCCTGTCTCAGCCCTGAGGCTCTGTAGTAGCAGGGTCCTGCTTGGGGGGCTCCAGAATCTGTCCCGGCTTTGGAGCCAGAGGCCTGGCCTGGGTCTTGGCCCTGCTACCATTGGCCCTGATGTGATTAAAGTGGGCAATCTGGAGACACCTTGGGATTGGGGACTGACCAATCCCCAGTTTGTCATCACCCGGGTCTCCTTCAAGGGATGTGCCCCATGGGTACGGATCCTTAGGGTGTTTACTTTACTTTGACACCTTGATTTTAGCCCCTCTAAGACTTATTTCAGACTTCTCGCCTCTAGACCCGTCAGAGAATCCATTCCTGTTGTTTAAGCCACTAAGTTTGTGGTAATTTGTTACAGGCGGCCAAGGACACTGGGACAGACGGAGACAGTGAGCTCTGGAGCCGGGCGTCCTTATTTCTCGGGTTGTGGGGAGTCCCAGCTGGTGGGCACCCAAGACCTGGGGGCACATCTCTACAGGCCCAGAGACAGAGCAGTGCTGACCCACACGCAGGCAGACACATGTGGTTTCAGAGCCCTTGTACATAGGTTCAAGCTCAGTAAGCCATGAGGCCCGGACCCATCACCACGGTACGAGGGTCAGAGCCGTTCAGATGCACCTGCCCTTGGAAGGAACTGTCAGCTGTGAAGAGAAGACACTGTGTGATAATGCTCTTCAGGGACGAGGAGAGAAGGTGGGGGGCGGTTGACAGGAGCCACAGAGAAGACAGCGCTATCTGTGACTCACCCTGGAAGTGTCCCCAGACTCGGAGACAGTGGCCAAGTACAAAGCGTTCTCTAGGCATCGGCCCCTCTCATCGTTGGTAGTCCTGGGAGCCGGGGGCTCACAACACAGGGTCCCAGGGTCTGAAAAGAAGGCGCTCTTCCCCTCAGCATTTAAACCTGCCCACACCTCACCATCTTAAAAGGGAAATCTGCCGGAGAGGTTCCCCTGCCACCCAGGCTCTCAGCTGTGGCCTTTCCCGGGGAAGCCTGGCCACGGGGGCATTGGGGCATCATCCCATTACCCCCAGCACCCTGACGACCGTCTGCCCACTGCAGGGGCCAGGCGCCTCCCTGCCAGCTGGGCTTTCCCGCTGCTCTCTCCTGACCGCCCTCCCCACGCCGCGTCCTGCTTCCCCAGCTGCCTTCCCTCCGCCGCCGCCTTTCCCCGTCATCCTCACAGCTGGCCCTGGAGCCTCCTCTCGCTCGTCCTGCATCCCCTGGGCAGACTCCACCCTCCCTGAGCACCTCAACAGTCCCCCACACGTTTCTCCTGTGTGTCCTCCCGGTTCCTCAGACTTACTGGATGAAAAGCAGAATCTGTGTGCCCCAGTGGACAGCCCGCTGCTGTCCTAGAGCCCGGCCCAGCGCACCAGCCAGGAGCCACCCCAGGAGCCCCGGGCCTCTCTGCGGCCGCCTCCTGCCCCCACACCCACAGGTCGCCGTCTCCTCCCTCTCCCTGCCCTTCCTTTTCACCTCCGTGGCTCAGTTAGGACCTCACGGTGTCTTTCCGGGTTCATTCTGGCTGCCCCGCGGTCCCCTCTGGATCTTCCCTGCCTCTCCTGCCCCACTGTGGCAGTCATGAGCTGTGTTCTGCGTAAACCCTTAACAGCCATCGCCGGCCACGGTGGGGAGCGCGGGCACCCTGATCCTGTCCACGCTGGCTCTTGCCATCCCCTGCTTCAGAGTTCTTGAACTCGGATGGCTTGGAAGGCTAGGCAGGGACTGAAGGGGTGCAGCGGGGAGTGCGGGCCAGTGGGCAGACGCAGAGGCTGCGGTGGGGCGGGAGAGCCGCGGACCCGATGGAGAGCTACGGACTAAAAGCAGCCTCGGGACGAGCGCAGCCCTCGGGCTGCCAGCCTGACCTCCCTGGCCGGTCCCCCGCTGATGGTCTTCCCAGGGGCCCTCCTGCCATGTCACCTGTGCCTTGCTCAGAGAGAGGCACCCTAAGGTAATGCCCTGCTGTCCCCATCCTGACATTCTTCGTCATTTTACCTGTGACCTCGTGTTCTAGAAGCAAAGTCTAACAGGACAGTGGAGAGTGTGTGTGTGCCTGGGAGCGGGCCCCCTGACTCTGTGTGCCTTCCTGCCACCCGTCTGCACGCAGTGTTTGCTACCCCTGATGAGCACGGGCAGACCCAGTGCATGTGGGCATTCAGCCAGACTCAGGGGAGCGCGCTCCCCCCACAACTGAGTAAGGGGGGCCTCACGGCCCCCGAGGTTACACCTTCCATCGGGCCAGAGCTGGCTTTGAATGAAGAAGACGGCGGTGCTTTAAGAAACATGAAAAACCAAGTAAAGAGCTCCGTATTATTTCTTACTTGTGTTACTTCCTTGTATTCGCCAACAACTTGGGCTAAAAATGATAAGACGGAAAGACTGGGTGACTCACAGTCTTTTCCTTGTCCGCCTTTCCCTACTCAGTGGCCGGAGAGAGGCAGTGCTGCCAACACGGCACACACCAGCGAGGGAAACAGAACAGCTGAGCTGGCTTTGGGCAGCGTCTCCCCTGCTCCACCAAGAACAAAATGCATGTGTACAAAGGAGCTATGACACAGGCATCATGTCATTTCGGTGACTGCCACACCGGAGTCAAATGACCTTATATTTGCAGTGAAAAAACCCGACATTCATGGTATAAAAATGAATGGTAAAACTCAGGCTAATTCTGGGAATTTTTAATATTTCTTCACTTAGAATGGCATGAAATAGCCAAGGGGGGGGGGGGGGAAAGAGCCTAATGAAAGAGCGAGAAAGAGTGAGTCACCCCAGAAGGAAGGGAGAAGCTTTTGACTGACGACCTTCACTGGCGCGGCCCCCACGTGCTCATCGGGGCCAGGACCCCCCGCGGCCCCAGCCTGCTGGCTCGCTGCTCCCATGGCCCTGCTCCTCCTCGCTGTGGCACCACCACCCTTTGCAGCCCGGCCAGTCCTTCAAATGGCCAGGTCAGCGTCTCTTTCCAGGAGAGAGTCCCTCGGACCCCAAACACCCGATGCATCCCTTCCCCACAGCTGGAGGGGTGTTCTCATGTCTGAAACACAAGCGAGGGGGTCGCTGCCCTGCCTCTCTCTGAGGCGCTGTCACCTGTGGGGGTCACCTTCCACCGGCCTGCCCGAGAACCTCCCCCCGCAGCTCTGAGGGCAGGGGCTTCCAACTCTCTCTACCACTTCCAGCGTTAAGGCCGCGCTCCCCTCCATCAGGCCCCTGGCTCCCTATCCCAGAGCCCTGTCCCTGCCCCCCAGTATATGCCCCTGCTCTGGGCTCCCTTCACGGCCCCCCACGTGCTCTGCCTGTGTGGGCGTCCTCTCCCCTAGGGACGCACAAGCTGGCGACGACATCAGGAGATGGGGGTTCACTGTCAGAGCCCATGGCCTCGGCTGGACCAAGAGCATCATGTCTGCCAGGCTTCCCTCGTGCCACGTTGGTCACCTGCCACCCTCCACCAGCGGTCCTCTCGGCAAGTGAGCCCTCTCACCCCGTCAGGGTGGCGAAGAGTGGTGCTGGAGGAACCTTTTCATGGCAGAGGGGAAGACTTTATTCCTCACCCACTTCCACACAAGGTCCTACTTTCCATTCTCATTTCCATGGCCAGAGCCCCTGTTACGACTGAAGATCCCTGTGGCTGCAGGGGGCTGGCTAGGGGGCTGGACTGAGCGGCCGGAGCAGGGAGCCTGTGGAGTCCGGGGCAGGGACCGGTCTTGTCAGCATCTGGTCTGGCCGCTGCAGAGGCCAGGACCTCATGGGTCTTGCCTTCTTGCCCTGCCAGCACCACCTTTCTCGGGCAGCCCAGGCCAGTCCCCCTGACGCGTGGCAGGCAGGCCTGGCCACCTTCCCCCTCTCCAGTCCCCTCCCTGCCCACAGCTGGAGGGCCAGCGAACCTCGGGGACTGTTAAGGTCTCAGGCTAGTCTGGGAGCCTCGTCTTCCCAGATCAAGTTTCCTGGATTCAACAGGAACAGGCTCTCGCTGGCGCTGTCCTCATCCTGACAGTCCTCTTGTCTGCTCCTCCCCTCTCCCTCCCCACCCCAAACCAGCCCCGTGGAAAAACTCGCATCAGGAGCTGCAGCCATTCAAGCCTGGGGCTCTGCGGAGCCTGGCCCACGTGGCACAGCCTTTCCCTGCTCTGCAGAAACTGAGCAGCCCTCCCCAGGCCCCAGGACGGTGGCCGACCCCTCCCCAGGCCCCAGGACGGTGGCCGACCCCTCCCTTGGAGAGCCAGCTGCCATTACTGACAGTATTTTTCCCTTGCCGGTCCCACAGTGACTACACTTCAGCCAAATGCTTGTTTCCATAACCAAAAGTTAATTCTAATTTACTTGTTTTTGGAGTTTTTCTGAAAGGTTTATAATTCCCCTAGGGATCATGGTTAGGCATTTTAGGACATCACAAAATCAGATTTGGAAAGCATGGGATAGGATGTTCCTCTTAAATGCAGCCCTGTTTAAGACCACACCTCAAACAGCTCAAAATCAAAACGGACGGACTCATTACGCAGCAAACAACCTTCAGGGGCAGCAGACCCGTGGCCTGTGTCGGTTTCGGCCAAATGGTTTTCATTTACCTGCAACCAGGACACGCGGCGCAACCTGGTCTTACTCACCTGGCACAGATAATCAGGGGTCTGCAGAGAAGGATCCAGAAGGGAAATCCCACCCACACTCACAGCAGCTTCAGGGAGGCACCTGACAGCAATAAGCAATTAAAAATGATTCCCCAAGGGGCGCCTGGGTGGTGCTGTTGGTTTGAGCGTCCGACTCCTGGTTTCAGCTTAGCCTGTGATCTCGTGGGTCATGATCTCAGGGCCGGGAGATGGAGCCCTGCGTCGGGCTCCCTGCTCAGTGGGGCGGGGTCGGGGGGGTGGTAGAGTCTGCTTGAGATTCTCTCCATCTCCCTCTGCCCCTCCTGCTCGTGCTCAGGCATGCACATGAGCACACGTGTGCTTTCTTGCTCTCAAACAAATAAATCTTTAAAAAAAGATGATTCCCCAAAACAAGCCAGTCAGGAGTCCACGCAGCCCTGCCCCTTCTCTGAGCCACGCCGTCTTTCACCTGTGTGTGTTTGAAGAAAACCCCACGTGCACGTTCTTGTCCCTGTGTTTTCTCGGTGGTGGACCCGAGCGAGATAAAACCCTACAGGCCAGTCTGGAAGCAGAACCTCACACCCTCCACGCGCTGCTGTCGTTCTGGCTAAACAGAATCCGGAGCAGCAAGAGGAAACATTCTCCCCGCTCCGGCTCCCACCAGGCAAATGGCCACTAGGATGCCGGTGTCTCCTTCCTGCATCAGCATCTCAGGCTCCTAGAGGAGGGGGGTTCCTGAGGGGCCCACAAAGGTGCCCATTGGAAGCTACTCTGCCGGCGGCCCCCCGAGAGGCAGGCACAGCAGGGAGGGGAGGCTCCACTCCACTGGCGAGGAAGTCACCTGGGGAAGCGACTCCGAGGCTGAGGGACAGCATCGCTGGGGGCACAAAGCTGTGCAGGCCTACCTGTCTTCACTGTCCCTATCCGAGCCAGCCGTGGAGGGTCGCAGCAACGTTTTTGGGGGAACTGATCCTCCCACTCGTGGGTGAGGTGGTGGCAGAGTGGGGGGTATGATGTGGGGCTCAGGGGCTATAGCCCCAGGAGCGTGGTCAGGCTACCCAGAGCCAGGGAGGAAGTGGAAACCTCGGGCTCAGGCCCCAGGGCAATCTGCAGAAATCAAGCAGGACCTACAGCTTCAGAATTCACCATCCATGCAGAGCGACTGCCTTCTCTGCCACGTCAGCTTGCTTCCACCATGCGAGGGAAAGAAAATGAAAAAGACCACCCCCTCCTGCTCCCACCCCTCTGTGGCCCAAGCACGGGCTTCTTCTAGAGGTTCATGAGCTCTTGCCCTGGGGTCTGCTGCTAGTGGTTATCTCCCTGCTCCCACGGTGCCATTATTCTGGGAATTTCCCTTGTTGTATCACCGCCTGATAAAACCACTGCAAGAAACCACAGGATTTCGTGGAGGAAACAGGCTTTAGCAAATAGCTAATTACATCGGAGCCCCATCGAAGGGGAGGGATTCGGCCAAGGTCACACAGCTGTCAGTGGCTGAGACCCAGCTCTGACCCAGGTGTCTGCTCCTGGCAGGTGCTCCTTCCCCAACCTTGTCTGACAGCAGCCAGCACCTTGTTCTGAGCAGGGAATGGAGACAAGGCGGCCAAGGGAGCAGAAAGTGGGAAGAAGGAAAAGGTAGAAGGCAAACCATGTCTTCTGTCAAAGCACATACATTTTCCAACAAGTACTTTGATGAAACTCTTATTCAATAGTCGGTCTCAGTGGTGCCTCAGTGGATGTCTGGCTGTGCTCTCTTTGGGAGAGACCCCTGCAGCCTGCTCCCGTGTCCTTCTCTTGCTGTCTTTCCCCAACACGTGTTCCAACCACGGTTCTCAGGGTCACCATGTGGCTCTGGAGCTCACGGAACAGACTGAACTTGTCACACTTCTGGAATGTGCTTTGCTCCTTTAGAACTAACAGTCAGAAGGTTTCCCTTCTCTGTTTAGAAAACTCCTGTTCATCCTTCAAAACCCAGCTCAAATGACACCTCCTTAGAACAGCCTCCCAGCCTGCTTAGCATCCAGGCTATGCTGGTGCTCCCTCGGTCTCTCCCTCCCTCTCCCGCCACAGCATCTATCACACGAAGCCACAGAGCTCCACACTCTCCAAGGCCGCCGCTCGGGGGACCGGGCCCTGGGGCCCACTGTACTAGTGGTACCGTGCTCCCTCTTCTCTCTTATTTTGGGACCTCCACGACTAAAAGTCCCTTGTTCCGTCACAGCCTGGTAAACCTACTGCAGAAAACCGAGTCATTGCCAGATACCCAACCCCCATCACAAAGCCTAGGAAACAAAAGGCGCTCAACAAATGTTTACAAAACTGACCCATGAGGTAGGGCCCTCTCTCCACTGACTTATGTATACCTCAGAGAGGAGCTTCCCACTGGCACCACTGGCTCGTTTGGAATACATAAACCCTAGATGTTGGGGCACCCGGGTGGCTCAGTCAGTTAAGAAACTGACTCTTGTTTTGGCTTAATTCATGATCTCAGGGTCGTGAGGTCGAGCCCCGCGTCGGGCTCTGGGCCCAGCAGGGAGTCTGCTTGAGAGTCTCTCTCTCCTTCTGCCTCTCCCCACCGTCGGTCATATGCATGTGCACGCACTTTCTTTCTCTCTAAAAACCACAGCAGCAACAACACCACTCCTAGATGTGTAAGTCCACCTGCTTTTCCTTCCAGAGAAGGAAGGAACTTCCGGCCTTCTGGCTCCTCTCTCTCCTCTCTCTCCTCTCTCTCCTACCCCCAGGCTGAGCCCGTTACCAGAGCTGAGCAGGACACAGTGGCCAGGTGGAGGGAACTCACCTATGACATTCCGGATGTCATCCTCCTCTTCTGGGCTCAGGGTGGGGCCGGCAGGGGCTGTGCCCTGCCCCGTGGTAGCATCTCTCCCCAGCGAGTCCGTCCGGACTGTGGTAGGAGGCACCAGGGCCATGTGTGGAGCCTCAGTAAATGGGTTCCCAGAGGCCGCTGGCGGGGAAGCTGAGGCCGGAGGCTGCTGGGTGGCTGTGTGCGCCACGGTGGTGGCTGGTACCTGAGTGGAAGGTTCCAGGCTTGCCTCTGTTGTGGGACCTGGAAACACGGAGGAGGTCTGGAGTGGTGCTGAGAACTGTTCCACTGAGGCAGACAGGGTGGGGTCCGGGGTGCTGGGCTCTGAGGGCGCGGCCAGGACTGAGGTCTGCGTGTCACTCATCCCAGTGGTGCCCTGACGGGTGACCACTGGCCTCCGGGTGGCACTGGTCAGCAGGTCATTGTGTCTCAGAAGCTGGTCTTCAATCAGCAAATCCACTCCATTGTCACCACTGAAAAACTCATCTTCTGGGAAACAAACACAAGGTCATCTGTGACTCAGGGGGAGGAACCCTGTCAGAGGAGCAAAAGCATGTGGCACTTGGAAGATTAAGAAGACTGTTCCTGGGGCGCCTGGGGGGCCCAGCCAGTTAAGTATCTGCCTTCCGCTCAGGTCATGATCTCAGGGGCCCGGGATCGAGCCCCAAGTCGGGTTCCCTGCTCAACGGAAGAAGCCTGCTTCTCCGTCTCCTTCCACTTGTATTCTCCCTCCCCTTCCCTCTCTCAAATAAACAAGATCTTTAGAAAAAAATAATGAGAGGGTTCCTTCCCTCAACACGACACCCTGGTTCAGAGATGGAGCCCGGCTGGGATTCTGGAAGAGGGTGAGAAGTTGCAGGGATGGGAGGGCACCGCGTTCCCCGGAGGGTCTCCGACGGGGCTGCCTCTCAGCTTCACCCAGGCTCGGGGACGTGGGGAGGACCTGCACCCACGGCCACGGAGCCCAGAGGAAGCCAGTCACCCTGTCCATTCGTCCAGCACGCTTATGGCGCACACTCAACAACCATGAGCAAAACAAACATCTTGCCCTTATGGGGCTTCTGTCTAGTGGCACAGACACTAAAGAACAGATAGACAGCACACTTGATGGTGCTGAGGAGAAAATTCGAGTAGGATGAGGTGTGTCTGGAGAGCTGGCAGGGGGCAGGGGGAGACTTGCAGTAATGAATCAAGTGGTCAGGATGGAGATGAGAGAGGCCTGAAGGAGCTAAGGGAGCTGGCCAAGCAGCCATCTGAGGAAGAGTATTCGGGCAAGGAGCAGCAGTGCAAAGGCCCTGAGGCCAGAACATGCCTACAGTGGGTCCAGTGTGGACAAGGCAGAGGGTGTGCAGGAAGAGTAACCCATGATGGCGGGGAGGGCACGGGAACTGGGTCACCTGGGATTTGGGTGCTGTGTTTGGCCTTCAGCTCTTATTCTGAGTGAAATGCAGGAGGGGGCAGGGTTTTGAGCAGAGAAGGCATATGAGGAAGCAAAGCTCTGTTAGGACACAAAGAGGTCTAACCACAAATGAAATAAAGAGCAAATTGCGTTTCTTCTGTTTGTCAAAACCACCATTAAGGAACTGAAGCTGCAGTCCCCGGGCAGGGCCAAAACGTGTGCGGCACTTACCACTGACAATGGACTTGTTCCAGAATTTAAAAAAAAAAAAAAATTCCCACAAATCAGTAATTAAAAAAGAGAACAGACAAGGTTAAAGTGGGCGAACTGATTATGTCAACAGCTAGGTGAGCACAAACTTGGAGAGAGGAAAAGCCCGGGTCCCCTGGAGGCAGGGACAGCAGGTGCTATCCTGAGCACAGCACCCCTCTCCCCACAAGCCTCAGGGTCCTTAAAACAGGACTGGAGGGCACTGAAGTCCCCTATAGCTTTGCTACATGATCTTCGAAAGCCCAGAGACCTCAAGTGACCCACCGGAGGCAGCGCAGCAAATTGTGAGGAAACACAGCAGGAACTCTGGTCTTTTGTCTCGGCAGGCAATTCCCCCATGACCCTGCTGGCTCTGCGAGGCCACAGCAGTCATTAGACTGCCGGAGGGTCCAAATACTGACTCCCTCCCCTCTGCCCTGCCTCCGCAGCGGCCTGCTGACCCCAACTCACGCTGCTCTTCGATGTCATTCTCCTCCTCGGGGACCTTGGCCTTGTAGTAGGTGATGCCCCGGATGACGGTGGGCTTGGAGGCGGGCCGGCCCCGCAGGTGCACCTGCCTCTGCAGGGGCCGCTGGGGCCTCGCCACCTGGGGCGGGGCCAGGGGCCGTGTCTGCAGGAGCTCGACGGAGTTGATGTGCTGGGACACGGTCTCTTCCTGCAGAAACCGCTCCTCATACTGCTCCTCGGAGGGGACACAAGGGAAGGCCGGGTCACTGGTCAGATAGGCAGGGGTCGGGAGGAGGCAAAGCTGCAGGCAAGGCACTGTCTTCCGGGGTAGGAACTCTTTACCATTCGCATTTACACGTTAGGAACCTGAGGCACAGAGAGGTTGCCCCAAGTCCCACAGCTGGGCAGTGGTGGAGGCAGGATTTGAACCCTGGTACCCGGACTCCAGCGTGTGTCTCTGACCTCCACGCTGTACTTCTCAGAGCGTGCAGTCCTCCTCTCAGCCTGGGCTAGGGCTGCTGTGTGACTTAGATCTGGAATCAGGTGTTTCCAGGGAGATCCCTGTGTGGACGGACAATGGTGCCCGGGCCGGGACATGAGGCCTGAGGCCCAAGATGCCCACCTCTGGGGGAAGCTCTTACTTCCACCGTCACAAGGAATGACCCCCAACCCACCCTGATGCATCCAGAAGAAAGTCCAAGGTCCCTGGCCTGGCATTTACACCCCTCTTAAAAATGCACCTTGACCCAGCTCAGCTTTCTTCTCTCTCGTTCTGCCCCCCTGAGCCCCGACCCCTGGTCCTTCAGGCATTTGGCTGACCTCTCGGCCTTGGCTCTCCTAAGCTCCGGGCTCTTGGCTTTGACTGCTCTTTCTGTCTGGAAGCCCATTTCCTTCTCCCATCCAGAGCCACTTACCATAACCTACCCATTTCTCAAGGCCTGGCTAGCATCTCAGGTCCTTAAGAAAATACTCCCAGACCTTCTTGTTCGTAATTAATCTTTCTTTCTCAGTCCTCACTTCACACGTTGTGGCAGAGACTTCTGACTGACTGAATGCAAATCCCGTCTCCTGTTCCTTTCCAGTGGGAAACTGGCTCTGCGGGAGCAGCCCAAAGTTCTGGCCAGTGGGGTACAGGACAAGTTGGTGGAAAGAGCTGCTGGGAAAGTTCCTTAAAAGGGGGCTGTCAGGGGTGCCTGGGGGGCTCAGTGAGTTAAGCCTCTGCCTTCAGCTCAGGTCATGGTCTCAGGGTCCTGGGATCAAGCCCCGCATCGGGCTCTCTGCTCAGCAGGGAGCCTGTTTCCTCCTCTCTCTCTGCCTGCCTCTCTGCCTACCTGTGATCTCTATCTGTCAAATGAATAAATAAAATCTTTTAAAAAAAAGGGGGGGTGCTGTCAGCTGGAAGGCATCTTTCGCACTCTTCCTGGTCGGTGTGGCCTGCAATGTGCATGGGGCAGCTTCCACTGGGCACCCATCTTGTGACCACGAAGGGATTCTGAGGACGGGCCTCACTAACGGCATCGTGCAGCTAAGCACAGTGGCCAGGTCGGCCTGCCTCCGAGGCTCCTTCTTTGTGAAAGAACAGCAGCTTCTCCTCAAAGCTGAACACAACTTCCAACAGACCAAGTCCACACCTCCTGTCATAGCCCCTCTCCCCACCTGCCTTCCACGGGCATTGTGGAAGGATTTTGCCTCTGCAGACTCGAAGGAGCTGGAAGAATAGCCACCTCTTGCGCATCTCTGAGTCCCCCGAGTGGGTGCTCCTTAGGACCTATTACACTGACACTTTTTTTTTTTTTTTAAGTAATCTCTATGCCCAACATGCGGCTCGAACTCACAGCCCTGAAATCAAAGAGCTGCATGTTCTGATTGAGGCACCCTGGTGACAGTGAGTTTTTCACCCATTACAAATCCCAGAGAACAGGCTACATTTATGACGGGCACTGGGATTTTGTCAAATGATGCTTTACAGTAGGCTACAGGCTTTCCTGTGACAAAAGAGTTGACCCAGGTGACAGAGCTGACGCAACAGCTCCTCACGCCCCAGCACACTGTGGAGAGGACTCCTGCAAGCCAGGAGCACCCTTCGGCCAGCCCCCATGGCGGGGGTCTGAGAGGGGTCCTGGGGAGCCCCCACACCTGCCACTAGCCTGTCCTCAATTCCCATTTCTTGCCACCGTGGTGCTCTGGACGAGAGATGCAGGGATGCGGGGCCCGTGGTGATGGGTTTCAGGGAGCACCCACCTTGACCTTCATGGTGTTTTGGCCCTTACAACAACGGGGCAGGGCAGACAGCACTATCCACACTTTGCAAGCCAGGAAAAGGGGGCTCGGCGTCATCTAGCGAGTTGGTTGCTGGTTAGTTGCTGAAGGGCAGAGGGGGCACCTACCAGGCAGGGGCAGGGCTGCTGTGTTCAGAGCCCTCCCCCTTCCGGCCATGAAGCCACGTTGCCCACACCCGTGACCATGGGACCAACTTGTCTGCTATCCAAAAACTCGTCTACATCCTCAAGCGCACAGGGCCCTGGTCTGGCCGGTGCCCAGCAGACATGGGGATCCCTCCTTTCCCACTGGGGAAGGAGGCTGGGAAGCAGATAAAGGCCCCATGTTTGACTCAGACGCTGTGGGCCGGCTAATTGCTGGACCCTGGTCTCCTGTGCATTGCGAAAGCGGGTTGCCATTTCTTCATGGTAAACCCCAGGAACTGTCTTTAATTCCAGGCTCTCCGGGACAGGCGGGAACTGCAGTTCCTTCTCCCAGCCAAGGAGATGGAGCAAGACCATGGCAGCCTCTGCCAGAGAACATATAATTTCCTTGGATTCACTGGCGACAGGCTGAGCTGGGCGGCAGCTGCCCCCACCACGCTTTGCTTTCCTCTCTCTGCTAATCCGGGAGCCTGTTGTATGACTTCACCTCCTGGCGTCCCTATGTCCCAGCTCCCACCCTGCCCTCTCCACTGCCAACCCAGCCCCCGGAGCCCCTTGCCAACCCTCCAGGCAAGACCTTCTTGGAGAGAGGCCTCTGACATATTGCCACTCACCACTCCGAGAAGCCCCAGTATCAACAGAGAACCCTGAAAATAACCACCAAACCTCGCCTCCACGTGCCTCCTTTCTAGCACTGGGTGCACTAAAGACACGGAAAGATAAAGAAGGGGAGGAAGATCCTAGTCTTGGGACTTCTTGGATCCTAGTCTTGGGACTTCTTCCCAAGTGCTTCCCACTTTCCCACCCCTCCCTGGCCCTGGCTCTAACCACCACCCCCTCCAACCCGTTTGGGTGGATTGTGCTAACTTCAGCAGAGTGATGAATGGGAATTTCAGGAGGGGAAAGGGCTTTGCTGAGCAAAGAGAAAAAGAGTTTGGTGTGTTTGATTTGGGTTACTGTTTGCCCTCAGGAAATATGAGCTGGGTTGCTGAACATACCACGTAATGTATCATCAAGACAACAGCCGAATTCTCCAGCTCAGCCGAGCGGGAAGCTGGAAGCCAGAAAGGATGGGGAATGCCGGACACCACGGGGCACGGGGCCAGCGGAACATGCCAGATGGGCTGAGACAGGAGCCGCTGGGCCCGGGTGGGGGGAGGGGGTACCGCCAAGGTCCCTTCCAGCCCAAATGTCCTTGGCTTTTTGGTTTATAAGCTCAGATCTGTTCAAGGATGACCCACCAAGCAGACTAAACACATGCTCAGTAGCTAGCCTTTTGGGGGACAACTAAAAACGAGAATAAAAATAATCATTGAAGAAATATAATACGTCCAAAAAAGCATCAAAGTAGTCATCATGGGTAAAGCCAGAAAATTATTGGCCTTCCTTATCCTTATTTTCTGGTTTGGAACTGGTTTTATTTTGAGTTACACACTGGGCAGGGTGCGAGTGCCGTACCGTCTTTGGGGCTTCTTGCCTCCAAAGTCCAAATCCGCCTGCCGTCCTACCTTGGGAACACATGTGCCGGGGGTGCCCTCCTAACCCACGGCTGCTGCCCACCTGGCACCACGGTGATGAGTTTCCAAGAGTTCCAAGCCCAGGCTGACTTCCTCTCCCGTCCCAGTTCCTACTGACCCCGGCGGAGTCCGGGGTAGCAATGCTTAGCCCTTCTCCATGCCCTGGCACACGGCGCAGTTCAGCGATTCTGGAGGTCCCGGGCCCTGCTCCCCTCCACCCCGCCTGCTGCCCCAGGAGGGTCCATCTGGAATCCAGGCTCTGCCGTCCACCACCCACCCTTGGCCCGGTTAACGCCAGCAAGGCCTCTCTTAACTGCTGTTGTCCCCTGTTGCCAAGGACCCTCTTCTGACACTTGACCCAGACCGGCTCACACACCGCATTCTGCCACCAAAACTGTTTCCTCCTCTTCCGCTCTTAGGGCTTAGCTCCCAAAGAGATACTGTTTCTTGGGCACCAGCTTGGGACACAACCACCACATTAAATGGCAACACTCAGAGCCACAGAAATGCACGTGAGCGTCACTTCCTAACTGGGGTCAAAAGGAACCAGCGCCACGCGGGGGCATTTTTGATAAGCAGGTCCTGTGGCATCGCTCCAGACCTCGTCACACAACGTTCCCCTTTACGCACGGGCAGCGGGGGGCTCGCGCCGGGATGCCACTGGGTGGGAGGAGACAGAGGTTTGAGAAGCCCTGCCACCGCCTCCGTGGCCGAGTGAGGTGCCCCACGAGCGTCCCGGGATGTGTCCCCTCCTTTGGAAAGTGAGGATCCTGATCTCCGCCTGGCCTGCTGCAACCAGGGGAAAGCCACCCGGGAGGGCGATGGACGGCCAGAGTGCACCACAAGCCCTGTGTGAACAGGGAGGCCCCACAACTTCCTGTTTCTAACTGGGGAGCTTTTGAGAGCCGAAGAAGGTTCTGTCAGTAATGATGTCAGGGCGGCAGGAGTGAACCACGACGGGCCCAGACAACCCAGGAGCATGCCCGCTCCTCCTCACTCCTCACTCGGGTGGCGGGGTGGGGCCAGGGCTTCACCGCTTCCTCTCGGAGCCCCTGTGGGCTTCACCATTAGGTACCACAGACCCGTCCCCTGCCCCATCACACCTACAGAAGGGCCGTCTAGAAGAAATGTGACCATGGCTGTGAAGGGATCCAAACGCACAGAGCCTGGCACAGGTGCAAGCCTGGCCGTGTGCTTCCCGGGGCTGTGCACCCCCCAAACCTTCCCAACCCCCCACCCCCAGCTGCCTCAGGGCCAGGGCCGCACCTCTGGGTGGGCGTACGCTGCAGCCGCGTCCCTCTGCAGAGCCGAGCGCACGTCAGGCATGCCGTCTAGGACGCCGCCAGAGCAGTTCTCTTTCCCTAGTTTGCTCATCTCCGTCCGAATTTCTTCCACGTCTTCTTTGATTTGTTCATTTTCCTTGGTGAGGTTTTTAGAAACTTCCTGAGAAAGGAAAAAAATGTCACGAAGATCCATGGAAGAGCTGCGCAGGAGGCAGCCAGCCCTTCTCTTGGCTCAGAGCTGGGTGCATGGAGACGGGTGGAGAAAGCGGCCAGGGAGCAACCCGAGTCCTGGAGAGCATCTGACCCCCTGCACTGCGGGCCAGGCCCTGCGCAGTCCTGCGGGCGCAGCCCGTCTCCAGCATGTCCTGCAGCAGGAGATACCCCCCCTCCCAAAGCCCCCATGGCTTTCCTAACCCTGATGCTGTCGTGTTTTTGGGTCACCAGGACACCTAGCTTCTTTTTTGTCACTGGTACATGGCACGTGCCCCCTTAACCCATGAATACGAACACGACAAAAAATTCCACTCACTTGGACCCAAAACATGTGAACCAGGAGCTCGATTAATGAAAGAAGAGTCTTTAAAAAAGCAATTTGAGAAGAAGTGGCCAAAGATACCTATTTAGTCTGCTTTTCTAGTGAACACAAACTATTCCCTGGCACTTTTTAAAGGCATTGGTTACATAGAAAACCCACGGGCAGGTTTCAAACTTTCCTATTGACCCATAAAAAGTTTCGCTAAATGACCCCCACTTGGCAAATGACCTGTGTTCCAGGTCTGGTTCATACTGGAAGGGACCAAAGGTGTACTTCAGCCAACCCATACTAGTAAGCATCTCCCGTGTGTCTAAGGTAGAGTGTGGTACCAAAAAAAGGCTCAAATACTGCTGGGGCTTTGTCCTGGGGTGCTGGGGAGATGCCGACTGTAACTGGGAAAAAGGCCCACATGGCGGGAGGAAGATGACCCAGCACACTGGACTCTGCAAGTGGCAAGGGTGAACTGACGGAGTTCAGAGGAGGGAGGGGACAGGGGAGAGACAGTGTCCTAGAGGAGAGGACGCTGCACGGGATCTGAACCAGGGACAGTTACCGGCAGGCTCAGAGGTGCCCTTTCTCCTCAGGTTATTTTGAGAGACGTTTACTGGCCTGAGATCCAACATTGTCCAACTCTGGCCGGTATTCTAAAGTTTCCATAAGCATTAGAGTTTTTGTTTTATTTTTTATTTATTTTTTACAAAAGATTATTTATTTGAGAGAGAAAGGACATGGAGGTGGTGTGGAAGGAGAGAGAGAAGCAGGCTTTCCACTGAGCAGGGAGCCTGATGCAGGGCTGGATCTCAGGACCCTGAGATCATGACTAGAGCCAAGGACAGACGCTTAATGAACTGAGCCACCCAGGCGTCCTGCATCTGAGTTTTCAGATGGGATGTTCTCTTTAAGCATTTTTTATGGGGGTAGAGGAAGCAAACACGTAAAACAGAGGATGCATTTGCTTTCCATCTTTAGCAGACAGATACGAGGAGTGTAAAGGGTCAGACCCCTGCCACCTGGCAAGATATTTCAAACTCACAGAGGAAAGGCACAGTAGCTCAGAGAGCGTATCTAAGTACCCAGGCAGATAGTAACCCCCAGACACTGTGGCTCTGGTGGCTCCTACAGGGGCTGCCCCAAAGAATGCACCAGGTACTTGTTAAAACTAACCAGACTCCAGGACCCCTGGCCATGCCGTTTTTCTGGCATTTCATTTCATGGCAGATTTTGAGTCCTGGAAGGGCTTGCTGTGCTTCTGTGGGGCTCAAGCCAAGCTCGCCTCTCTAAATTGCACAGAGTTCACTGGAAGAGATAAAGCCCCTGAGAAAGAAGGCTTCTTTCAGGAACAGCTGGATCGAGCAGTCTTAGTGGATGAATAGTCACTCTTGACAGGTGTTACCAGTGGCAGTTGAGGGCAATGGTTAAGAGTACAGATTCTGGAGGAAACCGTCTGGCTCACATGTTGGTGTTATTGCTACTTCTTTGATCTTGGGCTAATCAGACTCGCTGTGCCTGTTTCCCTAGGGGTAAAATGGGGCAATACTAGCACTTTCCCGATGAATTCCTATGAGTAAATAAGTTAAAATATGAGGAAGTGCCTGGGACACACAAAGTGGTTATTATATTTCATAGGATATTACAGTTGAGGTTTCTAGGCCCCTGGAGGATCCCAGAACTCAAATATGTCTCAGATGGGGACACCGAGGCCCAGAGGAATGATGGGATTTGCCCAGGATGATAAAAATAAAAGTGGCAGAGCTGAGCCCAGCACCTAGCCTCCTGGTCCTTGTCTCTGAAACTCACTCACAGGACCACTAAGACCCCTACGGGAGGATCCTGGTGCTCAGCCAGCTCTGGAACCGTGGGGAGCCCATCAGAGGGGCCTTGAATACTGCAGTGTGGCCTCGGGGTCTCTGAGAGACTGCGCATGTGCATGTGCAGAGACATGGGGTGCAGTGGACCCTCAAAGTGGGACGGACCAGCAGCGGGGAGCACCTTCAGGAGCTGTTAGGAAGACAGTCTGGGGCCCCGCCCAGACCTGCTGAATCGAAGTGTGCTTTTTAACCAGACCCCCAGGCAATCTGCAGACAAGTTTGAGAAGTGCTGCTTTAAAGGTAGGAAGCTTGGGGTACACCTCTGGAAAAGAGGGGCCCAAATGTTCAAAAGAGGCAGTTTTATAGGACCCAGATTTTTCTGGGGCCAACAGGAAAGGTGCCAGGTGCCTCCGTGGGATTCACACATTTCTTTTTTTTGTTCTTAAAGATTTGATTTTTAAGTCACATCTACACCCAATATGGGGCTCTAACTCATGACCCCGAGATCAAGAGCACTCACTCCACCGAGGAAGCCAGCCAGGCGCCCAGGATTCACACATTTCTGTGCATCCCCGAGCACCTGCTGTGTCAGGTCCAGGCCCCTCCCCCCTGTTACCCTCAAGGTCCTGAGACATACGACACAGCCCAGCAGGCTCAGGAGTTCCGGGTGTTACTTCCACATTAATACATTCACGCGCTCCATGCTGGGCCTCAGGGGTCAAGTGTAAGCCACACCCTGCAGGACCCTGCTCTGATGAAGACCACCCTCCTTAAAGGGATGAAAGCACCAACCAATGAAAAGTCAAAGGACCAGGAAAGCACCAACCAATGAAAAGTCAAAGTCACGGCGGGTGACACTTGTATCTCCCGAGACGTCAGGAAGGTCAATGACCCAGTCTCTAGGATGGGGGCTGCGGTGCGGCCCTAGGACTCCCTGCTGGGTGGACCCAATGCCTGGCCCCGCAGAGCCTTGCTACAAACAAGATCCCACCGGATTCCTGAACACCTTGCAAGAGTCTGCACCAGCCTCTGCACTCGCTGTGAGGCAAAGGGGCAGCCCCATGGACTCGGCTCCCGTTCTCCAGATCTTGGGGTTTCTAGGTCCCTGGACGGGACTTCTTCTCCCTGACTTATAAATCCCCAATACCCTTTCCCATTTGAGCAAGGAGCCGTTATCTGGAGTTTCCACAGAGGAGGGTCTGGTACAGTCTGGCCTTGAGAACCCACAGAAGCTATACGGTTCCTTCCCCCCGCCCAGGAACAGAAAAGTCAGCCAGTCGCCGAGTAAACAGCCAACAGGCAGGGGCATCACCCCATTGGCCTGCCAGGCTGGGCCAGCGGGCGTCCCCCAGGGCAGCGACCACCCCCTCAGCCACCCCCGACTCGGCCGCCTCTACCGCTGGCCTTTCAGGGCCCCCCCACCATCCCCTGAGATTCTTGCTTCCCCACACCAAGGTTTTTCGTGTGCCACTTCTCAGGAAGCACGCGGGGCACCGCCCACATAGGGCACTCTTGACTCTGCTCTGGCCGAACAGCGAAGCCCATGACCTCAGGCCTCAGGCTCTTCCCCTCCGGACAGCTGCAGCCGTGATGGTGATAGTGTGTGCAGCTTGGCCCACGGGCGGTGCCAGCAATGCGGTGGAGGACACAGGCATGGGGGCCTATCTAGCCCCCGCCAAGGATGCTGGTGTGAGGAAGAGGAGGGCAGGGAGGAGAAAGGAAGGGCCTGTAGACGGGGCTGGCTCAGAGGCTGGACACAGCCAGCCACGGTATATAAAGATCTGAGCAGAGGCAAGGACCTGAGCAGGGTTCACAGAGCATGTGCCATGGACTGGAGGGACTTGGCGTTGGCCCCGGGGCCCAGGAGATGCCCACCGAGAGCAAGCCCAGACTGCCAGAAGGGGACACGTGTCTCACATTGACACAGCCAGAGGCATGCACACCAGAGGGGAGGAAGTATGCAAACCTGGCGGGGTTGCTGGGTACAGGGGACTGGAAGTTGGTGGAGCTGGGGGCAGAGCCGGCACGCGGGTGTCAGGCCGTGGGAGGTGTGCAGCCCGGTGGAATGGATATAGGGAAGCTGTTTCACAGGTACAGACTGTGTCCTGACCTTGTCTGGCTGTTGGACAGGGACAGGGGTGTCTGGGTGAGACGGTGACAGCGTAAGCAGAAAGCGTTGGGGGTGACGGGAGCGAGCACGGTGCAGAGCTCCGGAAGGCTTCTGTGCTCTTGCACAAAGGCCGACGATGCCCCCAGATGAAGCTGGAGCAGGGCTGGCCCTCGCCATCCGGAGCAGATATGTAGGCGGAAAAGGGGAAGTGAGCTAAGGTTTGGCAGCTCGGGCAAGAGGGAAGGTGAGAACCCTCGTCCTCCGGAGAGGCTGCTGGGTTGTAAAAAGATGCACTGGGCCCCTGCAGGAGGAGACAAAGCCAGACTGCAGCTGGGTCAAGTCCTGCAGCAGGCATGTGCCTCCACATCCGAGGAGGCCACCTGACCCCTATCACTCGCTGGCTGAATGTGCCCAGGGCCCGATGCAGATGGCAAGCCAGAGGGCGCAGGGAACGGCCTTCCTTGAGGGGGTGAAGTGAGCGTGTGGGCGACCGGATTCTGGGGGCTCTGAGCTCCCAGCAGCTCGCCTGCCCTTCCCCCTCTGAGCCCTCCAGGACACAGGTAGGACCTGGTGGCCTGGGACAGCCACCCCAGCCAACAGCTGTCTCCAGCCCCTAGTGAGAGTGCTGGAGGGTGAGAGCAGCTAGAAACAGCCGGTGTCCCAGCTGAGCGGACAGGCAGGACCTGGCACAATCCCGGACCACAGCTGACGGAGCTGGACAGGCTGGCCCAGGGGCAGGGGCCACCAGCTGCCCCTTCAATCACTCCCCCAACCAAACAGCTGCTGAGTGTCTAGTCTACCTTGGGTGGGGGGCCAGCACACTGAAATAGAGATGATTCAGGCTCAGGTCGCCTTCAAGCAGTCCAGAGCCTGGAAGGACAGTCAGACAAGTTGAACCAAGAAGTCCCAGGCCTCTGATGCTGAATTTCTGGATCGGGGTAACCTCACCCGTCTATATAGCACAATGTCCCCTTCAAGTCCTGGCAGCTAGAAGCTGTTCCTAGGGCAGCAGATGGAGGGCTGCCTCTCACACCTTCAGTCTGCTTAGCTGAAAAGAAAACCTTTCATTCCACAGTGACAAATTAGATTTGAAATATATACAACCCCAGGAGAACTCATATTCAGATGTAGCTGAATTAAATAACATTAAAGCTGAAATGTAGCTTAGAAATACTCTCTTGAAGCCTTTCCCTTTCCAAGGTGACAACACTGGGGTCGGACAGGGTGGGTGAGACTCCTCTCCAAGGCTGCACTGGAGTGGGAGAGGCATGAAATGCCTCACCGCAAACGCAGATTTCCTCGGGAAGGAGAGTGAACACCTGGGGTGTCTCGATAGGCACAGAGGGCGGGCAGAGAGGGGAGGCCTAGAAAGAAACCTAACTCGTGGCCAGGCCTGCACAGACGCACATGACATTTTCCTATTAGTTGGTGAAAAGATATATCCCCCCAGAGTCGGAAATGCTCTTTGATCTTGCCTTTCAGACCAGAAATCCAAAGGCCACCACATTGTCAGTGCTGAAGGAGAAGCCGTAGCAATGTCTGTGCTAGCACATTCTGGGGAGCAGGCCAGTTCTAAGCCTGGTAAACACATCACAGATGTGAGATCTTACTTGGACACAATGCCATTAGGAGAAAAGCCTTCGGATGACACACAAGGTTCCACGGTGACCATGCCCTGTGCTCATGGACACGTTTCGCAAAGCCCGGCAGAGAAGGGCAAGAGAAAGGGAAGAGTCGCACCCGGCAGCCAGGGCCAGGCTTCGGCAACAGAAATCGCACTTCGGGGAGCTGCAGGCACTTTGTAGACACACGCACACGTCTACAAAGGCACGTGTGTACACGGTCATACCCATTTCTAAGTACTTACGAACATGGACAGGTGCATCCCACAGCTGAGTGGGGGTGGGGCACTTCTTCCCAAAGATTTGCCCTCTTTAGGGAATGACTTAATCCTACTAAGACTGTGATGCTATAAGAGATTATTTTAGCGATCTGTCCCTCTGTCCTTTGTTCCACTTTGCTAATAAACCTCCTGGAAGCAGCAGTTGGATTCTGAGTTGTAGCCCACGCCTGCGTCCCCATGCCGAGGCTCGGGCAGCCCACACAGCTCTGGGTCTCTGGGTGCCCTCAGAGCTCGGGGTAAATTCTTCTTAGCTGAATCAGTGCCATGACCAGGGTTTGCCCTCGCCTTTGGAAGCTGCAGATTTTCCTTCTACACTTCTGATTCTCATCTCTGCTGCCTCCTGTTCTGTGTACTCACCCCCAATTTCAATGCACCCTCATACCTCTCTTATCTCCTTCCCAGCCTCTCCCAATGGCCAGCCTTAGTCTACCACATTAGAGGTTCTTGGCTTGGGGGTGCCCAGGGGGCTCAGTCGGTGAAGCGTCTGCCTTTGGCTCAGGTCATGATCCCGGAGTCCTGGCATCGAGCCCCACATTGGGCTCCCTGCTCAGTGGGGAGTCTGCTTTTTCCTCTCCCTCTGCCCCTTCCCTGGCTTATGTGCTCTGTCAAATAAATAAATCTTTAAAAAAAAAAAAAAAAAAAAAGTTTTTGACCTGCTGACCACTTCAGATGTTACTTCTACTGGGGCCAGTTCTAGAGGAATGCCCATGGGGCTTCAGGCCTCCACCAGGCGAACAGAAGAGATGTTTTGGGGGTTAGGTTTCTGGAATACAGTCACATTGCCCGACTCTCTTACACTCTCCAAGCTGACAAAAACTGGAAAGTCTGACAGTACCAGCTGTTGGTGAGGACGTGTGTGGCACTTCCATACCCTGCTGGAGGGAACGTAAATTTGTACTAGCACTTGGGAAAACAGTTCTGCAATCGCCCCTACAACTGAAGGTTAGCCTAACTCACATCCCGGTAGCTTCGTTCCCACTTACACAGCACTGAGAAGTGCCCGCAGGCCTGGGTCCGGGAGCACACATGGGGCTGTGTGTATACAGGGGAGCTTCCAGGGCTATTATGAATTAAAAACCTGAAAACACACCCCATATCCCTCCTCAGTAGGACAGTTGGATAAATTACGCTATAGTCACACAAGAGAATACGGCACAGCAGTAAAAATAAATGAACCACAGGATATGAAACAATATAAGTAACTGTTAAAAACAAAATTGAAAAGGGGCACCCGGGTGGCTCAGTGGGGTAAACATCTGCCTTCGGCTCAGGTCATGATCTCAGGGTTCTGGGATCGAGCCCCATGTTGGGCTCCCTGCTTAGCGAGGAGCCTGCTTCTCCCTCTCTCTCCGCCCCCTCTGCTCTCGCACACTCATGCTCTCTCTCTAATAACTGAATCTTTAAAAATAAATAACTAAATAAATAAAAACAAAATTGAGGGGCTCCTGGCGGGCTGAGTGAGTGCAGCACACAGCCCCTGATCTCAGAGCTGTGAGTTCAAGTCCCACGCTGGCCTCAGAGATTACTTAACAAAACAAAACAAAACAAACAAACCAAAAAAACAAAACTGAGTAAAAGAAACCCAACACACATACACGGGTACCCACACATTCACACACACAATTCTGTAGGACTCTATATACCTACCTAGAGCTCAAAAACTGACAAAACTGTTATATTTAGGGATGCATCCTTAGGTAATGAGAATGTTTAAAAAAAAAAAAAACAAGCAAAGAAGATGATTAACATAAAAGTCAGGATAGAGGTTCCTTTGGGGGAGGGGAGGCGTGTGGGGGGTGCTGAGCTTTCCTGAGCTGGGTGATAGTTACATGGGTATTTGTTTTGTAGTAATTAAGTTGTACATTTGTTGCTTATGTTCTTTTTTATGTGTGTAAATAACACACACATAAAAGGAAAGTAATTAAGGAAAATAATCCTTAAGTTAAAACAAAAGCTTAACCAAGATCTCCCCACTAACCAGAGCTCTTAGAGCTGATTTTACCAAAAGGCAAGACTCAAGCCATTTAGATTCTGTTTCTCTCTCCTTCCTTCCTCTTTCGTCTGCAAATGGAATTTCCATTTCTACATACACATGGGGGGGTGGGGGGTGGTGTTCACACGTGTGCCCGCTTCTACTGCCAAGCACTGATCCTATTCTGGGCAAAATGCCCCTCCAATCTGACCCCTTTGTCTGGTCTGACCTCCAAAGCACCCCTCTTGGGATTCCAGAATATCCAAAGACCAGAAGCGGAATTTCACGTCCGTTCCTCCTGCAGAGCCCGGCTGGAGGACTGGTTTTTCCATTTACCCAACACTGTGCCTTTCCAGTGACTGCAGACTGCAGACCGAGTCCGCCAGCCTGAGCCAGGAGACAGAGGCTGAATGTCACACGAGGAGACAGTGCTCTGTTCTGCGGGCCCAGAGCCTGGCCCCATCTGTGCCATCGGCCACACCACTGCGCCTGGTAGCCCTGGACAGTCTGTTTGGGGGAACCTCTTGTTCCACTTTAATCTTGTTCAACAGGACTTCATAGGCCGCAGCCACAGCTCAGCCTAAAAATGCCCTTGGAAGAGCTGTTGCTTGAAGCTCTGCTTAGGAAAAACTGATGCATCCTGGGGCAGAGAGCAAGGACTCAAAGCAGCTTACAGGGTTGATTAGAAAGAGCCTTGGCCCAGGAGCCAGAAGGCCTGAGCTGCTGCCTCCACTTCCCTAGAACCTACCACAGGCCTCACTCACATCCTACCCAGCTTGCAGCAGCAAAAGCGCTCAGTGTCTATGGGATGGTTCAAAGCCATAACTGCTGTGGGAGTATACAGGGCTGTTGATGTTAATATAAAGGGCCAGTTTTTGCTACTCGACATACCATGGTTTTGGAAAAAGAGATCGCTCTGATCGATACACCTCAGATTGGTTTTGGCAAAAACCCAGTTACTTTGTGCCTACACAGAGGACACCATCCTCCCGGGGCAGTGTCACTGCACCAGATTTGCCCACTACATGCAGGCCTACCCTCTGTCAGCAGGAAAGGCTCGCTGCCTGACTATGGAGTTGAGCAGAGCCCTCGGAGGCTGAGCATCTGACCGTGGCCTCCTGAGCACTGTGCTCTACCCAGGAGCCTTCTTTCCCGGTCTGTGCTCTTGAGACAGAATGAAAACCAAGTGGCTGCCAAGGTCCAGTGAAAGCAGCAGAGGTGGCTGTCAGCCCTTTCCCTATAAAATGTTAACCCCCTTTTAAAGGGAGCATCTCACATTTGCATGGCTCTGGGGGCCAAGGGAAAAAGAACTTCCCAATTTCCAAGGTCAACTTGGATCCAGGCTTGATCCCTTCTGAACCCATCTGAAGGAACCAGAAAGTAGTTGTAAATGGGAGAACTAATCCCGGGCCTGGATGAAGGCCTTTGGTAGCAGGATGGTGCTGACCATTCCCAAACTCCTCACTCCACCCGTCGAAGTTAAAGAGAGAGTGAAGATTAGGCCTAATTCTCTTGCAAAGGCCCCTCAGGAAGAGTGGGCTGACGTGGTCCTATTGGCCACTTCAAACTGTCCAGAAAGCTCGGGTTCCACGGCCCTGACCCTTCTCGCCAGACCTGGGAACTCAAGTGACTGTGGACCCACCAACCCTCCCAGAGCTGACAGCCACGTTCAGAAAGCACTCATCACAGCACTGCGGGAGTCGGGCCCAAGGACAGGTGGACAAGGAAGTGGTGTTCACTTTCCGGGAACATTTTCTGAAGCGTAAGGGGAGTGCTGACAGTCGCAGTCTAAAATTTAAACAGACCTAATTTTTTGAGTCACTGTTTCAAGTATCAGTTGAAGAACGGGGCACCAGTAGACGACACACACCCGTAAGCTCCCAACCAAGGAGGCTGCGTGGTCGTCATTCCCTTCCTGGTGACCAAATGACTTATCTCTGTTTTGAAGCAGGACAGCAACAAAACGGCATCAACATTATTATTGTGTGAATGACTTCTATTCACACCAGACCCCCCGCACCGCCCGCTGAAAACCGTGGAGCCAGCCATGCACGTCCCGGGAGCCCCGTCGGAACCACGTGATGTCTGTCTGGGAGAATTACACCACCGGTCCGTCCTTCCAGCGGGAGAGGAGCCGGAAAGCTTTCCAGTGGGGAATGTTATTTATTAGTAATCATTTTTACGTCTTCTTTCTCTAAAGCGGATTTGAGATGGATCTATGCAAACACACACACACACACACACACACACACACACACGCACGTAGGGAGACAGACGGCAGGACAGTTGAAATAATGAAACAAAACCAGAAGAAGAGATGAACAACCCTACTCCCAGAAGGGAGATGCTACCACCTCAAAACCGGAAGTAAGATGCTTACTGTACTCTGAGATTTCATTTAGCTCTGAGTTTCCTGGAAGTCAAGGTAAAAACAGAAATATGTTGGGTGTATGGCTCTTGTCTATAAAAAAAAGATATTTACATTTATATGTCACAGATCCTCTTTGTCATCAACAGTTTGGCATGATTTGGGGTGAGCTTTTTACTATTTTGTCTTTCCAAGAAGAAGATGGGTTAAGTCTGGTCAGGATACCTGCTTTCTGAAAAACTACTGTGGGGAGTTTGATAAAACTTTTGGACCTGATCAGACAAAGATACAGCAGGGTGGTCTGGGTGGCTCAGTCGGCAGAGCTTCCAACACTTGATTTCGGCTCACATCATGATCCCAGGGTCTTGGGATCGAGCCCCGTGTTGGGTTCTGCCCTCAGCATGGAGTCTGCTTGAGGATTCTGTCTCTCCCTCTGTCCCTCCCCCCGCCCACACTCTCTCTCTGAAATAAAGAAATAAAAGCTAAAAAGAAAAAAAGCATAGCCAAAACCTTACCTCCTCCAGTTTATCTACCCGCCCCACCAGTTTGGTAGTGACGGAATGCAGCTTCAGGAGATCCAGGCCATAGAAAGCTCCTTCCAGCATGTCTATGATGGTAGAAAGCTAGGAAACAGGAGTGGGGGGTTAGTCAAAGGCTGGGGTGCGACAGACCCGGGACGAGATGCTTCCTGTCGGACCTCCACGCTGGAGGCTCCACAGGGAGGTGGCCTTGGAAACTAGCGTTTGTGTGGGGGGGGCACAGGAGCAGGGGTGGGAGACAGTCTGACAACTAGAACACACGGATGAGACAAATGGAAGAATCCTGTAAGGACAAGTGAACAACAGAGAGCTGTTGGTCACCAAAACCTTCGCCAAACTGTCCAGACCTCCTATTCTCTCAGCTCAAAGGAGTCTCCCCAAGCTACCCAGCACAGCACCTGGCCCACAGCAAGCGAACCAAATACTCAACAACAGGGCTTAGGAACTTCTTCTGTGCTTCTGGAACACTTGCCTTCATCGTCTCCCGAAGGCCTAGAACCTACCAGCGATTTTCCCTCAGCACTGAAAGCTAACCTGACCCTGGGGTAACGGAGGCCCAGTGACCCTTCTCCGAGGTGGCAAGAGCTGTCAGATGCACCAGCCTTTCTGCCGGCAGCCTGGGAGGATGGCGGCTGAGGCTCTGGGGGCATCCAGGGCACGCCGAGTGCAGGCAAAGGGGCCGATGAGAGATGCCTAAGCTGAGCCGGCCAGCCAAGGACCAGTCCACGAAGGGCCTGCCGGACACACTTGTCTCCCGGCCTTGCTACTGGGTGAAGAATTCCATGTACGAGACACTCGTGGTTCCCACCAGAGGAAGGCAGCTCGATCGTGGGGGAGAGCCACAGGATGGAATCTGTGAAGGTCTTCTGACTCCTAATAGATGATTGTTCCAGAAACTCTCAGGGCCCAGACAATCCCATAACAGGGCAGTCCCAAAAGTAGTTACAGGCAGGGCTGCAGCTCTGTGAGGCCAGCTGAGTTCCAGGACGGGATGTTAAAGCACCTGCTGCGGAACCCCACTCTGCTTGAAGGGAATCCATGACCACTGGTCATAGGGTGTGTGGCAGGTACCAGGCTCCATGGTGGCCCTCTGCGTGGTCATCCACGAGCGAGACCAGTGGCTCCTGACTCTGACTGTATATCAGGCATTCTGCTAAGGTATGCCATCTCAGCTCCCCCGCAAGGGAGATGCTGTAGTCCCCACTTTCTGTGCAAGGAGACGGAGGTCAGGCAAGTGACTGAGGCGCCGTGAGTAGGATCACAGTCAGTGGCAAAGCCAAGATCTGTACCCAAGTCGGCCTGTCTGCAGGCGGCTAGCCCACACTGTGAAGATCGGGCCAAGCTCTCTGCCCAGCCGTGCAGTGGCCTCAGGCAGGCCTGAGCTTCCCCACCCTGGGGACCCGGGTCTCCATTTGATCCCAACCTATGGCAGGCCCCAGGCTTCTGCTGCCCTGGGTCACCCCAGCCCCGGTGCTGAGGACTACCAGGCTCGCTCCTATGTCTCTAGCCTCTGGGGTGCGTTCTGGGCTGACAGCAAGTCGTGGCAATAACTCTCACGGAGAAGAACATGGAGTTCTTTTGGCCCCTGGGCACAGCAGCTGCTCCCAGGCCCAGCCTCCCTGGCTCCACAGGGAGAGGCCGGCACACTTTGCTCTCAGCATCCCCTTCAGATATCGGGATTGCGGATGACCGGCTTGCCAGATGACCGGCCTCGGACACGCACTCAGCACGCTAGATGCTGGGACATGACCTTTAACAGGCTGAACCAGGTCCCATTTACCCAAAGGCCTTAGGGCACCCTCCCACTCGTGGCATCGCACCGCCCTGGTCCTACCTTCAAGTCCCGGCTGTCCGCTGCCCGCAGCTTCTGGAGCCTGAAGTCTCCCTCGCAGGGGTTGAGGGCCGATGGCGGTGCCACACACGCACACTTGCAGGACGAGCCTGAGGTGATGGTTTCCACGGTGTAGAAGTCCTCCTTCCTGGAGGTTCCCTCATTGACCCTCTGGCAGGCATCTCGGCCCAGGGGTCTCACCACACACTTGCACTGACAGTCGGAGCCCTCCGACACAGCCTTGACCTTGTCATAGTCTCCTAGCAACTAGACACAGAGACAGAGGAAGGGGTTGAGTGTGCAAGCAGAGGTATCGGCTCGGCTCCCAGGAAGGGTCTGCCTTCATTGTGTCGAACATCCTGCACTAGCCGGAGACCTCAGACGACTCCGAACAGTCGGGAGAAGAGGTCATCGGAACACGATTTGCTGACACTGAAATTTCCTTGAAGGCGCTTAGGAGTTCAGCTGTCTTCATTTGTCTTGGAAAGCTGTGCATTTCTCAGGGGGCCTTAGGCTTTCATCATTTCAAGGGAAAAACAGATGAGCCCTTGCCTTCGCTAGAGCCCAGGTTGAGGTTTAAAAAGGAAAGGACAGGGCGGAAGGGAGGATGGCAGGGCTGAGACGCCGGTTTGAAGGCTGCTTTGCCTCTAGCCTCATCCCTCACGGACCACTCATAGGGTGCCCACTCGGGACGGTGCCGGGGGCTAAGAGAGGGAAGTGGACGGGCCAGAGAGCCCACTCGCAGGAGCTCGCGGTGCAACACCCACACAGATCACAACCATGCCAAGCAGAGAGAGGCCAGTGTCCTGATGTGGTGCAGTACAGCCGGGCTCAAACTGGCCGGAGAGGCCCCAGCCGAGTGCCAGAGAAGACTTCTTGGAGGAAGTGGTACTTGATCTGACCTTCGAAGGATGCTTTCTTTTTTCTTTTTTAATGATTTTTTTAAGTTTATTTGCCAGAGACAGAAAGAGAAACAGTACAAGCAGGGAGAACAGCAGGCAGAGGGAAAAGCAGGCTCCCCACTGGGCAGAGAGTCCATTGCAGGACTTGATCCCGGGACCCTGGGATCATGACCCGAGCCAAAGGCAGATGCTTCACCGACTGAGCCTCCCAGGCATCCCTGAAGGATAGTTTCGGTTTCAAAAAGAGACCTGGGAGAAAAGAGACAGGCCCAGAACTCGGTAAGGTCTACTCAGCCTAAGGATTCCTTTCACTCCTAGAACAGCTTCTGAACCCAAGCCCTAGGCCACAGCCAGGACAGCAACCTGGCAGCACTTGCTGCTTCTACAATGCTAAACATTTCCTTCTGAGCTCTCGCCCCTGCCAGCCTCCCCAGGCAGGAAAGCACACCATGGAAGCAGGCTTTCTGGGGGAAAAGGCTCCTCCTCAGCTCCCCAGCCACAGAGCCTGCAGCCACAGAGCCGCGGAGCTCTCCCTTTCCAGGCACAGAAAAGGGTTCCCTTCTTTTGACTAAGGACCCTGGCAGGCAGGCAGAGCCCTTGCTGGGGTGGGAATGTTCCTGGGATGCCGTCTAGGGGAAGAAGGCTTGTAATGTTTTTCTTGCAAAGGCTGGGTTTCTTCTAACACTAATATTTGTTTTAGAGCTGTTGTCAAATACAGAATGGATCGGAGCAGGAGTCACCGCGCAGGGTGACCGAAGCGGCTGCTCTTTATGGGCTGACAGACAGTAAATTGTGGCTGTCTGCTCGCTGAAACTCTGCCTGGATTCCTGCAAAGCCCACTCTGGGACCTTGGGTGGATTCCTTCCTCTCCTAGACTCGGGTTTCAGGAACACTTTCATGCAGGGTCCTCCAGAGCCCCGCTGTGACAGATTTTTATGTCCTTTCGATTTAGGAGCCAGTGTGAGGCTATCGGGCTATGCGGCATCAAGCAGTGTAACTTCTAAAGGAAAAGGGTGAGGGCAACACTAGCGTTTGATAACACCACTGTGAAGAGATCTTCCTCCGGAAAGGAGACAACACCCAGCCCAAGGACTTAGCAAGATGCAGGCAGCACAACAGACTCCCTCCCTCAGCCAGCCCCCATCCTTAGGGTGATGGCAACAACCACCACACTGTATCCAGCTCTGGAGCGCGTGCAGGTCGTGCAGGTCGAGAGAGCTGTCCCTTGCAGGCACCTGGGCTGCAGACGGTCAGGAGACCCGGCTCTACCCACCCAGCACTCCTGCCATTCCAAGTCTTACTGCTCCACCGGTCCCTTGCTAATAGAACACAAACCAGGGTGTTTGAAGTTGGGTCAAACCCAGCACTTTGCAAAGGGACACTTCACAAAGCCCGACACAATCAGCTGTCTGTCACTCACCCCCCACCGATTATCCACCAGAGGAGAGCAGATCTGCATTTCCCCCTGCCTCTCCAATATGCTGGCTCTTGTCCTGGTACCCCCTGTGCGGGGCCACCGGGGGGCATCACACCTGCCGCTGTTCTGTCTTCACCCCCTCCTTCCTGGTGTGCGTCCCACTCTGGGCTGTCAAGTGCCACCCCGGGGGAGAGCCGTCTGCCTCCCGGCCCACACCCCCGCCTGCTGTCACGTCCCCTTTCCCACGAAGAGCCACACAGGCAAGAGACCACCACGCTTTCACAGCCCTGGAACTAGAGGTTTGGGTTAGAATCCTTTTTTTTTTTTTTTTTTTAACCCTCCTTTTCAAGAAGCTGTGTGGAGTCTTGCCTTCCTTCTCTCCTTTCTCCCGATTCGGTAACCTTGAAAGACCCCATGACGCCAGGAGGAGGACCCTGTCCCTCCGCTGAGGAATCGCCTCCGGAATCGGGGCGCAGCGGCCCGGGGCCTGGGGCGCGGGGTGGCCAGGGCCCGCAGACTACCTGCGACAACACGTTCTCCTGGTTGTCCGCCTCGTTCTGCAGCGTCTCGTCCTCCGTGGGCGCCACCGTCGGCGCGTCCGGGGGCTCGCTCGTCCCGGCGGGGGGCGCGCTGGGCCCCCACTGGACCCCGGCCGCCACCAGAGCGCCGCAGACGACCAGCAGCAGAGGCTTGGCCATGAGGGACGCGGGCAGAGGGGCTGCGCCCGTGGGAGAGCGGCGGGCTGGGGCTGCGGGCCGGCACTGAGGCGCGAGGGCGGCGCGGCCCGGGAGTGGCGGCTCAGGGCGTCTGCGGACGCTGGGCGCGGCTGAGCGCGGCGGGAGGGTGCGCCCCCGGGCCCCGGCTCATGTCCTCCCCGGCGCGAGCCGCCGCGACTGTGCGGCCCCGGCCGAGAGCCGGGCGCGGGGCGGGGGCGCGGCCCGGGGCGGGGGGCGGTGCAGGGGGGCGGGGGCGGCGGCCCCGGGAGCGAGCGCGGCGTCCGCGCGAGGGCTCAGGTGGCAGGCGGGGGGCCGGGCACGCGCGGCGCTGGGGGGCGAGGGCGGGGCGGCGCGGAGGGAGGGAGGGAACGAGCGAGGGAGGGAGGGAGGGAAGGGGCGAGGGAGGAGGAGGGGCGGGGCAGGGGCGGGGCCTCCATTGTGCGGGCGGCCTGCCGGGCCGGGTCCCGCTCGCTCCCCCCGTGGCCTCCGCGCACCCCTTCCCCCCGCGAACTTCGCCCCCGCGCTGGGGGTCCCTGTGCGGGTCCGGCGGGAGCCGCGCGCCCGCTGAGTTGGAGGCGGGCACCGGGCGCTCGCTGCGGGCCCGCAGCCCTCTCCTCGGCGCGCTCCTTTTATTGCCCCCGGGGGAGAAGGAGCCCGGCTCTCCGCCGCCCCTTTCCCGGGCTCCGCTCGGCCGCTTTGAACTTAGCGCCACCGGCGGCTCGCGGGCCGGCCGCCGCGGCTGCGTCTGGCCATACCTCCCCCCAGAGGACGGCCGGCGAACTCCCTGCCCGAGTGTGTCCCGACCGCTGTGACTCTTCAGCACGAGGAGCGCGGCTGGGAGGCTCTGAGGCTCTGCGGGTCCGCGTGGGCGCAGCTTCTGCCCGAGAATCCGTGACTGTCCCAGAGACCAGCTCTTACTGTCTTCCTGCTTCGGGACGGGTCGCTAGATGATCCCCGAGAGGGCGTCCTCTTTCAGTGGTGTGCGATTATGTTACCGTGTCCCTTTTATGTACCTACTGTAGAGATTAATAAAGTATGGATCCGAGGAAAGGCACTGTGCCTTCCGGACAACTGTCACGCAGACAATACCGAACAGAGCCAGACCCCTTCAAAGATGGGAAAAGTGTTATAAATCTGGGGAGATGCGAACCCCTTGCCTCTCACACTAAGGCATGAGCGTTGTAATAATCAGTGATAAACTAAGCCGAGTTCAGCTCGTGGAAACGATGGTCATGGACTCACGTATAATGATAGTCTTTATTAATATGCTTTAATAGTTGTTTTTTTTTTAATCTGAGTTCTTGAACAAAAATCCAAGGTTCTGGATGTCTGGGCTGGTGGAAACATCTCTCACACAAACACATACATACATCTGCAAAGTACTCGATGGCAACTATCAAATCGTTTCTGAAACTAGATGGGAGTAAAAAGCTATAAAATATACTTTTCCAAATTCAGTTGAAGTAAGTGTCGAATGTTGGCTAAGTGCAAGAAAACGAGCGAGGTTGCTCCTATTTAATGGGAAGATAAGCCCGTCCTTGTTTTCCAGGAGTGGGATGGGAGTGCGGAGCTAAGCAGAACCACGGCTCAAATTTTAAGTTGAGGTGAGAGCATTTCCCAACAGCGTTGGAGGAGGCAGGGGTCCCTTCCAGCCGGAAGGTCAGGACTGCGTGGGAGGCTGACGGTGGAGGATCTGGGACTGCGGGAAGGCTTCAACAGAGCAGATGGTAGGCCAACAACAGCAGGCAGGCAATAGAGAGAGGCCACTGCAGGCAGAGACAGCAGCCTGAGAGTGGTTTGTTCAGATCTCGGACTGGCCGGCTCGTGTCAGGGAAGCCCTCCCGGACTCCAGGACGATTCCCCTGCCGCATGCTGCCATGGTACCTTGTACCCTTTTTATGGGAATTCCGTCTTTCTTCTCCTTGGTAGGTGGCTTCAGCCGTACCTGTCTTCTCCACTAGAATGTAACAGTCAGCGAGGGCTGCGCTTTTGTCTGGTTCTGGTCGCTGTTACGTTTCCAGAGGTTAGCCCATGCCTGGAACCAAGAAGATGCTCCGGCAAACTGGTTGGATGAATGGGAGCTACACGTGGTCCGGCTGGATATATCCCAGTTACTTTCATAAAGACCATCTTTGTATCCACCAGTGTGCACTTGACTGCAAGGAACAGAAACTCAACAATGGCTTAATCAAATGTGAATTTATTTTTCTCTCACTCTAAGAAGACTGGAAGTTGGCTGTTTTAAATTTAGTTCAGCAGCTCAGTGATGTCATCAAGGGCCCAAGCTCTTTCCATTTTCCCCATCTACTATTCTTAGGGTATTGGCTTTTTTACTCCATCATAAGTGGTCGAAGCCAGCCTAGCTTACCCCTTTGCTGTTCTCTTCTACCGGACGTTCCAAGTCTCCAGTCTCTCGGAGAGAAGTCACTGGCAGCTAGGGGTGGCCATGTGACTCAGTTCTGGCCAATAGAATAAAATAAATCTGCAGAGTCTAGAAAAGATAGTTTGCCTCCTGATAAAGGAAACAAATAAGAGAGAGGAGCTTTCTGGTGCCCCCACTTCCTGTGTTTGATGGTGGCCATGGTGCCTGGAGCCGTGGCACCATGACCACGACCATGAAGCCCTTCTCCTATAGAACTGAAATAGATCTCCTTTTAAAGATTTGTTTTAAAGTTTTGTTTTAAAGCTCAGTCCTAGAGCACCTGGGTGGCTCAGTTCATTAAGCTTCTGCCTCCAGCTCAGATCATGATCCCAAGGTCATGGGATAGAGCCCTGCATTGGTCTCCCTGCTCATCGGGGAGCCTGCTTCTCCCCTTGCCTCTGCCCCTTCCTCCTGCTCATGCTCTCTCTCTCAAATAAATAACAACAACAAATATATATATATATATATATATATATATATATATATATAATATTTAAAGCTCAGTCCTATGGTCCTACCCAGAACATGTCTAAGACCTTTCCAGCAAGAGAGTTTTTCTTTCACTTAAAGATAGAAACCAAGTACCTTCTCAATCCCCTCTTTCTCTGGGTGCCGGGTGGCTCAGTCAGTTAAATGTCTGCCTTCAGCCCAGGTCATGATCTCAGGATCCTGGCATGGAGTCTCTTGTTGGGCTTCATGCTCAGTGGGGAGTCTGCTTCCCCCATCCCTCTGCCTGCCACTGTCCCAGCTTGGACACACACACACACACTCTCTCTCTTTCTCTCTGTCAAATGCATAAATAAAATCTTTTAAAAAATTAAATCTCTTTTTTTGAGCTTATTACACCCACGGTCACCTTCTGTCTCTATTTTACTCACCTATTTCTCAGACCACATGGTCTTTCAAATCTACCATTTTTCTGGTTATTTTTTCTCTAGAGAGGCCCCAGTTTTGAGTAGATGTTAGGGCATATTGAAACCATTTTTTCTCTTTTTCCAACCACTGTTATTTTATTAATGTAGCCCAAGATTGACTTTGCTTTTTGGCAGTTACACTGCACCAATGATTCACATTAATTTATTTTTTTAATGTAGTTTTTTCCTTTTTTAAAAAAAATATGAATTTAAGCTGGTTTCCTCCATCCTGTGCTTTCCAGCTATAGTCTTCCTCTTTTTCTTGTTTTTAAATCCAAGTACAGGCTTTTACATTTTTTCCCTCTGATTATTATGATACTTTCAGCCCATCTTCTCATCCTGTTGAAATCTTGCCGCTTTTGCCCTTGTCCAAGTTTTCCGAATTAAGTAAGCATGGTTTCTGTCTTAATTCTAATCATTAATTTTAATAAGTCATATTCATTCCAACAGGGCTAGGTTCTAGAGAGCTAAGCCCAGAATAGGAAAAGTATTAACGCTTTCGGTGTGTGCTCGTTCAGGCAGTCAGAGGCGTCGGCGCCCAGCACCCCATGTCTTCAGCATGTCTATAAACGTTTCTCGAGAGACTTTTATCGCCTGCCTTTCAGAAACTGAGGTACGCTGCCCATGGCACTCCTCGCACCTGCCGGACTGCTCGCCTGATTTAAAGATCCCGTGGAGAGCTTGATGTGGCTTTAGAACCTCCAAGCTGTTGCACAAAAAGTTCCTTGCATCCTTGAACCTTAGCATATTAGTGCAAAATAGGTATTGCTCTCCCCGTTTAACAGATGAAGTCACTGAGGCCTTGAGACAATGTATGAGGGCTACTCTCTACAGACTGTTCACCAGGCACCAGGCACGATTCAATGTTCAAGATACCCCGGAGGTGGCTATTGTCTGTCACCCCCTTCTGCAAGTGAGAAGGCAGGCTCAAAGATGGACACGCTTCCCCTCCAAATGTTCAGAGGACAGGGTCTTAGAAAGCCTGGAACATGCCCCTTGAGCTGCCTGAGCCCCAGGACCTTTTCCAGTCAGGTGAAGGGTTGGGGTTCCCCCGCCGCTGCATCCACCAGGCCTCCCCAGCCGAGTTTGCTTCTGGCAAGAGTATCTGTTTTCCAGTTTATCTGGGAGGCTCTCGGCTTTGCTATGAATCGCCCGCCCGTGGAAGACCGAGGCTTCCTCTGCCAGGTGAAGCTGGGGCGGCTGTAAATGACCCGCCACCTCAGTGAGTAATTTACCCAATGCACCTGCCCCACGGCCGCAGCATCAAAGAGCGAGGCGAACTCCCACGGGCAACGTCATTCTGCCGCCCCCCTCCCTGGCTCGCTGCGGCGTGGGAGCCTTGCCAGGCAACTGCCATAAAATGCTGGGAAGGAATGATGGAATGCTCGGCTGAAAATGAAGCCTTTTTTCCCCATTCGCCCTGCTTTGCTGCCTGCTCGGCTTCTTATTTTGACTTTGATCTTCGGCAGTTTCTCTCTTCGTTCACTCCATTTAACTCATTATGGAACATGGGTTAGGAGGCAGGTGCTCTGCAGGCCTGTGGGACACACGAAGGCGAAGAAGACAAGACCTTGGCCTTGGGGAGCCCCTGTTCTGAAGGTTATAAATGTGCGATCCCCAGCAAGCACACAAAAGAGCTTTTTCTGTCTTAAGAGATTTTAGGAAAGAAAAATGTTTTTCTTCACTGCAGGAGAGATGGGAGTGTGTCTTGTAGGCAGTGAGAAGCCATGAGAGGGTTCGGGTCAGGAGGAGAGGGCCGTCGTCCCTGAGATGAATGGGCTGTTGTCCCTGAGATGAACGGCCGAGGGGTGAAGAGGAGAAGGCAGACAGGACAGCAGTAGGCACCGGTCTCTGTCTGCAGACCTCCCCGGGGCCTGTGCTTGATGGGTCATTGCTCTGACTCGGAGGGGAGCACCCCTGTCTTCTGTGACTTGTGATGACCCAGAGAGGGATGGATGGACAAAGGCTCTTTGCCTGCCCACAGGATTTCCCAGCGCTGCTCCATGGCCCAGCGCCAGGAATTACCGTTCCCATCAGAGTCCTCGTGGATGGAGAATAGGGAGCCCCCTTATTAGGGACAGGTCCCCCAATAGGGACAAGTCAGGAACACTGCAGCAGCCCCTGGCTTCCTGCCCACCATGATATCCCCTGCCTTCCTCTCTGTCTCCCCTTTCCCCGTGCTCAAGGTGCTGTGCTATAGTGCGCCTTCTCCGAGCATTCACGCGCCTGTGCTGCCTCGCACAGACACCTGATGTCGCTGTAACAGTTCTGCTTCGGGTGCCTGGGTGACTCTGGGTATGAGGGTGCAGAAGGGTGGGGATGTTGATAAAAATCCTCAGTTGTAAGTAACAAAGAGAAGGACGGGGTGGGGAAGGAGACTGATTATAAGGGTCTAGGGGTATCTCACAGAACCCAAGGCTTCGGTGTCACTAGGGTCCATATGATGGACAGAAGGTGTCCAGGCCACAGGTATTTGAAGAGAGGGTAAGACGTTCTCCTCCTCGGAGCCAACGCCAGATGCCCAAGGAAGGGGGTCTCACCCACCATGAATCAGGTGCATAACCCTGAGCTAATCACAGAAGGTGAGTGTGGAGGCGGCAGGTCACTTTGTAGAAACAAAGTGGGAAGAGGAGCAAGTCCCTGGGAGGACCGGACAAGTCAAAGTGTATCCATTTCACTCTTGCCCATGGCTGTCTGGCTCTCTGTCTCCCCTTGACCTCCAAAGAATCACTTATTTAATGTAAATTCATCATCTTATAGAAAAGCAAAAATATCTCCTTATAAGAGACAATCCAAATTATCCTGCCTCAAAGAAAGAGAAAGAGAGAATCCAAATTAGTATCTAAGAATATCCTTGGCAACTTTTCTGTGTGCCCACATCCCCAGGAGGTATCTTTTCTAGCTTGGCATGAAACGAGTCCAGATGGGACTTCTCCCCACCCCGGGCACCAGGTTAAATGGTCGCCTGTGGCTCTGAGCTCGTTGTAGATACTTCTTGTGGTAGGATAGCCACTGAAAATGGTCCGTCCATTCCTGTACTCTTCAGGACGCTTCCTTCCCTTCTCTAGGGTGCATGAAGAGCATTTAATTCTAGCCTCATCAGGCAGCCTGGGGCCATGGGGAGTCTGGGCTTTGGGGTCAGACAGATGGGCTATGAAATTTGGCCTTTTCATACTTACGAGTGACCTAGGGCAAGTCCTTTCCCTTCTATGGTCTCTTCCTTCCGACTTGAGAGTCATCTAGACACCATCCTCCATTTTCTCTGTGCTCAGCAACATTTCTTTCTTTACCCTTACAGGAATGAACTCACCCCCCAATTCCAATGCTAAAAATCACGAGGAATGTAAAGATCCCAGGTGCCTTAATAAAGGTCTCCGATTCAATATCAAGAGGAAACTCAGACACAGATCCAAAGGTGAAGCTTTACTTGGGAACAGGATAGGTGATTCTAGCCTGAGCTTTGTAGGGGTTGCAGAAGCACAGACCTGGGTTCATACTAATTCTACCACCTATCCGGTGGGTGACCCTGGGCAAGCTTTATCTCTTCTAAACCTTACTTTTTGAACATCACTAGGTTGTTGTGGAGATTAGAGTTACATACAAAAATGCCTGACCCATTGCTTGCCGCACTCACACACAGGAGCATTTTAAATGTTGACTGATTGAGCACATGGTCATCGTGTATTAAATGTTGGGAGATGACCGTTCCCCTTTCTGGGTCACCATGTGAATTTCGTAGAAACTCTCTGCCTCAATTTCGTTACCTGAGAAACTATAATTTTTGAATCTCTGCTCCTCCCATCTGGTGATAGTGACTTCGGTAAGCAAATTTTCCCTTTTGGGGGTCTTGCTTTGTTTCAGGGACTAAGGTTTAAACAGGTAACTTTCTTACACTTGAGCAATTCCTGTGGTGTCCTTGGACATGGAGCCCTGGAGGCAACGGCCAGCCCCCTCGCCGCTGTTGGCAGGGTGGCCCGGGTACATCTGGAGGCTGCAGCTGCCCTTGGATGGGGCTGGGGGGAGGGTGTAGGTGGGTCCGGGAGGGCTTTGTGCAGGGGACCTAGAGCAGAGCCCAGAACTAGGAAGTGAGCAGAGCAAGGCAGTCACAGGCATCTCTGGCCTAATGCGGAGTCCTGTGAAAAAACCCAAGGGACGCCTCACTCCAGGCAGGAGGAAACCCAGCTTTGTGCTCTGAGAGCCAACCCTCCCATCCAAGGAGAGACACCTAAGATAGCAGTGATGCAGCTGGGACAGAGCAGCATCATCGCGGAGTTTCAATTTTCTTCTACTTCCTCTAAAAATTGCTTTCTTCCATGTGAAAACCTAATTTGGGTGCCTGGGTGGCTCAGTCAGCTAAGCATCTGACTCCTGACTTCAGCTCAGGTCATGATATCAGGGTCATGGAATTGAGCCCCACATTGGGCTCTGTGCTGAGTGTAGAGTCTGCTTGAAATTCTTTCTCCTTCCCCCTCTGCCCCAACCCTGCTCACGTTTTTTTTTTTTTTTCCTCTCTCTCTCAAAAAGAAAAGAAAAGAAAAGAAGAAACCCCAATTCAAGCTTGTTTCAATTAACCCTGAAGCTTCCCTACCCCTCCTCCATCCATCATTCCTGGTCATTCTCCATCCCGTTGATAGCACCCTGCTTCCCTCCCATTCTCCTCCTCTTCCTCCTCCTCCTTCTCCTTCAAAGATTTATTTATTTGACAGAGAGAGCACAAGCAGCACAAGCAGGGGGAGTGGGAGAGGAAGAAACAGACACCCTGCTGAGCAGGGAGTCTGATGAGGGACTCAATCCCAGGACCCCAGGATCATGACCTGAGCCAAAGGCAGATGCTTAACCAACTGAGCCCCCAGGCGCTCCACCTCCCATTCTTCTTACAAGAAGAAAGCCCCTCAGAGCTGTCCTCTCAGTGCTAAGTGTGGCTTCCAAACCGTTCATGTTTTTTATTGCTTCACAAGAGATTTTCAGTGTGTGAGCGTCACTTCCTTTGGACCTAGAATCACGTGTCCAGCGCCAGGCTGCCTTTGCATAACTCCAGGCAGACCATGCGGTATAAATGTGTGTCCCCCCAGGGTTCAGGATGGTTGGAGCACCGACTATGGCCAGGTGCAAAAATCTCATGTCGTCCTCACAACCATCCTGCGCTGTGGGCAGTGTTACCTCCGGGGGGCAAGGCAGGGATGGGAGGTCGGGAGATCGCCTGACCTGCCCAAGGACAAGAGCGCACGACTAGTGAGTAGCGAGGTGGCTTCCATCTCAGGTCTATCTCCAAGGTCCCGCCATTCATCACAAGCAACACACATCCTCCAACATTTAACCTTTAAAACCCGACTTCAGCTTCTCACCCACAAGAAACCTCTCCTTCTGGAACTCTGTACTCAAGGCTCTCTGGCCATGTGCAGGCCAAGGGACACATCTAAGGGAAAGCAATTGGCTGTGGCAGTGAGCAGTCCCATCGGGAGAAGTGGCACTCAGTCCCAATGCTGCTACTCCTGCTGTGGCCTCTCTAGCAAGTCCCGGGCCTCAGTTTTGCCCATTTGCCGAGAGAGAAGTGGTCGGACTCCATGATTTCCAGGGTGGCCTCTTGCAGCCCAAACATTCTGGACTCCTCTGTCCAAGCAGCTTGATTTGTTATCCAAGCGGGATAGACCCTCGGTGCATTTTCCTCAACGCCTGTGCATCAGGCTGCCCTCAAATTATACCATGGTGGTTGTGCAGCCAACACATGCCCCTTGAAGGCAGGTGGGAGAGGAGAGATGGGACTCGACTCGGTGCTGCCCCAGAGCTTGCTGGCGGGAGAGGCTGGCGGGTCTGGGCAGCAGTGGGTCAGTCCGTGCGAGCATGCCTCCTGGCCCTGGCCGCAGGTCCCAGCTCTAGACCTCCCAGTAGCTCACTCTGGGTCGGAGACCAGCCAAGCAGAGAGGCCAGCATTCACAGCAGCACCACTTCTCCGGTGATTTCAATGTTCTTGTCATGAATTCTCAAGGCATTGTTGGGAGGCACGTGTGGCTCTCTGTATGGCACAGATGAAAACACAGAGACTCAGACAGTGGAGGTGATCAGAGTGGGGGCACAGTCTAGATTGGCACTCGGGGCTTATTTCTTCAAAGTCAGGACCCTGAAACACCAAACTGCATTCAGCCTTTCTTAGGAAAAGTCTAAAGGAAGAGTCTAAATAAAAAAGTGAATTAATTTAAGATCTATTTAAAGAAAAGGGTTAAGTCAGTCTAAATGATGTGGCAAAAACAGAAAGGTGGGGACCTTCATGAATGTCCGAGGTATGGCAGGACCTGAATCAGTTAGTATGTTCCCATATCCACTGGTTCCGTGTGGACAGAACAGGACCATGGCCTTCCTGAACGTCTGGCACAGTGTCTCCAATTCTTGGGCATTTGGAGGCCTTTGAATGCGGAAAAGAAACAAATTATGTATACAGAAGCGTTACTTTGTCTACATAATCTAATATCTACTACGCCTACCCTCACCCTTGTCTCCTGAGCATCCAAGACCTTGCTATCAGGTATCTGTCAACATATCCCTTGAGAGAACGGCCTGAGTCATAGGTTGTAAGGTGGTTGCCTAAGATGTATTCAGTTTGGCCAGCACAGTGATTGCTTGTTAGTTTCTGAATTTGAACGGCGCACAATCTGGTTTGCATGGAACCCCTTCTCCACCAGATACCATCCTAGCTAACTCCAAGGCGTATGAACCTGTGACCCCTGGTTTGAGGCCTTAGCTTCCCCAAGATCAAAATCCTCAGTGGTGGAATTTCAGATCAGAGAGCTCCCAGGAGCCACCAGCAGCGCAGATGTCTGTACACAGTGGGAGTCTCTAATGCTTGCTGGGATCTGTACCAGCCCTGCAGGAGACAAAGTCAGGACAGGATCCCAGGCCAGGACATGGCTACAAAAAGGTCACAGCTTTCTATGGTCCCTTGGTAGCTCAGTGAGTGCTTTGTGTTGTTCTGCCTGGAGTAGAGTGACACCTGCTGTCTGCTGTCCCTCTTCAAACCCAGCAATTTCCTGTCTCCATGCCCAAGCCAGCTGCTCCTCCTCCCCTAGTCCCCTGGGACCAGGCTGCGACCATCATGGTCTTTGATCACTGACAAAGTCATCAGGCATCGACAATGCTTTCTTCTCTCCCTGCTCCCACAACCCATCTGCTGCCGAGGTCTATCAGTCTGATTTGTGCTGATTTCATATATCTTGCCCCTTCTCGTCACGGTGTCTTGAGGGCTCGTAAGTTCATCTTAGTTTTCTGAGGTGGGAGACCCTCTGCTGGCATGGATGATGTCATACTTGTTTTCTTTCCCTCAACAGGGCTTGTACGTTTTGTGTATTTTGGTTGTTCATTAAATGCTTGCTGATTCGTTGGTTGACTCTTTCTTCAAGTGAAGCTATTTTTTCCCCTTTACTTTCCCTTCTTTGTTATGCTTTCCTCTCTTTCAGTCTGTGACCCAGAATGTTTCTTTTTGCATTTTCTATCTTTTCCTCCCCACTTAACTCTCAGGTGACTAAAGGTAGCTGTGAGCATTGCCTTGTGAGACTAGGTTCTATTTTTTTTTTTTTTAATTTCTTTTCAGCGTTAACAGTATTCATTGTTTTTGCACCACACCCAGTGCTCCATGCAATTCATGCCCTCTTCTAAAACCCACCACCTGGTTCCTCCAACCTCCCACCCCTGCCCCTTCAAGACGCTCAGGTTGTTTTTCAGAGTCCATAGTCTCTCATGGTTCACCTCCCCTTCCAATTTCCCTCAACTCCCTTCTCCTCTCCATCTCCCCACGTCCTCCATGCTATTTGTTATGCTCCAAAATAAGTGAAACTATATGATAATTGACTCTCTCTGCTTGACTTACTTCACTCAGCATAATCTCTTCCAGTCCTGTCCATGTTGCTACAAAAGTTGGGTATTCATCCTTTTTGATGGTGGCATAATACTCCATAGTGTATATGGACCACATCTTCCTTATCCATTCATCCGTTGAAGGGCATCTTGGTTCTTTCCACGGTTTGGCAACCATGGCCATTGCTGCTATAAACATTGGGGTACAGATGGCCCTTCTTTTCACAACATCTGTATCTTTGGGGTAAATACCCAGTAGTGCAGCTGCAGGGTCATAGGGAAGCTGAGACTAGGTTCTCTTGAGGCTAAGAAACTGTGCTGTTCTAGAATATATGAAGATCATGTAACAAATGGAGATGGTAGTGCCCCCTGGACACTCTCTGTGTATGTCACTGGACTTCTTATAGCCATAGGGTAACCTTGACTAGAGTGAATCAAAAGTGGATGAAAGGAAAATCTTTAATTGCTACAGACAGAAAGCGTATTTAATTTAATAATATTACACAGGGGCCCATGGTTCCTCAGGGTTACACAGGGCCATATTGTTCCTCAGTTCATTTTTTTTTCTAGGATTCTCTTTCTTTAGATGTTGTCCTCAAAGTGCCACAGCCAGAAGTCTAGGCTCACAGAATTCAGCAGTAACAAAGGAATATACACAGACATGAACTCCCCAGGGGGTAGGCTGGAGATGTCCCGCCCCCTTTATATCTTAATCCCTGGAAGTATTACCTTATTTGGGAAAAGAGCCTTTGAAATGTTTTCAAGGATCCTGAGACAAGGAGATTATGCTGGATTATCTAGGTGAGCCCCACAGGCAGTCTCAAATGTCCTTATCTGAGAGAGGCAGAGGAAGAGTTGATACACATAAAGGAGAAAGAGAAGTGATAGAAGGAGCCAAGAGAGACTGAAAGGGGACGGCTGAAAAGTTGGAGCAAGGCAGGGAATGCCAGCACCTGCTAAAGTTGAAGGAGCCAGGGAACAGAATCTTCCCTAGAGCCTCTGGAGGGAGTGCAGCCTTCTCAACACCTTGAAGCGGGTCCCGTGAAACTGAATTCGGACATCTGGTCTCCAGAGCTGAGGCACTAAATTCCTGCTGTGCTAAGCCACCAAGTTTGGGGGTGATTTGTTACACCAGCCACAGCACAGGAATACACCACACCAGTAAGAAAACGGGCTGTTGCGCGATGACAGGTAACCACTGGGGGGCATTTGGCAGAGCCTGCTGGAAGAAAAAAATATCATCGCTGTTTTGGTTGTGCACGACCCTGACATGCAAAGTAGAAGCAAGCAGTTTGAGACAGAGGCTGAAAGAGAGCTGTGCCTCTGACAGGAAAGGCGCTGACAGAGAGGTGTCCAGCTCAGACTTGCATGCAGCAAGGACAGCCTGGGGCACTCAGAAGAGGGTCAGCCAAGCTAGACAGGGCTGCTGAAAAAGGGAACGTGGGAGCACCCAGCTGACTCAGTCAGTTAAGCGTCCGATTCTCAAGCTCAGCTCAGGTCTTGATCTCAGGGTCCTAAAATCAAGCCCCCTGTTAGGCTCTGTGCTGAGCTTACCCTGCTGAAGTTTCTCTCTCCCCCCCTCTCTCTCTGCCCCTCCCCCTGCTCATGCTCTTGTGCTCTCAAAAATAAATAAATAAATGAATGAATGAATGAATGAATAAATGAATAAAAATGAATAAATAAGGGAAATTGAGATTGTTCCAGAACAGACACAAGCCTCTGAGACATACTTGCCTAATGATTTTTCCACTTTTCTTACAAGGAAAATGTTGACGTTAATATAAAGACAGTCAAATGTTGAGTAATTATTCTCTTATGCCTAACTAATTGTAACAACTTGTCCTGCCCTCTCATTTGCCGAGGTGAGTTCTGTTACTCGGAATTAGTCCTCGTGCTGGTTTCGGAATCTCCTGAGGTAAAGCCTTCCTCCTGACACTGTTATGGACAATGTCAGATAACAACCGGGGGTACCTGAGGATAGCAATTTAGTCTGCTGCTGAGGTGGTTGTGCTCTTTTAGGACAACCCAGAGGAATGGTGCCTCTTCCAGGATGCTGGCTTCGTAAGACTCATTCCAGGGCGGGCGGGCAATCCAGTTGGTAAAGCAGGAGTGGCAGGCTGATGGGTTCCGTCAAAGCAGAACTCAGCGAAGCTCCTTTTCTGTAAAAGGAAAACATGAAATCCGAGATACGAAATCCGGAAACGGGGGATCTCCCTGTAAGAAAGGAACCTGCCCCACTTAAGTGGGAACAGGAGGATGACTCCCTCTCCTGGCAGCAACGGAGACTTGCACTCCCCCTGTAGAGAACCCCGAAAATTGGACAAAATGTAAGAAACAACTGCGTGGACCCGACACCCCAGGCGGCATAGAACTGTGATCCCTGAGGGAAAGGAAGCAAGCAAGGAGAGCCCTACAATTTTTAACACCGTTTCCTGCCTGGACCAGGCGAGTTCTACAATTATTAACAGTTTCCTGCCTGGAGGCCCTTTCTAGAATGTGGCAGAGAAGTGGGAAACCCAAGAAGATGCCCACCGTCTCACCGAGCTGAGGAGACAGAGTTCCAGTGGGTGAAGGTGATGTGGATATGCAAAGCAGAGCACTGGAGAGAAGGGAGATAAAAAGAGAAAGATTCAGAAATCTTAAGGTTCCCTCTTGAAACCTTGCTGAACACGAAGCTGTACGTGTGTAGGATAAAACTCCATGGAACCTACGCAAATAAAATTCTGAGAGAAGGAGCAGTGACTGGAAAGATATGATGAGCCATTCTCAGAGCTCACATGGGATGGACAGATGTTCAACTTCTCATAGTTCGGAGTGGAAGATCTCTTCCAACACCCATGCATTCAGTAGAGACCCAAGATTGTTACGCTTCCATTTTAGGGCTACCTGGGACCAGAGTAAAGGCAGGGGTGTGTTGGAGCTGGCTCACGCTGGTTTGTGAGAGCCGATGGTGCATGTCTCTTCCTAACCGCACCTTCAGGGACATTGTGTGGAAGGCCGGACATCTGCCATTATGAGATATTTACACCGAGGAAATCCGCATTCATGACATACACTAAAATTGGGGTTTTATTTTCCCCGAGAGCGTTAGTGGTTAAACAGTTGCCAGCATGCCAGTGGTATGTAGGAAGATACTTGGTCTTTGTCCCTGGTTCCTAGCCCAGAGCTCTTACAACCCTTGGAATTTCCTGAGTGATAAGGGCAATAGAGCGTCTTTTGTTCTGATGAGGTGACTATTGACAGGCTCCTAGACAGCTTCAGGATGAGGGCTGGTTGCCAGAAAGAACAAGCCTTGATTGGAAGTTTAGGACTTGTAGTCTCACTGCCCAACCTCTGGGAAAGGGAAGTGGACTGGTAATAAGTTAAGTCGCCAATGACCAATGATTTAATCAACTGTGCCTGCATAATGAAACTTCCATAAAAAACCCTAAACAATGAAGTTTGAAGAGCTTCCATGTTGGTGAACTTATCAACGTGCTGGGAGGGTGGTACACCTCTCTCCCTCATGGGCCCCTGCACCTTTCTCTCTACATGTCTACCATTTGGCTGTTCCTGACTTCCATCTTTATAATAAACCAGTAATAGTGAGTAAGGTGCTTCCCAAGTTTTGTGTCATTCAAGCAAATTATGGAAACTGAAGGGGGAGAGTGTGGGGACCTCTGACTTTAGAGCCAAGTTGAATAGAAGGGTGGGTAACCTCAGGATCCAATACTTACAGCTGGCACCTGAAGCAATGACATTCTGGTGGGACTGAGCCCTGAAACCTGTGGAGTCTGACACCATCTCCACCTAGTCAGTGACAGAATTGAATAGCATCATGGGACATCCAGTTGATGTCAGAATTGGTTGGGGTCAGAGGTAAAAACCTCTCAATACCACTGAGTAAAACCTATAGAGAGTCTACCCTAAAAAAATCTTAAAAACAATTCTCACAAGATTCAAGGTATTCTGAAAATAACTGTGTCTGAACACAAAATTAAACTTGCTTTAAAAAAAAAAAAGTACAGGGTGTCTGGCTGACTTGGTCAATGGAGCAGTTCTGGACTTTGAGGCTATGAGTTTGAGCCCCACATTGGGTGTAGAGATTACTTAAAAGTAAAGAAATCTTTTTAAAAAACATGTTCACTATTTATGGGGGGGGGGGAACCAAACATAGATTATCCCAGACAACAAATAAACAAATGAAGCAAGCCTTAAGAAGGTTTAATATGGGGACACCTGGATGGCTTAGTCGGTAAAGGTGACTCTTGATCTTGGGGTTGTGAATGTGAGCCCCATTTTGGGTGTAGAGATGATTTAAAAGTAAAATCCTGGGGCACCTGGGTGACTCAGGCTTTAAGCACTGCCTTCGGCTTGGGTCATGATACCAGGGTCCTGGGATCAAGCTCCACATCAGGCTCCCTGCTCAGCGGGGAGCCTTCTCCCCCTCCCACTCCTCCTACTTGTGTTCCCTCTTTTGCATGCTCTCTCACAGAAGTAAATAAATAAATCTTTTAAAAAATTTAAAAATGTAAAATCTTAAAAAAAGTTTAACATAAAATCTGAATATAAGAAGAAAAATGAAAGACAAAAGAATCCAGTGGACTCTCTAGAACTGAAAAATACATTCACTGAATAGAAATTATACAAAAAAGATTTGTAAACTTGAAGACAGCAACAGGAACAATCTAAATTGAACTTCAGAGGGGAGAAAGTTGGGAAAAAACACATAGTGACCTGTGGGACAGTTCCAAGTGACCTAATATATGTGTAGTTGGAGTCATAGGGGAGAGAAGAAAAGTACTGCAAAAATGCAGGAACTGAAAAACTTCTATTTTGATAAAAATGACAAACCTAATTACCTAAGGAACTAAATTAATCACAAGTAAAATACGCACACACCACACACAAAAACCACGCAAAGGAACGTAATAATTAAATTGCTGGAAACCCATAGGAAGGAGAAAATCTTAGCAACAACCAGAAGAAAAAAAAAATAGGCACATTATATATAGCAATGCAAAAATAAGAATTTCTTGACTTTTTATCAGAAGCAATGCGAGGCAGGAGACAATGGAATGCACTCTTTCAAGTGCTGACATTTATTTATTTATTTTAAAATATTTATTTTTCCAGAGACACAGAGAAAGAGAGAGCAGGGAGTAGGGCAGAGGGAGAGAGAGACTCTCAAGCAGGTTCCCTGCTGAGCATGGAGTCCATTGCAAGGCTTGATCCCCGGACCGATGAGATCATGACTAGAGCTGAAACCAAGAGTCAATGCTTAACTAACTGAATCACACAGATGTGCCCCAAAGTGCTGAAATTTTAAAAAGAAGAGCCTATCAACCTACAATTCTATATCTGGCAAAAATATTCTTCAAAGATGAAGGCAAAATCAAGATATCTTTAGAGAATCAGAGGCTGAGAAAAGTTGTCACCAGCAGACCTACATTAAAATAAATGCTGAAGGAAGCTCTTCAGGCTGAAGAAAAATAATACCAGATGGAAAGGCAGATATACAAGGAGGAAATAAGAAATCAAGAAATGATAAATATGTATATATATATATATATATATATATATATATATGAGAGTTTTTCTAATTTAAAATATGTTTAAATGTAATTGTTTAAAGCAAAAACTTCTAAAAAACCAGTGTATTCTGAGGTTTATAACATAAGTAGAATAGCATAAAGGATGAATAAAGGATGGGGGGAAGTGAAATATAGTGTTGTTTCTTAAATTATACCTGAGATTGTATAATATTCAGAAGTAAAGGATGATGAATTAAAAATATTGTAAACTCTAAAACAACCCCCTAAAAATAAGATTAAGAGGTGTATAGCTAATGTTTTAGTTTGCTAGGGCTACCGTAATAAACTATAACAAACTAAATGGCTTAACAGCCAAAATTATTCTCTCATGGTTCTAAAGACTAGAAGTCTAAATTCAAGGTGTCAGCAAGGCCAATGTGACTGAAAATTTTAGGGAAAAATCCATTCTTGCCTCTTTCTAGCTTCTGGTGGTTGCTGGCACTCATGGCATCCTTGGTTTGTAGACACATCACTTCAATCCCTGCCTGCCTCATTTGGTGTTCTCCTGTGTCTGTGTGTCTCTGTTTTCTCTTCTTATAAGGACACCAGTCATTGGATTAAGACCCATCCTTACCCAGTAAGACCTTACTTGAACTCGAGCTGCAAAGACCTTATCTCCAAGTAAGGTCGCTGCAAAGACCTTATCTCCAAGTAAGGTCATATTCTGATGTTCCAGTGAACATGAATTTTGGGGGACACTATACAACCGTTGGATTTACTAATAAACCCAAAGTGGAGATTAAATGGAATTATAAAAATAGTCAATAAATAATAATTATTAGAAAGTAGACAACCTCCCCAGGTGTGAAAAACAATCTAGTTATATCTCTAGAGAGCTGAACTGGCCAACTATCCTCTTCATGTCCAGTTCAGGCATTTTGGTGAGTAGAAGACATGGCTTATTTGTTTACATATTTATGTCCATTTAGCACCCATTTCTTTCCCTTTTTCCCACAGTGATCCATCTCTTACCCAAGTGACTTGTCAGAAGGTAACCCTATTCCCTGCTCAGGATTCAGTCTTGATTGGTTTAAGCCACTCAGATTAGTCCCATGTCCATTGCCAATTACTTATTTAGGGGTGAGCCTGTGGCACAGTTCTGGCCAATGGAATGTGGTGGGCACTAGTAAGATTTTTCTGGGAAAAGTTATTCTCTCTCCTATAGAGGACACACCAGGAGAGACAATCCCTTTTCTATCTGTGAATGTTGTGTTTGAGTACCATGTTTAGAACTGTTGTGGCCTTCTTACTACCAGGAAGATTCTAGAGAGGAGGAGTTGGAGCTTGGTGACTCATACATAGAACTTTCCAACTTCTGAAACCCTTATTATAGGGCAAAGTACAAGTCCTTTTTGTTAAAGCCAGAATACATGAGGATGTTCTGTTCCTGTTGCTAACTCCCAGAATGGGTCTGCACAAGGCTTAGGTAAATAAGCCTAGAGCTTTATTAGTCACTGCTGCATGAATGGGAGATGCTTCTCATTCTTGGGCTATAATCATGTGTTATCTTTCAAGGGCCAAGAGTGAATCAGCAAACCCCTACCAAAATAAAGAAGATTACCTACTTTTAATAGATGCTGTCTTGAAAAATCTGATATCTAATTTTGATTATCTACATTAATTTTCTTTTTCTTGGTCACATAATTAGCCTACTTCTTCCCTCTGCTAGTGATTTTATCAACCACATGTACTCATGCATAAACATCTCATCAAAACATCCTATAAATGGGGCGCCTGGGTGGCTCAGTGGGTTAAGCCGCTGCCTTCGGCTCAGGTCATGATCTCAGGGTCCTGGGATCGAGTCCCGCATCGGGCTCTCTGCTCAGCAGGGAGCCTGCTTCCTTCTCTCTCTCTCTCTGCCTGCCTCTCAATGTACTTGTAATTTCTCTCTGTCAAATAAATAAATAAAATCTTTAAAAAAAAAAATCCTATAAATGGTGTAGATATAAAAGTGAAATGAGGGTAAATCTGACATTGTGATTGTCTGATGTCATAATAAGGAAAAATCTGATATTTATATCTTTCCATCCTAATTTTTTAATCACGTATTTTTATTTTGAAAGTATTTTAGAAGTCAGACATAAGGGTATTCTAGAACTGGGTTCACAGCTACATTTGTGTTGATGATTGTCACCCAGTGATCCTCTAAGTGACAACACCATTGCAGTAAAGTCTGATATGTTCTAATGTTCGAACAATAATTGACCCATGAGTGTTGCTGCTACCATGTTAGATTCTTCTAATAGTATTTTTTAAAGTAATCTCTATGCACCCAATGTGGGGCTCAAACTCATGACCTCAAGATCAAGAGTCGCTTGGTCTACTTGTTGAACCAGCCAGGCACCCCTGAATTCTTCTAATAATTTAAGGACTAAACTTTTCTTCTGTGATGATAATTCATGCTGCAATATCATCTAGTCTTCTCTCAGCAGGAGACGTTAGTCATGTTTTCAAAGAAGTAAAACTCCCAAAGTGGAGTGCTGATGCCTAAAGTGGAGGTATTTTGAGTTCAGGATGCCTGTGCCCTGTGACTCAGTTCTTGCCCCATTTTTCTCTGTTTGAACTACCAACAAGGTTTTAGTCACTCTAATTGCACTGGACTCCACGTGACGCAAATGCAAATGTAGGTCTTGACGTATGTGGCAGTATTTGGTTATACGATTATATGATGATCCCCCAAAACACCTTTTTTTTTTTAATGTCTTCCTTTTGAAAATGAAACTGAAGCTCAGATATTAAGTAATTTCTTGAGGTTAAATAACTGCTAAGGGGCAGAACTATGACTTGAATTTAGGTATTCTGGTTCCATTTATAGTGCTTTTCCCACCATAAGACTATTTCTCAAGTTGGTATGCATACCACTGTGCCTGATCATCTTAAGTGACAAATGGGAAGATATTCTTATTTTAACAGTTGTCTTAGTTAAATGTGTATTAGAAAATATAATTAATTCTATTTCAAAACAGGTTTTTCCATAGGACAGGGTTAAATTAGCACCATGAAAATCTATCTTAGAACTCATAAAACACAGGATATGCTTAGGCAAGTATATGGATGTTTCTAAATTCCAGTAACTGAATCTTCTGTTATATAAAGCTACTGATGTTAGAGATGACATAGATCACTTATATGGCTTCTCATATAATGAATTCTTGTATTCTTTTCAGCAAAATACTGAAGTCTTTGTTCTATAAACTTTCAGTTATTTGCAAAATCAATAAGAAGAATTATTTCTCATATATAATCTATAGTAGCAATAGGAAAATTTGCTTACTGATGTTAGCACAGGCAAGTCTTTCCCACTGGAGAACAGCATGAAGATTTAACAAGCCCATTAAAAGTGTCAATCACATTATAATGGATTCTTGGTTTTTTTCTCAGATCAGTGGTGACCGTGAGCAACATTCACTTCATACTGAAATTCAGTAGCTTTCACAAGAAGCCCTCTCTTGTGTATTCAAGTTGCAAGAAGAAGTTCAGGACTTCCAGAAGGAACCCATCACTCTCTAAGGTCATGTGCGTGATTGAGACTAACATTGCAAACTAGCTTATCTCATGGATATATTTGCTCATTTAAAAAACTTAAATTTTTCCTTTCAAGGCAGGCCTATGAAAACAGACCATGTGCAAAACCGAGTGCACACAATTCTCATGAAACCAGGGTGTGGGATACATGCCATGACTGTATGGTTTCTTTTTATCTAAATTGTCTGCTATTGCTTTGACTTCTGAGCTTCCCAGTATAGTTTCCTCATATGTTCTCCCTGTACATTCACATCATGTCCTGTGGCTTGTTATGCCCATTCATTACTTCTATTTATTTTTTATAAATTCTTCAGAACTTTATACACAGGTGATCAAATTGTCTGAGAAATAAGGCAGCTTTATTTCTTCCTTTCCAATCCATATGCCTTTTATTTCTTTTTCTGGTCTTATTGCTATGGCTTCCAGTAGGGCGTTGAATAGACATGAAAGTGGACTTGTTGCCATTGGTGGGGGTGTGACATTGTGACTTATAATAAACATGTATTTGGTCTTCCTCCAGTTTCTGGTACAGAGCTCCTGAAACTGATGGAATTTTCAAAATAATGAGAGCAATGAGAGCAATAAAGTCTTTTTTTATTCTTCTTGTGAGATGACTTTAGACCCCACCAAAAGTTGGGGTCTGGTTGCCAGGAGGACCAACCATGTGACTGGAGGTTTGGAACTTTTAATCCTACCTCCCTAACCACTGGGGATGAAGATGGGGCAGAGGCTGAATCAGTTGCCAAAGGCGAACGAGTTAATCAATCATGCCTAAGTAATGAAGGTTCCATGAAAACTCAAAGGACATATTCAGAGAGTTTTTTGGTTGTTAAACACATAGAGATTTGGGGAGAGTGATCCACCTGGAATGGGCATGGAAGCTCTGTGCATTTTCCCATACCTTGTATTATGCATTTCTTGCATCTCGCTTTTCCAAAGTTATATGCTTTTATAATAAACCATCTAGATAAATGAAATATTTCTACAAGTTCTATGAGCCATTCCAGCAAATTAATCAAACCTAAGGGGGCTGGTTCATGGGAACCTCTGATTTATAGCCATTTGTTCAGAAGGGACCAAAGGTGACAACCTGGGCTTGAAATTGGCATGTGAAGTAGAGCGGGGGACGTCTTACAGACCCAGTCACTTAGCCTGCAGAATCTAATACTATTTCCATAGACAATGTCAGAATTGAGTTAAATCATAGGACTAAGCTGGTGTCTGAGAATTGCTTGGTGTTTGGGGTGGTGGGAGGGGGAGACCTACAAGTTGAAATTGGTGATCAGAACCCATTAGGGAAGAAAGAAATCAGACTTTCACTCTAAGGATAATATGAGTTGTTTTTTCACAATTTCCTTTTTTGGTATTATCTATTTAATTCTCTCATTAGGGGATACCTGGGTGGCTCAGTAGGTTAAGCATCTGCCTTGGCTTGGGTCATGATCTCAGGGTCTTTGCATGGAGCCCCAAGTCTGGCTCTCTGCTCAGTGAGGGGGGAGTCTGCTTCTATCTCTCCTTCTTCCTCTGTGCTCTCTTCCCCCTCCTCTCCCTCTCAAATAAATAGATAAAATCTTTTTAAAAAAGCTTCTCCCATTAGGCTTAGTGTTTGTGTAGAATTATTCCCATTTACAGATGAGAGTACTAAGGCTCAAAGACGTTATGTAAATTGTTACAATCATGCAGCTAGCAAGAGGCAGTCAAGACTCCAATGCCCAGGCTGTTTCAAACTGCACTGATGATCTAATTTGTTGAGTATCTGGTGCTTTATTTAATTTAAATAATTCAGTGAGTTCATACGGTGTGCTTTGAAAGTGCAGAGCATCTAAAGAAAGTTATGCATTTGTATCAATTCTTTCAAAATTAAGATGATTATCTTTGTTATCTTTGAAGAAAGGCTTGCAAGATGTTCTTCCATGGATTACTTAGAAGCTAAAACGAAGTCACTTTCCAGATGGAAATTCATGTTCAAGCAGGGTGGTGCATCCCATTAGGCATTAAAGAGATGCTGAGTTTTAGCTCTTAAAGCATGAGCTTGTGTCTCCAGAGATCATTTGTGATAACAACTGTATATTTGATGGCCCTATTTGTCTGTAGTGAGGAACACAGTAATTCCACTTTGAATACAGGTTCTACTTACGGAAAAGCATCATTGTCAGGATGGTTGCCATTGTCTTCTTGAAGCCTTACGTCAGAGCATGCTCTCCCATTCTGATTTTGTTGGGAGTTTTATTTATTTATTCACATTTTAAGCACTTTAGATGAGGAAATTTTCATTTTAGGTACAGATTTTACAAAATCATTCTAATCCATTCATTCTAAATTGAGGGGTAATTTGCAAAGTAAAAATCAGTTCATCTGTCTTCTTCAGATTATGAATAAATACGAAGAGGAAGGTGAAGACTGTCACAAGAAAAGAGTCACAGAATGTCGGGGTTGGGAGAGACCGTGGTGGTCACCCCGTTATTGTGGAGATGGAGAACTGGAGACCAAAAAGCATAAGCCACATGTTCAAGGTTATACAGCTACTGCCCAAATGACAAAGCCGGGGCTCAAACGCAGGCCTTAGCTTCCAAGGCCAGCATCGTTCCCACAGTGAGCATCAGACGAGCAGCTGGAATAGTTTACTTTTAAGGCCACTTTCAACTCAGAGTCCTTGATTATGTTTTCTATTATATGTAGAATTTCATTATTTCTACAAAAACTAACATTTGCAGTATTTCATGCGACTCACCCTGAAAAAAAGAAACATTTCAAACAAAAGACAATTGTTTTGGGGGCACCCGGCTGCCTCAGGAGGTGGAGCTTACAACTCTTGATCTTGGGATCGTGAGTTTGAGACCCACGCTGAGCACAGAAATTACATAAAGAAAAGAAAAGAAAAGAAAAAAGAAAAGGAAAGGCATAAAAACAACAGGTTTTTGTTTTTTTTTAAATCCATTATAGGACACCTGCGTGGCTCAGTCAGTTAGGCATCTGCCTTCTGCTCAGGTCATGATCCTGGGGTCCCAGGATCGAGTCCCTCATCAGGATCCCTGCTTGGTGGGAAGTCTCCTTCGTCCTCTGACCTTCCCTCTTCTCATGCTTTCTCTTTGTCTCTATCTCTCAAATAAATAAAGTCTTTAAAAAAAATAAAAAATCCACTAGAGGCCAGTTTAATTAGAATCTCCGGGGACCTGGGTCACTCAGTGGGTTAAGCCTCTGCCTTCAGCTCAGGTCATGATCTCAGGGTCTTGGGATCGAGCCCCACATTGGGCTCTCTGCTCAGCAGGGACCCTGCTTCCCCCTCTCTCTCTGCCAGCCTCTCTGCCTACGTGTGATCTCTCTGCCAAATTAAAAAAAAAAAACAAAACAAAACTTAGAATCCCCACCACCTTTGAAGAAAAGCACTCAGAATTCTTGGGCATGTTTTAGTTAAACAGAACACTTTTGTACAGCTGCTGTGTTGTGTAAGATCCATGTTGTCCTTCTACCGCCTGTTTCAAAAAGGACCTACGATTCCCCGGCCACACTGGGGATATTTAACTGCACTGACTCCACACATCTGTGCCTAAATGAGCAACTTAACATTTCGCTTTCTTGAGACACAAAATCAGCCTCAAAAATATAAAAATTGGATCACTGCTTCAAAATGTAAAATGTGTACTGCCAAGAAGTGAAATATACATATTCAACTTCTGAAAGCTCTATGATAAGATTATGTCAAGTGACACGAATATTTTCCTTAAAAAAGGGATTTTAATTTTTCCTGGATGGTGATAGAAATCATTTCTATTTCTGTTAAAGCCACCAAATTGTAGCCTCAGAGCCCACAGCTGTTGTCGGTTATGTCCACAACACCTACTGGAGAATTACCTTGTCATGCCGTTGAAAAGCACAGATTTCTGGTCCTGACCCAAAAAACTTTTCTACTTGGTGCCCTGGGGCATTTTGGTACAATCTCCTCCCCAGGATGATACTTACGTGCACTAAGTTTAGATCATCAGCCTGGAGAACAGTTTTATTTATTTATTTGTTTGTTTGTTTGTTTTTAAGTAATCTCTACACCCAGTGTGGGCTTGAAACTCATGATCCCAAGATCAAGAGTGGCACGTTCTACCACCTGAGGCAGCCAGGCGCCCCTTCATTAGCCTGAGGACAATTTAATCTTAGTTTAAACACCACTAACCACAACGGGTGGTTTGTATTGCATTCTCTGATGATGATCATGTTCTGTCTACCCATCCCCTGCTTCTCAAGCCCTTAGAGCTAGAGCTAGCCCAGCCCCTGCTTACAGGCCAGTCCCCACCTAGGCTTTTGGAGCAGTCCTAGTCAGGGAGAATTTTAGAATGCATGGGTCCATGGTCAGGGATTGGCACTAAGAATGAATGAGGATTCCATGACTTCAGTATTCTTCTGACCCCTCTTTTGTTCTCTGTGTTTGGCACAGAGCTCCAGGCAAGGGAGAGAGTGCATACTCTAGGACCCTCCTTACTTCTGGGGGGCCCACTTCTCACTAGTTCGTGGGTTCATTCCACAAAGCTGACCATACAGTCTTTGCACTGACCCTTCCCCTCCCCTTCTCCCCCTGGTCCACACAAAAGGACAAAAGGTTGGGCAGGATCTTAGGCTTGGGCAATATTTATATCTATTTTAAAAGAGATTTTTATCATCTATCTCTATCTATCTATCAATCTATCTATTTAGAGAGCACAAGCAAGGAGAGGGGAAGAGAGAGGAAGAGAGAGTCTCAAGCAGACTCCCTACTGAGCATGGAGTCCGATGCAGGGCTCAGTCTCACAACCCTGAGATCATGACCTGAGCTGAAATCAAGAGTCAGATGCTCAACCGACTGAGCCACCCAGGAGCCCCAATATCTATTTTTTGATTGAAGAGTGAAGTGTTAATCATTTTATCCAAAACAGACTGTTTCAGATATTCAAACAGATCTTAAAACTCTCTCTGCACTTTAACGATACTATTTTCGGTAGCCAAATTGTCAGTCAATTTAAAATATATCATCAAGGGGCTCCTGGGTGACTCAGTCAGTTAAGCATTTGCCTTTGGCTCAGGTCATGATCCTGGGGTTCTGGTGTCGAGCCCCGAGTCAGGCTCCCTATTCAGTGGGGAGTCTGTGTCTCTCTCTTCCTCTGCTACTCCCCCTGCTTGTGCTCTCTTTCTCAAATAAATAAAAATTAAAAAATAAAATAAAATATATAATCAAATCATCACCTCTAGGTATGGCAAATGCACACCTTGGATCAGAAACCCTTTGAGGTTTAGGTCTCAAATTTTAAAGGAACAGGTGCAGATACCAGGGGCCTCAAATCCAATTCTCTCTGAGCTGGTCAAGGCACCTGCAGGAGGCTGGAGTTTCTGTTCATCTGCCACCAATTCCTCAAACCACATCTTACTTTAGTGTCAAATACAGTGTCTTATGCCATCTCTGCCTTTATAGCTCAGAATTTCTTTCTTTTTTTAAAAAAGATTTTATTTATTCATTTGACAGAGATCACAAGTAGGCAGAGAGGTGGGCAGGTAGAGAGAGGGAAGCAGGGTCCCTGCTGAGCAGAGAGTCCAACTCGGGGCTCGATCCCAGGACCCTGGGATCATGACCCAAGCCAAAGGCAAAGGCTTTAACCCACTGAGCCACCCAGGTGCCCCTCAGCTCAGAATTTCTGGAACAGGGAGCACACTTTTATCTGTGATCTGTCTTTATGCAGAACAAACTGTGTCTCATAGCAGAACTTTAACGCCTAATTATTCCACAGTGCTGTTTGGGCGGGGATGACTAGCAGAAAATGTCATGCTCCCTTCTGAGATGCAGAGTTACCGCCAACAAGTAGCTATCCAGCCAGGGACCCCTGGATCCCGGCTTCTGGTGCGTGTGTGAGGGACCATGTGGCTAGTTCTCACTGCAATATCAGGGGCAGAAGTGATGTGTGAACCCCCTGGTTGAGCTGAAACAGCCTTTCCTCTCTCAGACTGGCTGTCTTTTAGAAGCATTTAGAGGATCCCGTGGAGATGACAAGGCGGAGCCACAAGGGAGAAGGAGCCCGGGTCCTGAGGCGAAATTGACTAACCATTTTAGAAGAAGCTGTGCAGACCAGCTGCTTGACCAGAAACTTCCACTTCAAATTTGCATGGGTGAGGGACGCCTGGGTGGCTCAGTTGGTTAAGCAGCTGCCTTCGGCTCAGGTCATGATCCCAGTGTCCTGGGATCGAGTCCCACATCGGACTCCTTGCTCAGCAGGGAGCCTGCTTCTCCCTCTGCCTCTGCCTGCCATTCTGTCTGCCTGTGCTCGCTCTCCCCCCCCCCTCTGATAAATAAATAAAATCTTAAAAAAAAAAAATTTTGCATGGGTGAGAAATGCTTTTCATGGGCTAAGTTACTGAGACTCGGGATTGCTTGTTATAGTAGCTAGCATCAATGACTGACTCATACAAGCATCTTCCTGAGAGCGAGGTATGAGGAGGGGAAAAAGGCGTGAGGCATGAGGAGGGAAAAGAGGAGACAGTCCCATGGGTCAGGTAAATAAGAACAGCACCCAGTCAGAAAGCCCAGGGCCTAGAATTCCACACTTGGCACGGGGAATCAGCATCTCTAATTGTCCTGAATCACACTGCTCAGATCTCATACTTACCAGGTTGCTCTGCACTGGCCAAGCAGGATGTCGAGACAAATGAGTGTGAGTCCCTTTGGTCTCTTGTGGCATCGCGGTGCCCGTCATAGAGAAGCATCGATAAATGTTGACTTGGATCATCTGAGGGTCGGACAGGAAATGAGATACAAGTTAAGTATCCATTTTCCATTGTCCAACTGGGCAATGGGAACAGATCATGGAATAGCTAAATTTGCTTACTTATAGTCTATGTCAGTGGTTAGTAAAGAAAGGCCATGGTTTCTGGATGTTTATCACAGAACAAAGAGTGGGGAACGCCCAGTTCTCCCCAAATCTTGGCTCTCCGTCTTGCAGTCTTTCCTATCCAAGTCAGCCGTCGTGGGTCCCCCATCCCTGCAGCATCTCACGACCTCCCTCCCCCCACAGCCCCTGGGCTTCTGGCTTCCATGGCTTCCCTTTTCCCCTGCTTCATTGTCAGCACCCACCGTTCACCAGTGCTCTCAGGCCTGAACACTCTGCTCTGTGGCTCCTGGGACCCAGAAAGCGGAAACCAGCACCCCTTTCTCTGGCTGAGGCACCTTGCACTTTCCCCTAGCTGCGCAGGCATTTCAAGTTCAGGCTCTGGGGCTTTTGAAAGTGTCAGGGGCAGTTTATGTTTCAAATGTGTTTTGACACATTTCAACATGTTTCATGATCTTCAAAATGAAAAGGTGATTCCCAAGTATTCTATAAAATTGGGGTGGGGGTGGATCAGAGGGTTGGGTTCCCAGGCTGCATCCAGACGCCGTCTTGTGTGAGCAAGTCGCCGCTGCTCGGTTCGGCCCCTTGAGGGCACCAGAGACTATGTTACTGTACAGAGAGCTGCCCCTGGAAGGAAAGCAAGTTGCGGGAGCCAGGCGGCAGTCCGGCAGTCCGGCAGTCCGCTGTGAACGGTCTGTGTCTGGAGTGCCTGCGGAGTTCTGTGTGGCAGGTAGATAATCCCAGGTTCCTGGGCTCACGGAAGGACCCAGAAGCTCGAGTCCCAGCTCCACCTATGCTATCAGCTAGCTGTGTGGTCTTTCAAAAGTCATTAACTTCTCTGGGCTTTAGTTTTCTCCTGTGTAAAAGGATGGGGTGGAAGGTGCTAACCCTAAAAGTGTGTTCCTTCAGTGTTTTAAATCGCTCTAAATAGTAAGGGAAGGGGCACCTGGGTGGCTCAGTCGGTTATGCGTCCGACTCTTGATTTCCGCTCAGGTGATTTTTCTCAGCGTGGCAAGGTCCAGCCCCGCATCACGGAGCTCCTCACTCAGTGGGAGTCCACTGCTCGCTCTCTCTTTCAAATCAATCAATCAATCAATCAATCCATCCATCTTTAACACTAAGGGGAAATGGGAAGTGATAGAACAGCATGGATTCTTGCTTCCCTGGGCCTTTGAAATGTCCCTGTCCTAGACACAGACCCCAGGGTGACCAGGAGCAAGTATGGCAAGACAGCTGTGATGGGGACCACGTCGGGGCTGCGAACGACATTTCCTCAGGGAAATGAGGAGACAAACTGGAGGTGGAAATCTCATGATGAGGTCTCCCTAATCTAGGATCTCAGCTAATGGTGGGATCAGGATCTGGAGAAAGATGAAATAACCTTTGTGTGACCATCCCAAGCTGCCTAGCAGTGTGTGGAGTGACAGCTTCGAAGCACAGTACACCACAGCACAACGGTCCTGTCACTCACCGGCCCTGCTGCCATGTGGGCGGTTGTCTTAATAGTATTCGAAGCCCAGAGGAGCTTGCCTCGACAATTCATTTCCACTCCTGAGTTAGGCAACACACATCATACCAACTCACTGGGGCAGGGAGACGAATGCACGCATGTAGCACTGTTACATGAATAAACGGATGAGTGAATCAGGGAGTGGGAGGGAGGGTGAGCACTGAGTGGGAGTCTTGACGGTGAGGAGAGTAGAGGCAATTTGGACTGAGGCATAGTCCTCTGAGGTGTTAGTCTCCAGCTCCCGAGCAGAGGGGACATGGAGGCCGGTCAATGGGGCAAAGTTCACTGCCTCCAGGGGTGCTTGTATGGAGGTTGGACTCAGAGCCCAGGGTGTGGCAGAGGACTCTAAAAAGACTCTGTGGGGAGACCATGTTACCCCTGTGCTGAGGCAACATCTGACATTTCATTCCTTGTTTTGTAAGGATATCACATCAAGCTAGACAGAAGTCTGAGGAAGATCTCATACAGAGAGACATCAAGGCTGTGGGATCCTTGGAAGCCTTCTTGAGAGGGCATGGTTCTCTCAGTGTTCAGAGTTCACCACTCTTTCTGAGGAGCCATGAGGAAGACAAGGACCCTGTCTTTGGTCTTGACTTTGCAAATATGCCCCTTTCCAGAAAGTCCCTCTCGTCAAGGTAGCCACAGGCAAACAGACTTACAGTGGAGTGGGTTGTGGAAGTCAAAAACTAAAAAGAAGGAATGCGGGGTGCCTGGGTGGCTCTGTCTGTTGAGCGCCCAACACTTGGTTTCGGCAATCTCTACACTAGGTATTGTTTATAAGTAGAATCACACAATATTTGTCCTTTGGTGACCAACTTATTCCACTTAGCATAATTCCTCAAGTTTCATCCGTGTGGTAGTATGTGTCAAAATTTCCTTCCTTTGAGGAGGCCTGGGTGGCTCCACCTGTTGGGTGTCTACCTTCAGCTCGGGTCATGATCCCGAGAACCTGGGATCGAGTCCCATGTTGGGCTCTCTGCTCAGCTGGGAACCTGCTTCTCCTTCTCCCTCTGTCTACTGCTCTGCCTACTTGGGCTCTCCCTCTGTGTCAAATGAATAAATAAAATCTTCAAAAATGTTTCCTTCCTTTTAAGGGTGAATAATATTTAACATATGTATACACCATGTTTTATTTTGTTCTTCTTTTTATTTTTTAAATAGACAGAGAGTGTTGGGGGAGGGCCAGAGGGAGAGGGAGAATCTGAAGCAGACTCCCCATCGAGAGAGGAGCCCATGTAGGGCTTGACCTCGTGACCCTGACACTCAACCAACCGAGCCACCCAGGCACCCTATTTATCCATTCAACTACTGATGCACGTTTGGGTTGTTTCTGACTTTTGGCTCTTGTGAATAATACTGCTTAAAACTTTCTTTAAATGGAAAGTTCCAAGCATACAAAAGCAGACCAAAAAATCTAATGAGCCCCCTTGTACTATGATCAACTCATCAACAATTAGCAACTCATGGCCAATCCTATTTCATCTGTAACCCCACCTCATTCTTTCATCCCATGTGATTTGGGGGCACATCATACCTGCCATTACTGTTCCCATTTCAAAGATGGGAAACCTGAGGCACAGCAAGGTTAGTTATTAAGGTTACAGAGCTCAAGAGGGATGGGCCAAGATTTAAATTCGGGATGTGGGGGGCAGGGCATTTGGCACCTGGCTGGCTCAGTAGGTAGAGCAGACGACTCTTAATCCTAGTAGTGGTGAGTTCAAGCCCCACACTGGTTGTTGAGCTTACTTTAAAAACAAAAACAAAAACCAAAAAACAAAGCTCAGGCAGCTTGACAGCTTGACACTTGACAGCTGGTCTTGTCCTCGTACGTCTTCCCCACAACTCTGTGTGTATGTGTGTGTGTTCGTGTTTATACACACACACACATGCATCAGGTCACCTTTGGGCAAAATTGTCTGTTTGGAAAAGTTTGTCTCTGGTGCCTCTTTTTACATTCCGTGCCACCCCCCCCCCCCCCCGCCCCCACACACACACTTGGATGCTGTGTGGAATCTGGAACAGACAGGCGTTGACTTTGAGGTCTCAGTTCTTAGTTCTAAGAAGAGTCCGTAGTCTCCAGCCTCCAGAGTTGTGAGAGTTTGATGAGATAAGGTCAGGGTCAATGCTGGTATCTTCCCATATGTCCCGGGAGATCATTCTGTGTACTTTGCCCTTCCCTTCTGGGTGGTGGGGACGGGGTGGGGGCAGGCTTGCTTTCCCTCCACAGAAGCAGACTTCAAGAAAACACACCGCCAGCGTGTGACTCTCAGAGCTCAACGTGTAATCACTGCTGGGAGATTTGTGTTGTGAAATAAAGGATTCTCTCCTTTCGCCTTGCAGTGCAGGGTGTGAGTACAGAATCAGGGTGGTCCCCTTCCTTCTTGCCCCTGAAATCATGGATGTATGTGGCTATATGTGTGCAAAGGTGTAAGACAGGCCTGTCAACAGGCTTGGGCAGGGGATGGGGGGATGGGAGGACAAAGGGAGAGGGAGAGGAAGTCTCAAGCAGACTCTGCACTGAGTGCAGAGCCTGATGCAGGGCTCGATCCCATGACCCCAAAGGTCATGACCTGAGCTGAAACAAAGAGTTAGATGCTCAACTGACTGTGCCACCCAGCCACCCCTGTAATTGTGGCCTTTAAATAAGCAACCACTCTTTTAAAAAAATCTCTTTTTCCTCTTACTGGCTATAACAGGAGGAAAAGCTCTTTGTTGGGACCCTATCATTTTCTGGCTGAATAATATGCAAACACGCAGGATGGAGGTGTGCAGTCAGCCGGGTCTTGGCCAGTCCCGCACCTCTGTGGCCAAGGCCTTGCGTTAATCTGGGACGGACCTGCAGAGCTCAGTGGACAATTGAGCAGGGCTCACTGGCTGACCGCAGGGAAGTCTCGGGTAACCTCACAGTGCGTCTGTGGAGGATGGGGGCTCTACTGCCTCCAGTATATTGAAGGACAGCGCGAGTCTCAGGACTATTTCCTCTGCCTGGAATGCCGTTTTCTGACCTTGGCCATGGATATACTATAGTCCTTTAATGCCAAGAGAAATTAGTACCTCCCCCACAAAGCTTTCCCTACATCACTTCCCACCACCACGTACCCCTGGCTGCCAGGCAAGTGACTTCTCTTCCTCTGAACCCTTAGAGGCATTTTTACAGCAATATTTTTGCACTATCTGAATACCAGTCTTAACTCCTTGATGGGTCAAAGTGAGTTCCTGGAGAATAGGAAATTTTATTTATTTATTTAAAGTAGGCTCCACACCCAACATAGGGCTTGAACACATGTCCCCGAGACCGAGAGTCACACGTTCTACTGACAGAGCCAGCCAGGCGCCCTGAGAATAGGAATTGTTTGATTTCTTTCTACTGTTCAGAGTCATTCATGGGGCACACAGTCAGTGACTATTAATGTCTGTTGAATGAGTGACGTACCGGCACATAGTAGGCACTCAATAAATGCATCTGGAATGAAATAACATCCATCTCCAGCAGCTGGGAAATGTAAGCCTTTTCCCCTTACCCTTGAGGTTCAGCTGGAAATTCATTTCCTCTAACCCTTGAAGCGCCAGTCTGTCAAAGTCCCGTGGAAATAAGCGTTAAGAACTGCCTTGAGGTAGCCCCTGAGCCTTCTTGTTTATTAGCTTTCTCATTCAATAGCCCAACGTGTCTCCAGAGGGACTTGAAATCGTACAGAGTGCGTGTCCCATGGGAACACTGGATTAACCAGAGCTTTTCTGCTCATCCACAGAGCGATCATTGATATTCATGGTGGTGACCTGTGGTTCCAAAAGAAACCCATGCACCTTAAGGAAGCGTCACAGTATCTCCAGACACATACTTTTTATGTTTTTATGTGATCGCATGAGCGCAGGCAGAGGGAGAAGCAGGCTCCCCGATGAGCAGAGAGTGGATGCAGGGCTGCATCCCAGGACTGTGGGATCATGACCTGAGCCCAAGGCAGACGCTTCACCGACTGGACTGCACCATCCAGGTGCCCCCAGAAACACCCTTTTTATATATCCCATTTTGTTTTTCCATTCATTTGTTGATGAACATTGGGGCTGCTTCTGCCTTTTGGCTATTATGACGAATGCTGCTATGAACACAGGTGTGCAGATATTGTTCAGAAATGTGCTTTGTATGCTCGTCTCATTCTCCTTGGTAAATCCTATATCCATGGTAACTCCCCACTAACCAGAAAATTTGACTAATTAGAATAGCCCATTCCCTCATTAGGCTCCGGGAGGGCTTTTTTTTCGGAGCATGTGTTGGAAGCACAGTAGGCAGCCATGGGGAAGGATGCCCATCTCACAGACGGACACGGGCCACTACAGGCAGATCACGGGACCCCGAGAGTGCACCAATGGTGTGCCCAGCCCCTAGAATGGACAATCAGACCCGTATCCAGAAGTCCCGCCCCGCTCCTACCTTCGCCCCTCGACCCTGTCAGGGTTCTAGCTGTTAGACTGGCAGCTTTTCGAAAAAGGTAAGAACTTGAGGAACATTTGTTCTGAATTAAGCTTGGCGGCAGTTACCCTGTTATCACGTACCTAGAAGCTCAAATTACAGAGGCTGCCTCCAGCCGGTGAATGGCACAGACGAGGCTGTTCAGAGAGGTGGAAAATTCTGAGGCCCCTCCAGGAAAAACGCTCTGAGTGGTGTGGAGAGGGGCCAGCTGGTGATGTCAAGGGATTTATAAAGGAGATTTCAAGACCTTTTAAGGGAGTGAGGCAGTTGCTGATGACGGAAACTGCCGAAGCTGGGTCTGGATAAGGCCTCAACACTTCATTTGCTGGTAACTTATCTTGAGATGCCTGTAATTTTTTAAAAAAAAAGTATCATGCCACTCCCTTTGCATGCAGGTCAAAAGACAACCTTAGGTGGTGGGGAGAGGAACCTATAAAGGTGATCAGAGTCTGGGGTCACGGAAACTGAGCTCTCGGAACACTCGAAGCCCAAAGTGGGTGATCTGGGACCTGGGAGGGAAAATTAAATGCCCAAACACACCTGGGCACATTGCACATCTGTATTTTTCTTTCCTTCTTGTTTTAGTTTTTTTTTTTTTTTTTTTTTTAAAGCACACAAGTGGTCTGGAGGAAACTTATTTTTTAAGCTGCTACAAAGCTGCTTAGCAGCTTTGCACCTCCAAAGAGAGATCTGAAAATAAGATATTTACTTACATCGCATTTCCAAGGCTTCCCACAGTGTTGTCAAATGGTCAGGCCTCTCCCAGCCCCCCATGGCTTCTTATCTTAAGAATGTGGGTTTTATAAAGAGGGACCAAGACCAGCTACCGCCACAGAGTAGATTGAGTGGAATAGATAAGCTCCAACTCTAACAGCTGGGCTTACTTTGTGTTTTAAATAGATAACGAAGGAAAATAGCCCCAGATTTAGGAACCGAGATTTAAGTTAGGAGGAATAAAAGTGAAGGTCCTAAAACCAGTTAACTAAAGAAAATTCTCCTTGCCATCACAGAGCATTAACACAAACACACACACACCACAGAGAATTGCACGGAGGACCATACGGATAATCCGCAAATAGTCTCCCAATGGGAAGGCCTGAGGCTGAAGCGGAATGGAAGCAAGAATTAGGAAGCATCTGGAAGCATGCGAAGGGGGGTGCTTTGGGGCCCGCCATCCTGAGGGAAACTTGCTGCAGCTCTGTTTCATCATCCTTTGTTTGCAGGTGCGGGAGAACACAATCTCATGGTATGAAAACCCGGTCATCTGTTTGGCACCAATTTTTTCATTTGTAGCTGAAATAAAAGGGTCAGGGACAGCATGTTGTTTTCTTTTCCTTTTCTGCGGGGTGATCTTTCTGAATTAGCACCCCAGGTCACATCCCTGTTCACACGTTTCCCACAGAGGAGCGCCGTCCTGGCAGTTCAGTGTTGACGGCGTTGGCACAGTGCACCCAGACTCTGGGACCAGCCTTCCCTCCAAGGGCAATTACTTGCAGGCTTCTCCCTCCAGGGAGCTGGTCCCCTCAGTGTCTCCTGAAGACACTTTGTAGATTAATGTCTCTACAGGCCTGCATCCACGTCTTCGGTGCTCCTCCTGCCGTACTATTAAATCCTTCCCCTGTTTCAGATTGGATTTGAGCCTCACCTCCCTCTTGAAGACTTCCCTTTCCTCCCAGGATCCTTTTTTATACTCAGATCACACATTACCCTCCACCTTTCAAAACTGTCTCCCTCCGGTATATACCTCTCTGACTCCCCCTGCTACCCCCCAGCCCCAATGAAGAAACTCTTGTTAGTTTTTGTCAAAAATGATTGTATTGCCTTTGATCGCAAGGCACTTTGGTGAGAAGCTGTTGAATTAATAAAAATTTCTCACCTGAAATATTAAACAGAACCCAGAAAGACAGCTGTTAACTTGAAAAGGAAAGCTGAATTCAAAAAGCAAGGAATGGTCTCGACGCCCAGGAGAGATTAGAAGAATCTCCATGAGAAAGGGCGCTCAGAGCCCTGCCAGGCACCCAGCCTTCTGCCTTCAGTTCAAAATTCCGCAAACCCAAGGCTTCTCGGCCTTTTGGCTAAGATCAAGGCTTTTGGCTAAGACCTGCAGCCTGTGCTCCATCCTCAAGATATCATTCCACAAGTGTTCCAAGAGAAAGAAAGAAGGCTGTGAGGCAGTGAGCAGACCTTCCCAGAATGTCCAAGACCTTCCGTTCTCTTTGTTTCTTGCCTCTCGGGTTCAGAGATGAGTGGGAAAGCGCTGCAGAAGGCCAGAACTGGGGAGCTGCAGCCCGGCTCCCCACGGCTCCCTTCTTCCTGCCTCATTCCTCTGCACTGGCCAGCTGTGCCAGAAGGCCTGGAGCACAAACTTCCATGTGGAAGTCAATTTGAAAGAGTATTTAGTTTATAAAAACATAACACACCTGATTTTGTCGACAGAGAGGCTCACCTTTAAAATAAATACATGGGAAATGTGGCCTGCCCTTGGCATAGGGGTGTAGGTCACGGCTGTCAGTTTTAAGGGGAAAAAATAATGTAGGCCGGTCCTTTGTTTCAGCAGATTCGAGCTCAGATTGAGTGCTGAACCCTGAATTCTGAGTTCTCACCCCTTCTGCAGTAGTTTCGAACAAAGTCATCCTTGTCCACTGAGAATAAAATGGGGGCTAACAATTTCTATCTCTCTGTGCCCCAGGCAACTTAAAAACAATGCCGTGAAAAAAGAATTTGAACTTTTGGGAGCTAAATGTTATCTAGCAGGGGGAAATCGTTGTGTGTTCTTAATATTTGATAAGATTTCTACAAAGATTTTGAATTATTTCCATGTGTGTATCTGAGCAGTATTGGGCAAGCTGACATTATCTTCATTCTTTGTGGCTAAACTCACGGAAGGATTCCCAGGACCTATTGCTCTATGACGTATACAAGTTTTCCCTCTCTTAGTTTCTTCATCTGTAAAATGGGTATACTGATCGTACTTATCTCCTATGACCAGGTAAGAAAATGCACAGGAAGTACATTGAGAAGGAGGTGTTTTACAACCAAAAGCAAATGAATTTTCTCAGCTCCAAATATGTGTTAAAAATAAAGTTTCCTGTCAATTTACTTATAACCCATCATTGTGTAAGGAAAAGATCACTGAAGTAGGAGTTCTCATTTAGAGTGAGATGTAGGCAAGCTACTTACTCTCCCAGGTTCGTGTTTCTTTCAGGTGAATTAGGGGTGACGGCGACTCAGTCGGTTGCGCAGCTGACTTTGACTTGGGTCACAATCTGGGGGGGGATCCTGAGATGGGAGCCCTGTGTCAGGCTCCTCGCTCGGCAGGGTGTCTGCTTCTCCCTCTCCTCCCTCTGCTCCTTCTCCTGCTTGCTCTCTGGATAAAATCTTAAAAAAAAAAAAAAAGAGTCACTTATTTAAAAAAAGGGTGGGGGGAGCTGGCTTAGAGAATCTTCGAGAAATTTCCAGTTCTAAAGGGACTCAGGAATTTTTTTCAATTCATTTTTAAACAAAGTTTTAATAAAATTTAACACAGCAAGTATTATACGCCTTAGCAATTTATATTTTAAATGTACTTCAGATTAAAATTGTTTTATGCAGTTTTTAAATACAGAAGGATATGGAAAGTGATAAAACTTGACTTGTTTAAAAAATAGATTTGGAAATGCTGTGGGAAATTCAATTATATTTAAAGGTGCAAAAACAAGATTGAGATCACTGCTAAAAAATAAGGAAATTCACTTTGGATGCCCATTGTTTCTGGAAGAAGGGTGTTTTTATGCCTGTGTGGCTCTGACGTATTATGTGGAGGTCAAAGCAGAGAATAGTCCCCTTCTTTTTGGAACATTTCATCCAACTAAAATGGAAGGAATACAGCTTAGCACCAGTGCACATCCAAATAAAACATAGACCCTAAATTTGATATGCATCTTGTTTGCAGTAAGAAGAGTTTCATGGCAATCCAGGCCATGATGGAAACACCTCATGACGTAGAACTGGATTCAAATTCTGGCTCCTCTCCTTTCTGGTGTGACCTTGGGAAAGTTCATAACACATGTGTGCCTCGGTTCTTAAAAAATGGGATGACCCTTGGAGTGTTGTCAATATTAAATGAGATAATACACATAAGGCTCTAAGAAAAATGCCTGACACATAGAAAAAGTTCAGCAAACATTAGTTATTATTATTGGACTCCATAAATTACAACTAGCTGTCAACTACAGAGTAGTCACTGTATTAGACCCTGAAATATCTTTGGGGTTTCAGCTTTTTGTGTCTCATCTACCGTGTGTTAGAGAGTTATATAGGAAATACCAAAAATTTAGCAGTCCAGTAGGGCCCAAGGAAATCTAGAAAAAAGGCACTTTGGAGTCAAAAGACTAAATTCAGGAGGGAATAAGAGAGGTCAATGCATAGTTGCTTGAGGTCTTGTCTTGAAGTTGTTGAGTTCTGTGCCAGGTTTCAGAGAGCAGGTTATGATGCATATATTAAAACTATGGTGACATTCAAAGAGTCAGACGTGCTTGATTAGACTTTCATGTTCTGTATTTATAAAGATGTTAGTGGTGCTTTTCCTCAGTGCAAGTGATTTTTGGCTCTAACTAATATTTATGACTATAATAAAGTCTATTCAGCATAAAGTATGTGATGAATTTGTTCCAGTTCTCAGCTTGCTTTTATTTAAGGGGATATCCCAGAAGATGCTACATCTTGACCAGTCATTTCAGCAGATAGGGAGTGAGCAAAATTTAGGCAAGGACAATTGTACTTAAGCACTATGAGACAATATGAGAAGTAGAATTTTGGCAGTAAGGCATTCTGTTATATGAATTTATCATGGAAGTGGCATAGGAAGATATGCCTTTTGCAAGCAGTACTGTGTTGCTTTGTGGTGATTCCAAGCTTGCCCGGTAACGGTCAATGATGTTTGGTTTGAGAGTTTCCGCACATGGACATGTCGGGATCAAAGGGCATCAAAGGTGATGAATTCAACCTTCAAGAGGTGCCTATTTGGTCTCTGTGATCTCAGGTTGGACTCCCACTGGCACCAGAGTGTTTGGTTGTCTTTGGGGGCTTTGGTAATGGGAAGCCAAGGAAATCATAGTTATTCTGTACCACTGCCTATGCAGTTTCGGCAGGTGTCTGTGGCAGATACTCTTATGACCCCTTCATTTGCACCTTGCGCAAGCCAAAAGCTCTAGATATAAAGGAGAAAAGCAAAGGGGTCTCTTCTTAACGGGCAAACTGACTGAAGTATTTAGGGAGGGAGGAAGAATAGAACAATCGGAAATAACTTGGAAGTTCATCTTGTCCATAGCCGGTTACAGAAGGTTTAATTAAGAAAAATGAAAAGGCTGAGGATTCTCCTGTGCTTAGTATTCCTTTTTTGGCCTCCTCCATTTCCACAGGCTGATGGCTTTTTAATATTAACACCATTCCAAAAGGCACCCCCCAGGTCCCATTACACAAGCCACAAATCACCGCTCCAACAAAACGATCCGAAGAAAAAGCGGCTGTGATGGGCCCCCACTGGGTACAATCTTGATTCTCCAGGGAAAAGGAACTCTCAGAATTACTGATTTGGATGTATTTGGGCCAGGAGCTGGGCCTTCCCGGGAGGACATAAACACCGGACAATAAACACCGCCCCTCCCCCCCACAGGAAAAACAAAACATCCAAGGCGCTGCTGCGGCGGCGGACCCTCGGCACCCGGCTCCGAACGTGATCATAAAAACAGAAGCAGGGCTGAGCCCGGGCGCCTGGGAGCACGGTGCAGGTCGCGGGCCGCGCCGCAGGGCTCGCCTGCCTGGCAGCGCGGGTCCGGCGCTCCCGGGGACTTTCACCTGCTCTGCAGGCGGGCGTCGCGGGGCGGGGCCAGTACGGGCGAGGGGCGGGGCCTGGGCGCCCGTGGGAGGAGCCGGCCCAGGCCCCGCCCCGCAGGAGGAGCAGCTCCGGGGCGGCCGATCTGGCGTCTCCGTGACAGGCGCCCCGCTCCGCCGCCGCCGCCGCCGCTGCTGCCGCCGCCGCCGCCGCTGCTGCCGCCGCCGCCTTTTCTTCCTCGTCCCGGGCAGCCGCCGCGCCGGGTCCCGCTTCGGGCCGCGCGCCCACCGCTCCCTTCCCCCGGCCCGGCGCCGCCCGCTCCCGCCGCCGCCGCCGCCGCCCTCCTCGCCCGCAGGAATCGTGCGGCCACAGCGCCGCCCGCAGCCGCGCAGCCCGCTGCCGTCCGGCCCTCGGCGCCGCTCGGGTCCCGGCTCCCGCGGCCGCCTGCGCCCCTCCCCTCCCCTCCCCTCCCCTCCTCACCCCTCCCGGGTCTGGCCAGCCCCTTCCCGCCGCCGCCTCTGGAGGAGCCGGTCCACCGCGGGTCACCACCATGCCCAGCAAAACCAAGTACAACCTTGTGGACGATGGGCACGACCTGCGGATCCCCTTGCACAACGAGGACGCCTTCCAGCACGGCATCTGCTTCGAGGCCAAGGTGAGGGGCCCCCGAGGGGGGGCAATAGCCGCCTGGGGGCACGTCCGAGCGGACGCGGGGCTGGCGGGCCAGGCTGATGTCGGGGGCCTTTCTGTGAGGGAGGGGACTCCCCTGGTCGGGACTGAATTCCGCGGGCTCCTGCCCAGAACTGCTTCAGAGCGGCTGGGAAGTTTGGGCGGTTTTGCTGCGCCCCCTCCTCCCACCTGCGGACGCCCCCATCCTCACCTCCCGGGACTGCCCGACTTCCCGATCCCTGCTTCCGAGCAGGAGAAGCCAGCGAGGGAGCGCAGCCTGGACCCCTGATTCTTTAGAATCGCTTTGGGGAAGCTCTGGTGTTATTTACCTGCTGGGATCCCGCGGGAGAGGTGCTTTCAGGAAGGTTTTGTTTTTGTTTTTGTTTTTGCTTTTTTAAAGGGGGGGATGCCTACTTCCTGTTCGAGGAAAATATTACAGGGGTGTTTCTGTGTTTGTTTTTGTTCTAGATTTCAGGTAACCGGGTCCAGGTGTCAGTCACTTCTTAAATGCCTGATTTGCCAGGACTTCTTTGCAGGCGCCAGTCATTGAAGGGGGAGGGGTGAAAGCTGCCCATTTGCTAGTTTTGTGGCGTAATGTTAAGTTTCAGCAGCTAGTAGGGACCCGCTGTTGAAGAATTTAGCGGGGATGACTGGAATTTGCAGCGCCAAGGCCAGAGCCCCGGGTCGGTCCTTGGGGAGGGGGCGGGGCGCAAGCCTCGGGACTGGACCCGGAGGTGCGCGGTAAGGCTGGCCCCCTGGGATGCCCTTCCCAGAGGGAGGCATTCTGGTTCCTGCGATCGCAGCTGGGCTCCCGCTGCCCATCGCTTGCGGAAAGTGCTTCTGCTCTTCCTTCGTGCCGCCTGACCCCAAAGACTCAGAGTTTCTCAGCACCTGCAGCGTGCCTGTCGCTGATAAGTGACAGAAGGTATTGCCCCTGCCAGGAGGTTGTTTTTTAGGTTCTTGCTGGTTTTGAAAAAAGACACTACTTTAGATGTGGAGACTGTTTTACTCTCCGTTCCCTTTTTTCCTTCCTGGCTTTGAAGATGCAGGTTGTTATCTCAGGCAAGGGTGATTCCGCCAGGTGGCTATTTCCTTCAGTTTGTGAAACATTTTTTGAGTGTCTGACACGTGCCCAATGCAGTTAGTTACCTTCAGATCTTTCTCCTTCTCATGGGGATGTGTGAAGTGGTGAATCTTACTCCCCCCACCACCCCATAACCTTCCCCCAACCACATTTGCTTGACCTAGGACACCCCTGCCTCCATCCCACTCAGACCCTGTGGAGGAATGCAGAGCGGAGTTAGTGGGTATGGCTGGGACCAGAGTGGGGCTGTAGCCAAGATCTTATCTTGTTTCTCTCAGAATAGATCTGGTTGGTCTAAGATGGGATGTTTGGGTTAATTTTTGTCCAGGCCTGTTGCTCTGGTGAGCCTTTGTCACTGTACAGCATGGCTTTTCATTGTGCCCATAATTCAGTTTTCTTGGATATCCGTAAACTGGGGAATTGGCTTTGTCTTGTTTGGTTCACCAGTGCTCTGTTTCACAAGAATGTGGGCAAGAAGGGGGATCAAGAATTAAAGTGTTTTAAACCCTTTTTAATTCTTTTTTGCACAGTCTCTGCCTTTGGTCCCGACGAGGTGTCAAAACGCGACAGGCATAAAAATCCTATTGAAAAGTCCGATTCTTGCCACCCCCAATTCTAATTTCACTCATCTGGGGGGAGCCTGGGACTGGGTACCTTTAAGGGGGATTGTAGTGATTTAATGCAAGTGGCTGGGACCAGATTTTGAGAAATATTGGGCTTGAGGCTTGCCTCCAACTTGCTGGATCTTACCTTCACCTTCCCTACATGGAATTTCTTTTCTAAGCAAATGTCTGGGGCCTGCATGATGTAGTTCCTCTAGTGACTTCCCCAGGTTCACACACAGTGGTGCTTGATTAGAGGATGGGGAGCCACAGCTGGTCCAGGCTGTTCCTAACGCAGATCTGAGACACAGTTGACCAAGGGGTTCTGCCCTGAGAACGGCAAGGTAGAGGAGAAAGCACAGGGCTGACTGAGGACTGGTCCTAACTCCCAGCCCTTTGTAATCAATGCTGGACACCAGGACGTTCAAACTGCATCAGCCAGGACCCGAGTAGCGGTGGAATCCGATTTTCTGTCCCAGAAAAAAACCCAGCCTCCTCGGGCTGGTTTCCACCTTCCACCAGAGCAGGGTCTGTGGACCTTCACGCTCCTTGGGATGTCAGGGTTAAATCTGCACCACATTCGTTTTGGAAAAAAGCACGGGCTGGGAAATGTAAATGTAATCTCGGGGCCTTGTCAGATCCCCTTGGAAAATGAGCCCAGGTCTTTTCTGTCCCAAGCGCTGGCAGTTTTTCAGAATCAACACTGGATGGAGGGGCTGTGTGGATGGATGCCACTCATCTTCAGGCCTCTGCAGGGATTGAAAGGGTACGGCTGGGGTAGAAGGGTGTCTGGGAGTCAGACGGTCGGCGCATTGAGAAACAACATCATGAGGGCACCTGGGTGGCTCAGTGGGTTACGCGTCGGACTCTTGATTTCGGCTCAGGTCATGATCTCAGGGTCGACAGATTGAGCCCCGATGGGGCTGGTTGAGGAGCCTGCTTAAGATGCTCTTTCCTTCTCCCCCATCTCTCTCTCTCGAAGAAAAAAAAAAAAAAGAAAGAAAGAAAACAAAAAACATCATGCACTTAATCTCAGATGTTTTTCATGCGTGGTTTCATGTGATTCTCACTGCTTCCCTGGAGGCGGGTCTCCTCATGTCTTATAAATGACGGTATAGGCTGGGGGGGTTGTTGCCTGCTGTAGTGCACACAGCTGTGGATGGCAAAGCCAGCATTTCAACTGCTGGGAGCGTTGACTCCTTCAGACTCCCAGATCGCGTGCTTACTTAGTCATTTTTATGGAGTGTCCACTCTGCCGGGCGGTGGTCTGATTCATGGCTCCCTGGCGGGGCATTCTCAGGTTGCTGGCCTCTTGGACTCTGATGTAGGAAATTCCGTAAACTTTTAGTGTCGGGCTATTTGCACATATCCCCTTTGGTTGGGCGCTGCTCCTAATTACCTGCCCTCCGTGGGCAGCATGGGTGCCTAGCCCACTGATCTTTGCTGGGAGGTGGGTGGTAAAATCTCACTCGGCCTGATGGCTTATGTGGCTGCTCTGTCCCTGCCTCTCCCTTTGTCCCCATGTGTCTTCCTGGTAGCCAGTGCCACTGACCGACTGTCTCCCCGTGCTGGGTGAGGAGGGGACTGGGCATGGCTTTGGTGTTTATGCATTTTGTAGGTGGTTTTTTTTTTTTTTTTTTTAATTCACATGGGACTTTCCCATACAAAGCCTTTTCTTCAGGTAGAAACAGAAGCATTCATGTCCTCTCTGTTTCTCCGATGAAAAAAATTGGGGATCAGAGGGATTAACTCATCTAGCATCACAGAACTGCTCCGACCATCTGATTCTAGCTGATATTTAGTGAGAACTTACTACGAGCCATGGAGCTGCTGCTGCCCCAGGGCCGTTGTCTCCTGGTTCCGGTTCCTCCTCCTGATGCCCAGTCTGTATACCCAGGCTCATCGCCTCAACCTTTCCTGGAGACCATGAGTCTGGCGCAGACTGTCACAACCGGAAAGCACCTCAGCTTACCTAGGACACAACCCCCTGTTTTATAGCCGAGGAAACTGCAGTGCAGGGGAAGTTGTTGACCCAGGCTCACCTCACTAGATAAGATGAGATCCAGGCTTCAAGTCAGTTTCAGGAATCTCTTGTTGCTTAACCGATTACCCGAACACGAACACGAAGTGGCTTTAAGCAGCATCTGTTTATTTTGTGTGCCAGGAATTCAGGCGGGGCTTGGCTGGGCTGTTCTTCTGTTGCACGTGTTGTTGTTGATAGGCTCAGTCATTTGGCTTCATTTAGCTGTGGCTGGGCCGGGTTGGAAGGTCCTTGAAGGCCTCTCTCACATGGCCCGTTCTCCCAGGGGTGGTTCTCTCCATGGGGTCGCTTGGATGTCCTCATAGCATGATGGCCCTTTTATGTGGCAGCTGGGTTTGGGGAGGGAGTGTTCCAAGCAACGAAGGCAGAGCCTTGAAGTCCTGTCGTCCAAAGTTAACACAGGGTCATTTTTTTATTCTGTTCGTTAAATCAGGCCATAGGCTGGCTCAGATTCAAGGGGAGGAGAGGTGGACTTCATTCCTGAGGGGTGAGCATTAAGGCCACATTGTATGGGTGCACACGGGGTGGGAGAGATTGCCGAAGCTGTCTTTGGGTCATGGTTGGCTACGAGATTTTGTGCCCCTCTGCATACACTGTGTGCAGAGATGTGCGTGTTATTTGAGGATGTTGTCTCCTGCCTCTGTGTGGAACCCCTGCCCCAGCATCAGGGGCATACATAGCCAGCAGTAAGAACGTATTTGTCAAGTGGAAGAAAGTACTCGCTGTAGAAAGTCTGAAAGTAAAGATATTGTCCTATTGTGGAGTGATTTTGCAGTTGGGAGCTCCTGGTCAAATCTGAACTCTGCTGTCTAGACATATTTCCCTCCTTGCTAAATGGAAGTTTCTGTGATTTGGATTTTAGAGATTCCAGAAACCCTGGACGGCAGGCTGCCTGTGGATGCCTCTTGAGCATGCTGCGGCGAGGCCTTCCAGATTAGGACATTACATTATTGGCTCACCATAAATGGGGTGCTCTGACTCATACTTGAGCGCATAGCGTGGTGAAGAGCTCTCACCCCGACTCCACAATATCCTGGGTGTGGGAGTTTTGCCTCCAAGGTCTTATCTTCTGGACCAGTAGGGGTTCAAATGAAGGGCCTGCTGTATATACCGACACTGCCACTGAAGCAGAGTTTCATTTCACCTTCTCATGTATATGTCCAGATGCTTTCAAACTCATTGAAATCTTTTTTTATTTTTAATTAAGTAAGTTCTGCCCCCAACATGGGCTTTGAAGTCACGACCCCACAATCAAGAGTTGAGTGCTCTACTGACGGATCCAGCCAGGCGCCCCTCCCATTGTTATCTTCTGCCGGACCACTTTTGGGGGGCAGTCAGTTTCAGAGATGCAGCGCTGCTCTGAGATGATGGCTGTTTTTACTCGTGCAGGTGCCCCACTGTGTTCCTCCACAGCGGATGTTTGGGGATCTGGTGGGCGGGTCTGTTTCTACCTAGCCATACATTTTGTGAATTGATGGCTTTCAGTCTTGTCTCCTTGGTGCAAAATGTCCGGGTCCCTTCAATGTGCAGATCATTCAGCCACATGTAATGTTGACCTTTGCCAGTCATTATGTCCAAGACCCTAATCAGACTCACCGTTTATTATCGCTTACTCATAATGCTGCTACTTCCAAGAACTTGAACTTTCAGAACGCTTTCTTTGACTATAATTATCCGCCTCCTCACACCCTCGTCGCCTTGAGGCCTTGAGCTCCCTGGTGAACTTGCCATCTTTGTCCTGCTTCCCAGGGCTGCCTGGGGCCATGCCCATGACCCTTTCTGCTCCTTCCACTTTGCTACCCAACATTGCAAACTTGGTGTCTGCTGCTTTCCTTCCTCTTTTTGGAAAATGAACTTCCTTTCCCTGCAACATTCTGAGAGTTTTATTGAGGCATAAGTCACATACCATACAGTTCACTAACGTGAAATGCACAATTAGGGGGTTTTAGTATATTCACAGATACATGCAACCATCACCATAGTCAGTTTTGGGATATTCTCATCACCTCAAAAAGAAACCTCCATACTCTCAATTTAGCATCCCCTACCCTCCCATCCATCCCAGCCCTAAGCAATCATTCAACTACTTTCTGTCTCTAGATTTGCCTATTCTTGACATTTCATATCCATGAAATCATATAGTATGTTTTTGTGTGCGTGTGTGTGCGTGTGCGTATGAGTGGTATTTTTTTTTTTTTTTTAAGATTTATTTAATTGAGAGAGAGTGCACCCACACATACGGGGTGGAAAGGAACAGAGGGAGAGAATCTCTAAGCAGACTCCTTGCTGAGTGTGGAGCCCGACAAGGGGCTCGATCTCACCATCCTGAGATCACGACCTGAGCTGGAACCAAGAGTCGGACGCTTAGTGGACTGAGCCAGCCAGGCGCCCTGCGGGTGACATCGTTAGCTTAGCATGTTTTCAGTCCGTATTGAAGCCCGGGTGAGTGCTTCATTTCTTTTAATGGCCAAATCATACATCACTATGTGGGCCTACCACATTTTGTTTATCCATTCATCCACCGATGGCTGCTGAGGTTCCTTCTTTAGCTTCTATGAAGACTTTTTCTATAAACACGAGTGTCCTTGTTTTGGTGGGGATGTCCGTTTTCATTTCTTGTGGGTAGATAAGGAGGAATGGAATTGCCTGGTCTCCTAGTAACTGGGTTTCACTCTTTGTGGAACCGGTAGGGGCTGTTTCTAGTGTGGTTGCCCCATTCGCACCAGCGGGGTTTGGGTTTCCCATGTCCTCATCGGCACTTACTATCGTCTGGCTTTTTGAGTCTAGCCAGTCTGGTGGGTGTGAAAATGCTGTCTCATTGTGGTTTTGATTTGCATTTCTCTGATGAATAACGATACAGAACATATTCTCATGTGTTTATTGGCCATTTATATGTCGTCTTCGGAGAAATGTCTATTCAGATCCTTGACCCATTTTTGGATTGTCTTTTTTTTTTTTAAGGATTTTATTCATTTATTTTACACAGAGAAAGAGATCACAAGTAGGCAGAGAGGTAGGGAGAGGGGGAAGCAGGCTCCCCGCTGAGCAGAGAGCCCAATACGGGCCTCAATCCCAGGCCCCTGGGATCATGATCTGAGCCAAAGGCAGAGGCTTAACCCACTGAACCACTTAGGCGCCCCTTGGATTGTCTTTTTTAAAAAGTTCTTGAGCTGTAAAAGTTCCTTATTCTGTATTCAAGTCCTTTATATAGATGTGAGCACATTTCTCTCTATCCTGTGGGTAGTCTTTTTACCTTCTTGATGCTGCCCTTTGAAACACAGATGTTTTTCATTGTGATGAAGTCCAATTATATATTTTCTCCTTGTCCTGCTTCCTTTTTTTGAGATCCCTTTGCCCTCCGTCCTCTGCAGAGTTCTTGTTCAATCTCCTCTGCACTGGCACTCCCCACCTTTCCCTGGGCCCACCTTCCTCCCCAGTTGGTCACTTGTCTCTGCCCAGGAATGCGCTGTGCCCTTCCCTACATGACGACTCACTTCTCTGCATCTCTTTAACAAGTGTCCCTCCCTCCCTTGCGCAGCTCATTCCCAGGAGAGAGCAGTCTAGTCTCTGCAGTTTCCCAGGGTCTCTCCAGCTCCTGGAGGTGTGCTGACTTCTGTCCTGGCTCCACATACAGGAGCTGTTGTACGGTTTCCCTTTTCTGTCCTTGTTCCGTGCTGATTTTCTTGCTGTGCAGCCTGTCCTCCTCTTCGGAATGCCTTAGTCTGCCCTCCAAGCAGGCTCGCAGGTGGCTGTGCTCTGCCTGTCCCTCGAACTTGCCCTTCTCCTCCTTGCTGGCTGTTCTCTCTCCTCCCTTGGACCTCTCCTGGGAGGGCTTGTTTGCATGCCCTCCTCGCTGCTAGGCAGGTTGGCTCCTGGACCTCTAACTCTAGTCCAGCCCGCAGATCTCTGTTTGCTGCTTCCGCTGACCGTCTCTGCCCCAAGGAACGTGGATAAGCTGGCAAATCTCTCTGACTTGGGGCCTCTCTTAGTGACCCCACCATGCTCTCGGGCACTGAGGCCTGACATTTTGGAGCACTGCCTGGACCCTTTGGTTTAACAGCTGACTCATCGGTTGGCCACTGGATCCCCATTGTGGCCAGGCTCTTCTGTGAATCCCCATATCAAGTCAGTTGCTACGTTCTTGAATCTTCTTGATGATCTCCGCCCATCCATCCTTTCCCACCTCTGGCTGGTTCAGACACTAACCGCCTCTTCCCAGACTGTTTGAATAACTTTCTGGAGGCCTCCACTTGATCCTATAAACTTTTGCTCTGGTAATTTTCCTGCAATATAATTATGTTGTCCTCCTACTCAAAAACACAGAGAGTCTCCAAGCCTACTATATTAGATCCAAAATTCTTAGCATGATATTCAGGGCTGTTTTTGAACAATTCCCCTTCTCACCCCATACTCCGAGCTGGTCAGAGCATACCCCATTCCCTTGGCTCCCATGTCACGTCCCACACAGATCTAGCCTAGCGCCCCTTGCTGGGGCAGATGTGACCTGTCCCTCCTCTGTGTTGAGGGGACTAACCAGACCCCACTGTGCAGTTAAGCAGCTCTGATTTTTTCTCCCCGTGCCATCATCAGGGGCCTTGTCACTTTGAGTCCCCCCACCCCCATGCCTTCTGCAGTGCTGAGTGCAGTGCCTTGCATAGAGAATGTGTATTTGCAGTAAATGAACATAATTTCTGAGATGCTCCCTTTGAGGACTGCCAGGAGGGCGCTGACGTGAGCCCAAGGACTGGATAGGCCTCCGCCAGCTTCCATCCCCTCCTGACCTGGTCTCTTGCTCTGTGTCTGTGACTTGCAGTCCCCTGGCTTCCCAGGACGCACACCCTCCGCGCAGCCCGCCCCATGCCTCTTCCTTCCAGAGGAAGTGCCGAGTAAGCATTTTTCCTGAATTAAATGGAATCCCCATGATGGATGTGCCATGGAATTAGAATCTTTGATTACAGAACATCTGCCCAGTTTCAGGAGGAGATAATTGTCATTTATTAGTAAAAAGAAAAAACCCCAAACATTTTCAGCCTGTTGTGTTCTCATTAATGAATTGGTACCCCCTACCCCATTCATTGTTTTGTTTCCTTTAACTTGCTACTTTAAGGACATGGATTTGGTGGACAATATAGTATAGCATGAATTCAGGACCCAGACTGTGCTTGGGTCCAAATCCTGGCCCTGTCCCTCTCTTGCTGTGTGACCTTCTGTGAGTTACTCAACATCTGTCCCATGGTACCCTGGTCTGTAAAAAGAGGGTACACGTACCCCTACCTCCTGGGATAAATGAGTTGCACATGGAACGCCTCATGCAGAGCCTGGCCCAGGCTGGGCTGTTGTTGTTGTTATTATTATTATTATTATTATTTTGTCCTACAAATTGCACCATAGGTTGCATCTGTGCGTGGTTGTAATCTGCAGCCTTAGATTCATTCTTTGGCAAGTCAGAGGCCTGGTAGTGTATCCACGCCGCACGCCCATTTAAAGCTGTAGCTACAGGACCACTTGGATTCCCAAAGTTGCAACTCAGACAGCGTGGCTGCTTTGGGGGTTTAAAATAGCTGTCAGCCTCCTTGGGAGGGAATTAAAAAAAAAAAGGGTTAACTTGCTTCTGGTGCATGCCCCCATCACATGTGTTTCAGCCTTTAATCCTCATTAGGATTAAAAATCACAGAATCTCCTGGCGTGCGGGATGCTGTCTGTCTTCGCTGTCTTTCTCTGAATGTCTTGGATAAATATTTCTTTAAGCAGAGGTAATCTAAGCTGAAGGAATCTGGCATCATGGGATTAATTAATATCTCGTGATGCTTACATTTTCCTTTTCAATTTTTTGATTCAGCATCATGTTTCTTTGTAAGCCCCGGAGCAGCTGGCTTTAGAAGTTACTTACAGGGGCACTTCCAGCAGGTTTCACATCCAGAGCGCCCCAACACTTTGGACCCCTTGCCCTCCCCTCCCAACCCCCAGTGTGAGCCCAGCGGTTTTCTTGTCAGTTTTCTGCAGCACTTGATGGGGGCTCGTGGGTCTTCCCTGATGGTCATCTGTGCAGGTGGAGGGCTGTGGGCTCTCTCCCATTTATTCTGGAAGCTACCATGTTCCCGGGAGGACTGTTCACCTGACCAGCCTTGAGAGCTGAATGAGACCTGGAACTCTCCTACACCCAGAACATTCTGAACTGCGGAGAGGGAGACTCATGCTTGCAGAATTGCCCCAGGTCCTGGGTTCAGTGCTGCTGTTCCCTGCTGGTCGGGTGTGTGCATCTCTGGCCTCCCAATCTAGGCCGTAAGCTCCTCTAGAGCCCAGCGGAAGCACCACGTGTCTGCCTCACGCTGTCCACATCATAGAAAGCCAACATCATAATCACGGTCATTTTAAAAGCACTTACTGTGTTCCAGGCCCTGTTCATATTCTCTGAAGTGATTCGTCTTCCCAGCAGCCGCGGAAGTGAAGGTTCTCTTATTTCCCGTTTTACAGATGGGGAAGCCGAGGCATAGGGAGATGGAGCTTGGTAATGGGTGGGTCCTCCCAGCCAAAGCCAGGCGTCTGGGCTCAGGCATCATCACTGCTGATCTTTAAGAGCTAATGTCTATCAAGTTCCATATTTTATGCTTTGTTCTTAGCGTTTTACGTATGTTGACTGGTTTAATCTTTACAGTGGCCCTGTGGGGGGGGTGCTGTTCCCATTTCGCAGATGAGGAAACCGAGGCACATCTCTTTAGGCTGGATCGAATGGGCAAATGGTCTGTTAGAGGGGGTGGTCTCGCACCTCCCACCGGGGTCTTGCCTGGGCCCCGGGGACCGGTCTGCTATGTGCCAGCGGGCAACAGGCCACTCGCAAAGACCCCTCTGGTGCGCCATGTTGCTGCTGTCTAGACACGGACGTGCGGCATCCGTGAGCGGGCCAGCGGCTGGGCGGAGAGGAGCTCGGGAGGCCCTTCCTTCCTGAAGAGTTTGCTGGGCTCTGGCTGTGCACTTCCTGTGTCGTGGGGGGCTCCACTCCCCCTCACCACCCCTCTTCCTCCCGGCCGCCTCCACGGCCCTTCTCGGCCTTTCTGGGCTCCTGAGGACCCGTCCTCTAGGCCCGGAGGCCCCTCCAGGAGAGAGGGAATGAGGGCCGCCTCCCGCCGCGGAGCCCCTGTCGCTCTTGGTTGGAGCTCTCAGCCCACAGCCCACCACAGAGAGGCTCCTCGGTGGTGCCCTTTTGTTCGGGCTTGACGGCGGACGCTTCCGTTTCTGTGTTGGCCTCTCTGGACAGGCAGAGGCGCTCATGTGGAAGCGTTTTCTTTTTCTGCCAAGAGGAAGATTAATGTCTCCCAGGGGCCGAGTGACAGGTAGCATGACGTCTCACTCCCACGCTCTTTCCACATAATCACACGTGACCTGTACCTGGGCTGTGCTGGCGTTTCCAAGCTGGCCCGCCACGTGTGTGGATTTTCTTTTCTTGAATTTGGCAGCGCCGCTTGAACGCGTCGTATCCTGGGCACCCATCCCCAAAGTAGGATTGAAACTTGACCCCTGGACTCAAGGTTACTGAAATGCAACTCTTTCCTCCTTCAGGTCAAGAATTCTGCAGCGTCCTTCCACGAGGAGAATCTCCCGCAGATGCCTTCCATTAGCGAAAGCAGCTGTTCTCAAACTTTGACGTCTCTCAGAATCATCTGGAAATCAATCAAAATACAGAGGCCTGGGCTTGTTGAAGGAGCATTAGGGCCTGATCTGTCGTGATCGCATACGTCTTCCAGGTGATGCTGACAGACACCCTAATCTGATGAAGCTGGAGCACTGGTTCTCACACCTGGTGCTCATCTGGGACTTAAGAAAACACGTTCTGATGGTGGGCTGTTCTCGGTGATTCGAATTCAGTTAGTAGGGGGTGCCTCCTGGAAGTTGCTGTTTTCAAGTCTTCTCTTTCTTTGCTGAGGCTGTTTGTTTTTTTGTTTTTTTCCCAAGCACATACTTAAATGAAGCCTGCTTTAACATTTTGGTCAGATAATTCTATATCCTCCTCTTGGTGTTGGCATCTGTTGTTGTCTTCTCTCATTCAGTCGAGATTTTCTTGGTTCCTGGAGTGATGAATGATTTTTGATTGAAACCTGGACGTTTTGGGTATTAGGAGCTTCTGAGTCTTAATTAAATCTTCTGTTTCAGCAAGATGCTTCTGCCCGTGGCAGGGGAGGGGAGTGCTGTCTCATCACCGTCAGGTGGGGATGGAAGTCTAGAGTCTTTATTGGCCTCGGCTGAGACCACGCCGGAGCCGGGCGGGCGTGCCTCACTGGTGGTACTCGTGGGGTCTCTGCTGACCCTCTGCCTGTTTAACCGCTGGGTGGTGGTGAAAGTTCTGAACTCTCTGGTAGGTCTCCTCTGACCCCCAGCGGGGAGGGGGACGGGGAGGCCATGTTATCCTGGTGGCCCTGCTTCCCTTCAGCCTTCCCCGATAGCCCTGGGAAGAAGGAAAGGGTGAAGCATCTCCTTCCAGCCTGATGAAGGCAGATGTCAGGTTTCTTTCTTTTTTTAAAAAAATTTTATTTGAGAGAGAGAGAGAGAGAACACAAGTAGGGGGAGCGGGAGAGGGAGACCCAGGCTCCCTGCTGAGCAGGGAGTCCACTGTGGGGCTTAGTCCTAGGATGCTGAGATCATGACCTGAGCCTAAGGCAGATGCTTCACCCACTGAGCCACCCAGTTGCCCCAAAAAGCAGGTTTCTTGAACCAGCAGGTGGGGGCATGGTTTTCTTCTGTGACGCTGGGCTAGAGTAGGGCTGTCATTGTCTAAAACTCTGTCATGTGGAGCTGCCCCTGTCCTGGTCCTTTAAGCTGGAGAAAGCCGGCTCATCTTGGGACTTTTTTTTTTTTTAAAGATTTTATTTATTTATTTGATAGAGATCACAAGTAGGCAGAGAGGCAGGCAGAGAGAGAGGGGGAAACAGGCTCCCTGCTGAGCAGAGAGCCCCATGTGGGGCTCAATCCCAGGACCCTGGGATCATGACCTGAGCCGAAGGCAGAGGCTTAACACACTGAGCTACCCAGGTTGCCCCTCATCTTGGGACTTTTAAAAATTTTTAAATTTTTTTTAGGAATCTCTACAGCCAACGTGGGACTCGAACTCACAACCAGGAGATCAAGAGTTGCTTGTTTTGGGGACTGAGCCAGCCAGGCGTCCCAGGATTTTTAAAATTGTCCGTCTGTTGGCTTTCCTGGGTTTCTGATTTTTCCAGCAACCAGTCTGGGATACATGAGGCCGAAAGAAAACCCAGGGAAACCTACTACCATGTTGTGCCTTGGGTGCGGAGGTCCCTGGCCGGTTGGCCTTCTTTCCACCTTTGAGTCCTCTTCTGCTTCTTTTCTATGTCCTAGTTGGAGTTCTCAGTGCTTGTCAGTGGGAGGATTAGAGGGGTTCGTGGAAGAGGTGATGGGAGACGAAGGTCCAAACTAGCAGTTACAGAGTAAGTCCGAGACGAGCAGTGCAGCAGAGGGAGCTTGGTCGATGATCTAGTAATAACATCGCAGGGTTATCGGACGATGACGACGCTTGTCCTGGTGAGCACCGAGTAACAAGTGGACTTGTTGAAGCGATGGGTACACCCGAAACTGGAACCTTGTCCTCTGTACGTCGGTAAAGCTCCCCCAGGTGATCGTAATCAAATCAGGACCCATAATTGAGAATCTCGGGGTCAGCGGCTGGAGCCAGCCGAGGCAGTTCTGGTGGAATGACCAGAGGCCCCGGTCTCTTCCCCAAGGGCTGGTCTTTATGAATCTTTGTGTAACCTCTCCTAAGTCCTTAAGACCCTGATAGTCCCTTTCCTTCCATAGATTTATGGCTTCCCTCCATGTGGCCCGTTCTGAAGCTAACTTGTGTTCCCAGAATACATGTTCCCAACTGCAAGTGTAGAAATAGATCCAGTCCTATAGGACGTATTTATCGTGCTTCTGTACTGGGGGCACAGTGCTTGGTGTTGGGGTCAGAGAGCCAGAAGACTGGACGGTGACCGGAGGGCCGTCCTGCTAGCTGGGGAGATATGGATATGTGGAAAGATGGGCACAGTGGTAGGCGTGGGTAGGAGCACATACCGTGTGCTGGCTGTTCTCTGAGGTACCTTACGCCCTTTCTCATTCAATCCTTGTAAGTACACTGCGTGAGAGATGGTATTTTCTCTCTTATCATGGTGGTTTAGGAGGCTCCGTATTAAGTGACTTGTCCAAGGTCACTCTATCCCCAAATCTAGGCAACACTGGATCTCGAATTTGCTAAAACAAGGCCTTGCATTTTCCAGTGGATGTTCTACTGAGCTCTCTTCACGAGCTGTGGGTACTGCTAGGCTGGGAGAGAGCTTATCTGTCCATCTTCTTCCCCAGTCCCAGGATGGTGTTCCAAGGCTGTGGTTAGTGGCTTGGTCTGTGACTTTGCAAGGGGTCCTGCAAGAGCATGAAATGAGGATTCTTGAGTGTAAGAGTGTCACTGTAGTAGTTGTGCAAAGAGTGGGTTGCACGTGTGTGTGTGTGTGTATGTGTGTATGGTAGGGGGTAGTAATAGACTGGTGAGAGCTGTTTGCGGCTGGAACCAGGGCCCCTGTTCCCTTCTGGAAGTTGCGAGAGGTGCAGCACCTTTCAGTTTCGTGTGTATGAATAATGACGGGAATGGGCAGCTTTTAGGGAAGTGAAAGAGAAGGGAAAGGTGTGCTGTGGTGGGAGTGGGGGAGACGAGGGTGTATATGTAGGTTTTAGTCCTTTTTTTTTTTTTTTTTTAAGAGTAAGAAAACCACAGATCTGAAGAAATGTGTGAGGTAGGAGGACCCATACCCCAGGAAGCTTTTAAATACCAGGCTTGAGGGATACCTAGGTGACTCAGTCGGTTAAATGTCTGCCTTCGGCTCAGGTCGTGATGCTAGGGTTCTGGAATCGAGTCCTGCATCAGGCTCCTTGCTCAGTGGGGAGCTTGCTTCTGCCTCTGCCTGACACTCTGCCTGCTTTTGCCCTCTCTCTCTCTGACAAATAAATAAATAAAATCTTAAAAATACCAGGCTTGAGAGATGTGGCTTGTAAACAGTAGGGAATAAAAAATGTTTCTAGGGGTGACCTACATGCGTGTGTGTATGAATGCGCACATACAGTGTCTTGGGATCAGGAGCGAGAGAAGAGCTGTTTGTAAAAATAAAGCCAACAGAGGACCAGTGCTAAAAACCCACGTGTAGGGCCCCAACCAGTGTGACCAATGGTGGGGGACATGGAAATGAAGGGGAGAGGTCAGAGAAGTTACAAAGACAGACTAGGGCCAGGCTGTATTGGGGAGGAGAGTCAGAAAAGATGCAGAGTTAAATACTCTGTGCTTCCTAGGAAACTGGATTGGATCATTGGGACTCGTGTGACAAAGCTTTAAGCCACCTCCATTAGAGGATCCTCTAAAGTCTGAACTGCACGAACTTGAAAGGTGGTTTCACTTGCCTCCTCTCGCTGTCTGGCCCGAAGCTGTTGGCCGGGGCTGGACCCTTGGCTGTGCCAAGTCCTGATGTCCCGTGTGGAATTCTCTGCCTTTCTTGAGCAGTCCTGACGTCTCTCACTCCCTAAGAGCTGGGGAAGCACATTGAGGCTTCTGACATGCGGCAGTTTCCTGTCCGTTGAGCCGCACGATGAGCACGAGACTGTGTCTGTGGGAGCCCCTCGTGAAAGGTGGAAAAGGCTGAGTGGGCTGCTTGGAAGGTCTGGCTAGCTGGCCTTCTCTGCAAGCTGGGATTATGACGACCCCTTCTCCCTCCCAGTCTCTTCTTGAAGTGGAGGTTGCTGAAACACGAGAACTTCAGGTGGCGATTCTAGAGGTCACTGTTGACAGATCTGTAATGGGTTCCTGAGGCTAATAATGTTGTTAGAGGCATCAGACAGCAACTTCCGGGGTGTCCCTAGACCTTTGGCTAATGTTCCCTGCCTGTATCCCAACCACTTCTGTCTCGTACAGTGCCCCCCCAACCCCACCGTCCCCCTCTGTGGTAACTGCTGGCCTCTGGGGTCCCAGAGGGAACACCATGTCTGATGCACTATGGACGCATAACAGGTGCACCACTGACCTTGCATGAACAAGCGAACCAGGCCGACGTCACTAAGCACGCATAGCTTCACTCCTCCCCACGTTTCCCTGGTGCCTTTGTCTGGAGTGGGATCCCTGGCCTCACTCTTGCCTCGGGAATTCTGCTTTGACCAGCCCGCTTGTTGTCTGAGTTGTGTTGGACGTATTTCTCAGAATGGTTTTTGTGGAGAGCGTGGGGTGTTGGACTTTGCCCTCTCAGCCTTTCCCTTGGCAAGACGGTGCAGATTTCTATGGTCAGAGGCTCCTTTTCCTTGATTGAAGGTGATCCAGCCCGCAGCCGGAAGCTGGCTTCCTCGTTGCCCCTTTCGGATGGGTTTGTCTGCTCCGTCCTCCTCTTACGGGGCTTCCCACCTCAGAGGCTGGTTTCCCACTGGTCTCCCGACTTTGGGAGGTGGTCTTCCTCTAATTGCTAAGCACCATTTGGCTTATAACCTGTTCTTTGTGTACGTAGCCTGGGCCCTACATGAAGGGGTTGAGCTTCTGGGTTTTCAGCAGTAGCTGCTCAGTAAACACATGGAGATGTGAGTGGAATGCAGCAGGGGTTTGGGTTTGGTGTGTCAGGTGAGGCTGCTCCCCTCGGGTCCTTAGACGTCAGGCGCTTCATGGCAGTTATGCCTTCTGGTGATGATTTCCTTTTCCCAGCAGTAGCTTATTAAGATGTCTGAACTACACGTGAGAGGCTGCGGACCCCCCGTCTTCTGTGGGGGAGGGCTCACTGCCCTGGTTCTGCCACATGGAAGGGATGCCCCTCCTTGCTCCCTGCTAGTCATGTCTTCACCAGCGTTTCCTCCTTACCCGGGGTGGCCGGGGCTGGGGAGACCTGGATATAGCATAGGAGTCCCGGATGGCGGCAGAACCAACCCTACCCTTGCTTGGATCAACAGCCTGGTCCTTGTCCCTTTCCTTTCCTTGGAAAGGTTCTTGTCCCTTTCCCCTCTTTCTACTTCAGCCCCCCCACCCCCAACCTGTAAGACACCAGAGCGGAACTCTCACAGCTGAAATCTCAGCAGATCCTCGAGGTCCCCTCCAAGTCCAAGAGTCTGATTCTGTTGGACTCTTCCCATTCCTTCTGCAGACCATCCCCCTTTCTTGATGAAGTCGCATCCCAGTTACCTGATGTCCACATACTGGTTGACAGATCAATTAGAGCAAACAGCCAGAATGCAGCCAGACGGCACGTGGTGCTGCCCGTGTTCCCGGCCGCGGCGTGCCCGCTCTCGGGGGCGTGGGAGGCGGATCTGGTGCTCCTGCCCCGGGCTCTTCATCTGTGTTGCTGAAGTAACCACACGCAGGCAGAATTTATTTGCTCCGTGTCTTATGTTCTCAAATATCTACACCTTTTTCTCCTCTCGGGGTTGGGGGGGAGCCTTTGAAGTCTCAGTTGTCCATTTTACCCTATTGCAGCCAAAAGAGAAGTTTTGAAAACAGTAGAACACTACAGGGTCATGATCTGCAGAAAGGCAAAGGAGGGGGAAAAAACAAAAGACTGAGCTTGGTCTTGGATTTTGTAGAAATTCAGGGGGGCGGGGGGCTCTGTGCGCCTGCCAGCTCTTGGGCCTGCCAGGCCTTGGTCCTGAGGGCAGCCTTCTTGCCCCCTTCATATGTCAATGGAGCTTTGCAAACCCAGCTGTGCCTTTGGATCCCACGAGAACTTACAAAACAGAGAAGCCTCTGTCCCCTAGGGACTCTCCGTTCCTCTACCTGGGCTGGGGCCTTTCTATCCCTGTAATTTAAAAGCTCCCAGGCGATTGCTCGCGCAGCCAGGAGACGAATGTGCGTGCAGGCAGGCCCCGGTTATTCAGACGGACCAGCTGATTGGGACAGAATGCCTTTCTGTGGCTTTCCTCGGAGAGGCATAACTGAACGAGGGACTGGATATGCTTGCGGGTGCGAACGCAGCACTTGCCTCCCCGCAGGTAAGAGCATGGGGGCCCCAGGTGCGTAGGTCTCCGTCAGAAGGTGGCTGGCAGGTTTGATGGCAGCTGGCCAAGAGGGTGGGAGGGTCATCCACGCGACGGTGATGGTCCCCTCTGAGAAGCCAGGAGGGGAGAGCCTGTAGCTGAAGCATTTGGCTGGGCGCTGCCGATGATCGCCTCGATGTGTTGTGTGGAACCTGCCAGGGCTGATCCACATCTCCCTCCCCGTCCTGTGATACATCTTTCTTTGTGTTGGTGAATGCACACTCCCTGGTAGCTGGCCTCTCTTTTGGGCCTGGGAGATTTTTCTCTCTGTCTTCCCTGCTCTCTCGCTGTTCTCCTTCCCCCTTCTCTCTTCGGCTCCTCCAATTTTTTTTCTGCCTCAGACTGGATTCCGCCATTTCTGGTATCTTTTAATGCAAGATGATTTTTTCAGGACCACTGTATGGGCACCTGAGATGCTGATTTTTATTTATTTTTAATTTTTATTTATTTTTGTAAGGCCTTTATTTGACACAGAGCAAGCGCAAGCAGGGGGATCAGCAGGGAGAGGGAGAAGTAGGCTCCCCACAGAGCAGAAAGCCCAATGCGGGGCTCAATCCCAGGACCCCAGGATCATGACCTGAGCCGAAGGCAACCACTTAACCAACTGAGCCACCTGGGCACCCTGATGCTGAGTTTTATTTCTAAATAAAAATCAGCATGGGAAAATACATACAAAGAGAGCTCAAGAATGAATGTGACAGATTTAAATGTACTTATGAGTTCATAGTCCTATTTCCAACTCAACTACAACTCAAGACTGAGGTTTCTTTTTTTTTCTTTTAATTTTTTAAAAATATTTTATTTGAGAGTGAGAATGTGTGAGCAGGGTGAGGAGCAGCAGAGGGAGAGAGATGAGCAGACTCTATGTGGAGCTCGACCTGGGGCTCAATCCTAGAACCCTGAGATGATGACCTGAGCTAAAATGGAGAATCAGGTATTTAACCAACTGAGTTCCCCCACCCAGGTGCCCTAGACTATGAGGTTTCTTCTTAACCTCTATTTCATCTGTGCTATCACGCTGAATTCTAGTTTTCAAGTGCATAGGGAATGATAGAATTCAATATCCTGTAATTACTCTTTTGGTCTATCCCATAATACCCAGGCTGCTGTCTCCGAATAGTAGATACTAACACTGGCATCAATTATAATGCTGAACACATTCAAAAGCCTTGTTTGCCAGGCCACCCCTATACTCTGCCATTCAAAAGAATGGCTGTCCTAGCTCCTTGCAGTACTCTGAGTAACATACGGCCCCTTATGGTGTCCATGTCCTGATCTCTAGTACCTGCACTTGTTACTTTATATGGCAAAGACTGCATTTGTGATGAAGGATCTTGAGAAGGGAGATGATCCAGGTGGGTTCTAAAAGCCACCATACATGCCCTTATAAGGAGGGGGCAAAACCCAATCACTTCCAGAAAAGGAAAAGAACCGAGTGATCTTGGAGGCAGAAATGGGGTGATGTGGCCACCAGAAGCTGGATGAGAAAGGAACGGACTATCCCCTAAACTCCTTGGAGAGAGGGTAGCCTGCCAACACCATGATTTTGGTCAGGGAAAAAGATTTTGGACTCCTGGCCTCCAGAACTGTAACAGAATAAGCTGCTGTTATCCCAAGTCACCAAATGTGTGATAATTTGTCACAGCAGCTGTAGGGGACTGATACAGTCACATGGCCTTTACACATTGTAATCGCTCCCTTTCAATGCCCACTTAGCCTTATTCCTTAATGACTATATACTTCAAATACTTCTATCCTTGTGTCTTGTCATTTTAATTATTCGAAGTTCATTCTCTGGGATCCTGAAGAAGGACTCATGGAACAGTATTTCTAGGTCTAGTTATGCCTTACAGTTTTCTTAGAGTGTGTCTTTATTCTGAGTCTGTGTTCTCAGGTACATAATATGTTCTCTGTGAGGTTTTCAATACATATATATGGGGGGTAGTTTGAGTTACTGTTCTTAGAGTTCTATTTCCCTGCTTTGATTTTGTTTGCAAGGACCCCTCTTAACCCTATGTTGGTTCTTCTTTGTCCATCTTCACTATTTGTCATGTTCAAGTCCCTTCGATGTATATTTTTCATCTGAACACATTCCTGACTTTTCAGGAGTTTTGTTAGGTCTATTTTTTTCTTCCTTATAGTTTAGTTTTTGTTTCTAAAATGATTATTTTTAAAATTTCTGATTCTTGAATTTAGTTACTTCTGAATTTTCATAATTCTAACTTATGTTTTCATGTCTTGCATAATTTACTTTTTAAAATAATTTTAGCTCATTTTGAAACGATGTTACATTTTAACATTTTTCGAATGTCTCTCTGGCATGTTTTCATTGTTCCACATCTCCAGAGCTATTTTGTTTGGTCCTTATTCTTTTTCTTCTAGAGCTGCCTATGGAGTTGACCCTGATATTTTCTTTAATTTTTATGTGAACTTGCTTTCCTGAATTTTTAAAAGGATGTGAGGTTCAGGAGGATTTTTGACTCCATAGTTCTTCTGTTTTCAGTTAGATTAGGATAACATGGTTCTGCTTCCCGCTCCCACTTTTTTGGAAGCTTTTCTTTCCTTTGTCCGTGTTGGCTGCCCCACCCAATTTTGATTCTGCTGTGGGTGGTTTCTCCTCTCTGTGGGATCCTGTCCTGGTAAGTCCGTTGAGAGTTCATGGAGGCTGGAGCTGCCCTCACCCTTTGGATCTCGTTGTGGGCCCTGCACAACAAATGTGGTTCTCCACTTTTCCTATTGTGGTCTTCAGTGAGTACCTGTTGGCCCTTTTGGGGTTCTCTTCTCTCCATCCTCACGGGCCCATTGCTTCCCTTTGTTTTTTCCCACACAGACACCAATACTATGCTGGCTGCTGATTTGTACCCATCCACATGTATTTTGGGGATTATGGGGCTACCTTGTCACCACTTTTTTTTTTTTTTTATGTTGTCCATAAGTTTTTAATTTTGTTACTTAGTTGCCCTGTTTTTAAGGATTGCTGAGGGCCCAATGATTATACGGTTTCATTGCTGCCATTTTCCCAGAATTGGCGTTCCATCTTTTTATTTCCCCTATGATTGGGAAAACTGCTGACTGAGAGTTTAAAAGTTGTTTTCCTCCCCATGAATCAGCAAAAGGTGTAAATATTTGAGAACATAAGACATGGAGTGAATAAATTCTGCTTACGTGTGGTTGCACTTGAGCAACATATTGATGAGCAGTTAAGGGAAGAAAGAACACCAGCTCCTTCCTCCCACACCCCCGAGAGCGGGCACTGCACAGCCGGGAACACGGGGAGCACCACGTGCCGTCTGGCTGCATTCTGGCTGTTTGCTCTAATTGATCTGTCAACCAGTATGTGGACATTAGGTAATTGGGATGTGACTTCATTGGGAAAGGGGGATGGTCTGCAGAAGGAATGGGAAGAGTCCAACAGAATCAGACTCTTGGAGTTGGAGGGGGCCTCGGGGATCCGCTGAGATTTCAGCTGTGAGAGTTCAACTCTGGTCTCTTACAGGTGGGGGGGCCTGGAGTACAAAGAGATGAAAGGGACAAGGTCCAGGCTGTTGATCCAAGGAAGGGTAGGGTTGGCTCTGCCGCCATCTGGGGCTCCTGTGTGCCATATCCAGGTCTCCCCTGACCCCCGGCTCCCTGCTGTGTAAAGGGTAAACAGACTATTGTCAAGTTGAAGAGGGCTTTTGTAGAGTAAATTGAAGGGTATTCACTCTCTTGTTTTAAGAAATTCAGTGTTTCAGTTAGTGGGTTTTCTTAAAATAGAGGCACACATAATTGGGGGTTTGTGTGGGATAATTGGGGAGTGGAACAGAGGATTTCATCCACGGTGTCTCTGCTCTCCCATGGCAGGATCAAGAGCAGAACCTGAAGGCCCGACCTCGTCCCACTGAACTTTTCACTCCAGCAGTGATAAATCTCGTGTTTGTTGACATTTCCAAGAAAAGGAAGTGTTTCTCTGAGAGTCCTGTGCTATCCATTGCACAATTGTTTACAACTGATGATTTAGTGGATTGCCATTTATTCATCTTCTCGTATTCTTCTCCTTAACAGTCGTCTTGCTTCCCTGGCCACGGAGGCAGTAATTCATATTTGTGTACCCAGTTTGGGTTCCATATGCATTACATGCATTGAGTGAACCTGGAAAAATGAAAGTAGTATGTGAAAAAGATTACTCGAATTCCATGCATTATTGAGCATTAATAATTCCCAGATCCTCAGGAGGTGCAGGGTGGCACGCCTTCCTGGATGAAATGGTTGAGAGGATTTGAATACTAATCCCCTTCTATACTCCCAGGCGCAGGCTCTCACCACCACCTTCCTGTGACAGTGACAGTAGATAAAACCACAGCAAAAGTGTTTTGCCATCAGAGAGACATGGCTCCTTGACGAGGCAGGTGCTTGGCAACTGCTTTTTCCTTGGTTTTTTTGGAAAGATTTTATTAATTTTTTTAAAAATTCATTTATTTATTTGTTTGACAGACAGAGCACAAGTAGGCAGAGAGGCAGGCAGAGAGAGAGGAGGAAGCAGGTTCCCTGTTGAGCAGAGAGCCCGATGCGGGGCTCAATCCCAGGACCCTGGGATCATGACCTGAGCCAAAGGCAGAGGCTTTAACCCACTGAGCCACCCAGATGCCCCTGAAAAGATTTTATTTTTAAGTAATCTCTACACCCAGGGCAGGGTTCAAACCTACAACCCCAAGATCAAGAGTCGCACACTCCGCAGACTGGGCCCTCTAAGTGAACCTGCTTTTCTGCCTCCTTCCTCACGTAGTCAGCTTGCTCCTGCAGTTTCTCAGACACTTGAATTACTGTGTTTGATATGCAGGTCCTCTGAGACCGTTATTTCTACCTACAGGTAGGAAAATTAGGTCTTAGCCTCCAAGTGTCCTTCATCCCTTGGCTGGTGAAAGGCTGTTTCCAGCAGGACTGGGACTCCAGAGCCCCTGCCATATTGCATGCTGTCTCTCCAAGCTGGTTCTGGAAAAATGTTCCCCCGCCCCCAGCCCCCCCAGCAAGAGAACAAGTGGGAATGTGCTTAGACTAGAGGATCATGGAAGATAATTTTGTTATTGCAGTGGGCAAGTACTTCTTGAGTTCTATGGCAAGCCAGGTACAGTGGTAGGTCTTAGGGCAATAACATAAAAATTTTTTTGTTATTTTTTTGTTATTATTTTAAAGAGCCAAGTATGAGAGAGCATGCCCAGGGGAGAGGCAGAGGGCGAGGGAGAGAGACTCTGAGGCAGGCTCCCCACTGAGCGTGGAGCCTGATGTGAGACTTGATCCCATGACTCCTGAGATCACGACCTGAGCTGAAATCAAGAGTTAGGTACTTAATCTGCTGAGCCACCTGGCACCCTGGGGAAGATGGACTCTTAAGTTCCTTTTGGCATTCTAGTTCTTCTGTAGCTGAGAATTCAGTATGTGTAACATGTTGGTCTACAGCCTTCCTCAAAGTTTGTTATGTCCATGTATGTATCAGAAGAGGGACTTGTGCTCTCGGCAGAGTATGTAGCTCAGCTCTCGGCCGGTGGGTGGGACGGGGCTGACTGTTACCCCTCGGGGTAGGAGAAGACCTTAGCATACTCTTGCCTCACCCTGAAAGTGGACTTAGCTCTCTGATGGGGTAGCCCTGATGGCATCACAATCATGGGTTGGTTCCCTTGATCCTTCTTCCCCATGCACGTGATTCCATTAGCACTAATCTCCCACTGGGACAGTGGCTGGGTTGGGGGGGTGGTGGGTGGTCTCTGCTTGCTTTGTAGACTTTAGGTCTCATTTAAATGTTGGCAGTGTGCGCTGGATTGGATTTGGTCAAGCCCTGCTTGATTTATTTTTACTGTGGAGCCCACAAAACCCATAAAACAGAGTTAGAGAACCAGTCCCTAATCATGCTTAAGGCTAACCATAAACACAGTCTTGTTGATGGATGGTTTAATAAATATCCACCAAGCGTCTGGTTTGAGACTGCAGGCATGTCCTGGGCCTGTTCACAACCTGGCCAGAGGTGGCTATGGACATGTGGCGGATTCTTGGACATCTTCAGGCCGTCTCTGCCTTTCTTTTGACTCTACAGGTTGAAGCTCAGGCTTGGCTCCATTTAGTGATTTATCCAAGATCACACAGTTAACTGCTTTATTAAATATTGTAAGATCACTGGAGGGAGGTAAACTGACAAGCAGTGTGTACTTGTTGCTTTGCTTCACACTCATGCTCACACTTGGCTTTCTTAGCTTTCTTTTCTTTTTTGGCTACACTGAATGTGAAGTATCAGAATTTACATTTCCCTCATTACTAGTGAGCATCGGTTCTTCCTGTTTTGCCATTTTTTTCTTTCTTGTGTGAATCGTTTGTTCCTCTCTCTTGTTTATTTTTCAATGGAGTCTTTAGTGTTTGCCTCGTTGACTTGTCAAAGACTTATCTGAAACCTGAGCTTTGTTATGTGCATTACTGCGGTCTTCCTCCACTCTGGCTTGTCTCTTCACTGTCATTGTCCTATCTTTTGTGGTATAAAAGATCCAGATTTTAATATAAAATGCACTGATCTTTTCATTTATGCTTACATTGCCTTTTAAGAACTTCTCCGTACTCTGAGATCCTAATGGTGCTATTCTATATCTTGGGTTTTATAAGATTTGCCTTTCCCATTTAGCTCTGGAATTTATTTTTATGCATGGCTAGAAATAGGAGTCTAATTTTATTTTTTCTTCTATGTAGATAACCAGTTGTCCTGGCACCATCTTAGCCTGTCTCTTCACTCCTTTCGCTGCGTCACTGCTGTCCTATATCAAGTGTCTGCAAGATGTGGAGGTTTGTTTCAAGGCTTTACTGCTCTGTTCTCTCGGTCTCTTTGTCTGTCATTCCTTTAGAACCTCTATTTTAATTATTATTGCTTCATTATAAGTCTTCTCATTCAGTAGGAGGATTCCCAACCTTATGGTCTTCATGATTTGTGGGACTTTGCTCTTTCCTAAAAATCTTAGAATTAGTTTAATGAGTTCTTCAAAAATCTCAAGCCAAAATGACAAGACAGGAGTGCCTGGCTGGCTCATTTGGTAGAGCGTGTGACTCTTGATCTCAGGGTTGTGAGTTCAAGCCCTGCTTTGGGTGTAGAGCTTACTTAAAACCAATCAGTACAGGGGAAACTGATATACACATCCTTATTTTAATCAGAATTAAATTGAACTTCTAGAATGATTTTGGTGGTAGCTGACATCCTTATGATTGTCAGTCTTCCAGTTCATGAATATGGCATATCTATTTAGATCTTCATGAGTGTCTTTTAATAAAATTTTATAATTTCTTCTCCACCTTTCATCAGATTGATTTGTACTGCCTTATGGTTTTGGTTGTTACAATAACAGGTATCTTTTTAAAAACTTTTCTGACTGGGAGCTGGTATTCTTGGCTTGTAGGCTGTGGCTCTTTTCACAAGTAGGCCTTCTTACATGGTCCTCATCTTCCCCATGGCAGAGGTCTCTCTGTTCTTCAGCTGGTCAATGACAGACTTTTGAACTTCTTATCAGAAATATGAAGAATCGTTATTTCAGATGGCTCATAATTATATGAAGTTATGCTCAACTTGATTCATGAAAGTAATCAAGATTACACCAGGATCTCATTTCTCACTGAAAATATTGGTAAAACTACAAAAGTTTGATCACCTACTCTGTTGACAACCTGCTGGGGACCTGAATACATACTTTTCCACTTGCTGGGGGGAACGTGGAGCGGTGTCCTACCTGTCTTTGTAGGGGACTGAGCAGTTAACTAGTACAGTTAAATATGCATATCCTCTTTGATCTAGGAATCCTAACTCTAGGCTTCTATTTCAGGTTTACTGATTTTTTTTTTTTTTTTTTTTTTTTTTTTTGGTTAATCTTAGAGAGTGAGTGCATGTGTAGGTGAGCTGGGAGCAGTGTGCAGAAAGAAAGAATCTCCAGGCAGACTCCCTGCTAAGGTTGGAGCCTGACATGGGGCTCCATCTCATGACCCTGAGACTATGATCCAAGCTGAAATCAAGAGTCAGTTGCTTAACCGACTGAGCCACCCAGGCGCCCCCTGACAGAAATATTTTTTGAAAGTATGCATTGTGCTGATGAAGCACTGTTTGTACTAACAAATGGCTAAACATGACCCACATGTTCTTCCTGGGAGGCAGACTGCGGTGTCTGAGGAGGGGAGGGGAGGGGAGGGTGTGTCTGTAATGCAGTAATCTCTCGGATATATTAAGCAAAAGGGCAAGATTCTGTTTATCTAAGAAAAGAGAGAATATGTATTTGCATTAAGAAAAATGGTGGGGTGCTGGCTGCTTCAGCTGGTAGAGCATATGACTCTTGATCTCAGCGTTGTGAGTTCAAGCCCCACGTTGGGTTTAGAGATTACTTAGAAATCTTAAAGCAAAAAAACCCCCAAAAAACAGAACACCAAAATTAAATGGTAATTAAAGTAATCCCTAGGAGAAGAGAAGAAATAACCTGGAGGGAAAAGGAATAAAACTTTATCTTCTTTTTTTTTTTTTTTTTTAAGATTTTATTTATTTATTTATTTGACAGCTCACAAGTAGGCAGAGAGGCAAGCAGAGAGAGAGAGAGGAGGAAGCAGGCTCCCCGCTGAGCAGAGAGCTGATGCGGGACTAAATCCCAGGACCTTGAGAACATTTCCTGAGCCAAAGGTAGAGGCTTAACCCACTAGCCACCCAGGTGCCCCAAAACTTTATCTTCTTTGAAGATTCCTTGTTTTGTTAGTTTGGACCTCGAGTCATGTGAATTTTTTAACATAATGTTTAAAAAAAGTAAGCAATCCCAAACCAAGTGAAGTTGAGCTGGTTGGCATGACCCACAGAGAGAAACCGAGCAACTCTGCCAACTGGCTATGAACCACAGTGATGTGATTGTACATTCTTAGTGGCATACACCATAAAGATACCAGAAGTGTAGAAAACATTCTAGACTGATTTTAACATCACTGGTGATGGCAGTGTTGGCATGGGTCTTCTGAGATCCTTTATATTTGTTGTGGGATAGAGTGAATGACTGATTATTTTGGTAGGAAGGAAACGCAAGCATGAGAACGAGGTTAGAGCAAATCCCCGCTGACCTGAATTTGAATTGGATGTGCAGTATGAACTCGTGAAGCATTTTGTTATTAAAAAAATATGTTCTAGCTTTTTCTACTGGCAAGGCCAATAAACAATGACAGTGAATATTCTTGGTGTCCAGATCATGATTACTAAATATCATTTCCCACTAAAAGGAATCCGAGCTTTTTGGAGAAAAGTCTGCTTTCAGATCTGGGGCAGGAGATCCCCAGGATGTGCCTGGAGCACCTCATTCCATCAGATAGCAGGGAAGTTATGAATGAACTTTCAGGGTCCTTTTTTTTTTTTAAGATTTTATTTATTTTTTTGACAGATCACAAGGAGGCAGAGAGGCAGGCAGAGCGGGGAGGGAGAAGCAGCCTCCCTGCCGAGCAGAGAGCCTGATGCGGGGCTCCATCCCAGGACCCCGAGATCAGACCTGAGTCGAAGGCAGAGGCTCAACCCACTGAGCCACCCAGGCGCCCCTCCAGGGTCTTGTAAAAGGACCCAGGAACCAACCTCAAGAGGCTCCCACGGGCAAACGAGGTGACATTCTGAGCATCATTAAAGATCATACTGGAGTAGATAGAAACAGATGACTCAGGATTAAATACCTGAGTTTATAATGCTACTGAAGAGAAGTCATCACTTTAAAAAAAAAATTTTTTTTTAAATTTATTTGACAGACAGAGATCACAAGCAGGCAGAGAGGCAGGCAGAGAGAGAGGAAGGGAAGCAGGCCCCCCTGCTGAGCAAAGAGCCTGATGCTGGGGCTGGATCCCAGGACTCTGGGACCGTGACCCGAGCCGAATGTAGAGGCCTTAATGCACTGAGCCACCCAGGTGCCCTAAGCCATCACTTTTGTAGGATGCTTTGAAGTTAACTCATTATTTTGAAAACTGGTGAAGAAAAGAAACGTTTATGAAGGGTACTTTAGGATGACCAAGGAACTGGTGTAGGGAAAAGGAACCGTCTCTGTGTAGAAGTACAGCTAAGAGATGAAGAGGGGATGATAAAATCGTATCGTTTTAAATACTTGCTAAAATCCTGGATTTAGGTCATGACCAGCAGTGTTGGACAACATGAAAGGGGACACGAGCAGACAGGATATGCCTCCTGATGTGGCCTTGCCAAAAAAATGAACCCTAATCTGATGAAGCCTCTAGATTTAACAGATGTTTTGAAATGCTGTCTACGGGGCAGAGGAATCATCCCTGGACGGGATGCCATCCGTGAAATCCACACTGTTGAGCACCATAGGAAAGTAACCCAAGTTTTTAAAAAATGACCAATAATTTATAAAGAAAAGATGGCAGGTAAACCTGTAGCTTAGAATAGACCCATTAACCCATTCAGGTGTTTGGACTTATTTGTACCTGAATTAAAACAGTTTAAAAAATTTAGAACCATTAGCTATTTGAAAGAAGTTGTAATGTTGGGTGAGATAATGGTGTTGCAAGTGTGTTTTTCTTTTCAGATATGTTTAAAGAAAGGTCCTGGGGCACCTGTGTGGCACAGTCGTTAACCTTCTGCCTTCAGCTCAGGTCACGATCCTGGCGTCCTACGATTGAGCCCCACATCAGGCTCCCTGCTCCGTGGGAAGCCTGCCTCTCCCTCTTCCGCTCCCCCTGTCCATGTTCCCTCTCTTGCTGTGTCTCTCTCTCTCTGTCAAATAAATAAATAAAATATATATGTTTTTAAAAAGGCCCTTTATTTTTTAAGGTTTTACTTTATTTTTAAAAGATTTATTTATTTGAGAGAAAGCATGAGCACACAGAGGGAGAGGGAGAAGCAGATTCCCTACTGAGCAAGGAGCTCGATGTGGGGCTCAACCCCAGAACACTGAGCCGAAGACAGTCACTTAACTGACTGAGCCACCCAAGTGCCCCAAGAAAGGTTCTTTAAAAAATGCATACTAGGTCATTTTCTTTTGAAATAAGAGGTCGGCTGGGATTCGGTTTAAAATGAAGGGCTGATGAGGAAGTGAGTGAGTGTGGATGAGACCAGAGTGGCTGCAAGTTGGGGGTTCCTGAAATTGATGACGAGTTCACGAGAGTTCATTCATTGGTACTCACGCTCTACTTTTGTGTGTGTTTCAGGTTTTTGGTGGTAAAGCCTTAAACGAAAGTGGAATTCTTAGCATAAGTATGGCTCGGATGAATTTCTGAAAAGTTTTGTCAAATGAGAATTCTGTATGAACCTCATTTTCATATCCTCTTTATACATCAGAGATATAGTCCTGGCGGGAAACAGAGCACATGCTGGGGGTCTGGAATTAGTCCTAGTTTTGGTTCAGTGATTTAGTTGCTCATGCAGATCCTGAGGCTCATGACTGCTGAAGGGGGTTGCCCCAAGTTTGCGCCCCGGAGGACCATTCATAGGACGGCTTCTTAGGGTTGATGATATTTCTCTTGTAGTCTTGCTCTGTCTTCTCTCCTCTCTACCTCCAGCCAACTGCAGACTGTAGAGTCTCTGTGGGTGGAAAAGAGCCCGTTTCTTGATCTTCAAGTGTTGCGGGGCTTTTGAAGAGTCAGCCACTTAGAGGTGGTCTGTGACCTGCCAAAGTCACTTGGACAGTTAGTGGGAGAGCTGGGATTCGAACCCCACCCAGTCTCTGGACCTCCACCACCCTGTACTTAACACTTTCTCTTATTTGGGAAGTTAAGTTCTGCCTGTTGTTTCTCCACGTTCTGAGAGGTGACTCTACTCTTCTTTGAGCCTGCAATATGCTCTTTCAAGAGTTTTTTTGCCCTGAATAAATTATATAGCACCGTGCCTGTCTGGGTATGCATTCACTAGCCAAATAAATTTCAAGATGCCCAAGGAAATGAGCACTGCTTCCAGGGTCTGAGGACTATTAAACCAGGGACAAGAACATTTTTTTAAAAAGACTTTATTTATTTATTTGACAGACAGAGATCTCGAGTAGGCAGAGAGGCAGGCAGAGAGGGTAGGGGAAGCAGGCCTCCCTGCCAAGCAGAGAGCCCGATGCAGGGCTCGATCCCAGGACCCTGGGATCATGACCTGAGCCGAAGGCAGAGGCTTTAACTCATTGAGCCACCCAGGCGCCCCCTGAGAACATTTTTAATATTGATAATACTCGTAAATATGGTGCCTTAGAGTTTAGAAAGTGTTTCATGTAAATCTCCCATCTCGTTTGTTCTTCACACCTGCGGTCACCAGTGATGGAATGGCTCGTCAAGTCGGGATCTCCTGACTCCAAGCTCCATGCTGGCTCCCCTTGTCACACTGCTCTGTCCTTTAGCAGAAGTCGAGAAATTGGATGGTCTCTTTGGCTGCCGTGGCCTGTCGTCGTTATGGTGCAGGCTGCTGCCATCACCGTCCTTATTAAATGAGGAAAGATCACTACTGATGTCAACTTAGGACTTCATGTTTGTTAAGCATGCTTGGAAGCTGGAGTCCTAAGATTTTAAAACACCTAATTCTTCTACAAACCTGGTGACACATGTATCGAAACCTTATTAGCTGTGTGATCTTGGATAAGATTAGTTTCTCAAGGTCACAATGCTAATGAGTGGAGGCAGCATTTGAACCCACAGGTGTCTGATGACAGGGCTTGTGCTCTAACCGTGAAATCCATTCACTGACATTCATTCATTCAGTTAACAGATTACTGAGCATCTACTCCATGCCGGGTACTTTCCAGGCACTGGGGATGTAGTCGTGAACAAGACAGACCCACTCCCTTGTCCTTAAACAACTGATGACTTGCAGGGTGAGACAGAGTAGAGTAAGCAAGATATTTTTAGGTGATGATGAGTGGTTTGAAGGAAATGAAACTGGGCAGTGTGACACAGAATGTCTCGCGCATATGACTGGGGTGCTGCTTTAGGCTGGTCAGGGGGCTTCTCCGAGGTCAGGTAGGACTTGATGTGTTAGACAAAAGAGGAAGTGATCGCTTAAAGTCATGCAGTGGGAGCTTGCTGGGGGTGTTTGGGAAACAGAAAGTGTACAGGAGAGAACGGGAGCCATTGGATAGGGAGGGCTGCGTGTGGTCATTGCTCATCGTCGTGGGTCTAGATTTGCAGCGAACTTCCTACCTTCCCTGTCTGAGGCCCCTGGGGATCCAGGCAGGCATGGCTGGAGCAAGGACTCTTGCCTTTGTCCGTGGCGCAGAACACATTCAGCTGTGACCAGTCCTGTTTCTGAGAAACCAAATCTACTCTAGACAAGTGGCATGTTTCTCCAAGACTCTTGGCTCTCTAGTCTCAACACCAGTAGGTTGGATCTAAGTTGTGGAGACCTAAAACAATTACAGGGCCTTTTTTTTTTTTTTTTTTTAAAGGTTATTTATTTATTTATTTATTTATTTATTTGACAGACAGAGATCACAGGCAGGCAGAGAGGCAGGCAGAGAGGGAGGAGGAAGCAGGCTCCCCGCTGAGCAGAGAGCCTGATGCAGGGCTCCATCCCAGGACCCTGAGATCACGACCCGAGCCGAAGGCAGAGGCTTAACCCATGGAGCCACCCAGGTGCCCTGAGAATTCCAGGGTCTTAAATGGCATCAGGAGGAAGTGACATCAACAGTGTGACTTGGTTGCCAGCAAAGTGGCCACAGTTGAAGGCTTTCCTGCTGGAGGATAGAAGGAGAGGTAGGCGTCTGTCACGTAGAAGGAGGACGTTCCTGGCCCCAGACAGAAGAGGCATCTTGGGAAGCTGACACGTGCCCTCTTTTGGGGAGAGACTCCGCGGTCCTTGTGAGGCATGGATACGGTGGTTCGAGCGTGGCTGGAGGCAGCGGAGGAACTGGATGTGGGTCATCGCTGTGGGCCTTCTAGCCCGTGGTCCAGACGGCCTCCTTGCCAGGCTGGCAGTCGTTGGTGATGTTGGTTAGTAGCAACCTGAGGGAGCTACCGGACCCGCAGTTTTGTTCCTGTCTGCCTCACCCCGAGGCCCAGGTTCACGTTGCAGCCCCACGTACGCTCCCTGACTGACTCTGGGATCTCTCTTAGCTTAGTGGCTTCTTACTTAATTCGGTTCCCGATTTTCCAGCTCACTGGCACCATCTGTCTGCAATCACACTTCTCCGAGCTGCCTCCTTGTCACCAGCCTGCCTGCGTCGCCGATGGGCTGGGAGCTGGTTGTGTTCTCTGTACTCACTGTACTTGAAAATCTTCGCTTGGCATGGTCAGCCGAGGGACGTGGCAGCATCTGCGGAAGCCAGCGGAAGCCTCGGAACAGAAGGCTCACGCTGTCCTCTTGCGCTGAGGTGTCCCGGCCTCTGGCGCAGGTGCTTTCGAGGCGGCTCTGGGTTCCAGTTTCTTTGTCACTGGGTTTTGTCTACGCAGCCTGGGCCGCCTCTCGTCACACCTTTGGACCCTAGTTCTTTGATCTCTACCCAGGCTGACAGGATCAGACCCGTGGCTCTCCAGAGGGCCCTCCCAGCTCTTGGATCATTCAGAAGTGTCCTTAGCCTGTGTTCCGCGCCCTCAGGAAAACCTCGGACTCTCCAGGGCTGATGGACTTCCCAGGGCTTGCCCTCGAAGACTGTCTGCCGTGTGTGTACATTTTAGAGCCTGGGACCCAAGAGCTGCTTGGACAGTTTTGTCAGGGGTGTGAGGAAGCTGGCATTTGTGCAAAAAGGATGTGTGTGTTTTCCTTGTGTTTTTGCTACTAGGTTAAAGTGTTTGCCCCAAGAGCTCCCTCGAGTGTAGGCATGCCTGTGCCATCGCCGAGTACGTGAGCGCGGTCAGCATGTCCGGGATGTAAGAGCTCATCTTCACTGGTACTACCTATCGCATTCCTAACAGCTGCGCTGTGCTCTGCGGTGGAAAGATGCTCGAGGTCAGAGAGGAAGAGGCCTTCTGCAGATTACATGGCTCTTCCGTGGTATCTGGCTTCAGGGCTGGTGCTACTCCTGGGCTGGGCTGGGCATCTCCGAAGAGGGCTATCGGCTTGGCAGGTGTCTTGGGGAGAGGGTGGAGGGGAGTAGGTAGGGGTCACCGAGAGAGGCAAATTGAGATAGGATCATAGGTGAGCATTCCTGGTGCCTGGAAATGCGGCGAGCGTGAGCTCTTGCCTCTTCTCTCCGTGGCCTCGCTGGGACAGGTGGGACTGGAGGCTGGCAGTGGCTAGGTTGTGGGGGAGCTTGGCTCCCATGGTAAGTACAGTGGTCGCAGCAGGACGGAGGCAGACCAAGCGTGACTTAGTTGGTAGGAGGTCTATACATCAAGCCTATGAGAGTGCGTCGGGTGCCCCAGTGGCAGCCTGTCAGCACCACGGTGGAACGCGGTGTGGCGCTCAAGCCACCAAGGAGGGTGTCACCTCTCTCCTGCCCATCCCTCTCCTCCAGAGAGGGCAGCCTTGGGAGAGCGTCTGCCTCTAATTTGCTCTTGAACGTCCTTCCAAGGTGGGAGTTAAAAATATATTTTTTTAGTATTCTGAAGGTAATGTCCTTGTAGACAGTTTGACAACCTAGAACTTATGCAGGAAAACCATAAGGCGGTGGGAGAAGATGGCAAGTGCTGGGGGGAATATGGTTTCCTTTCCTACTCTGTGATTTGAGTGCATGTGCCAAACACGGAGCCACTTTATTTTTTTATTTTTTATTTTTAAAGATTTATTTGAGAGAGAGAGAAAGAGGGAGATAGAACACAAGCTGGGGCAGAGCACAGGGAGAAGCAGGCTTCCTGCTGAGCAGGGAGCCCGATGTAGGGCTCGATTTCAGGACCCTGGGATCATGACCTGAGCCGAAGGCAGATGCTTCACTGACTGAGCCTCCCAGGCGCCAGGTATGGAGCCACTTTAAATGAATACTCAATGGAAAGGACTATAGTGCCTTCCGTCATGAGCTCCCCAGTGCTGGAAGAAGCTGTGTTGCTGTCCTGTGGGGCAAGATCACTAGGCTTTGCAGGAATATCAGCCAGGGTCGACCCAGGGATGGTTGGTCAGAGAGACCTGCGCAAGGAGCTGTACTTCAAGCCGCTGGCGCAGGTGATGGGGGGACCGTCCAATAACCCTAAATGTTCCGGGCCGGTCGCCAGGCTGGAAGTCGTGGGCACAGACGGAAGCTGCTGTCCACAGGCAGGATTTCGTCTTCTGGAGTCCTCTGCTCTGTTCTTGAGGGCTTTCAACCCCTTGAATCAAGCTCTTCCAGATGGTCTAGAATCCCCTGCTGTCCTTGAGGAGGATCATGGACCTTAATCACACGGACAAGGTATCCCACAGCAGCACCCGGATTAGTGTTTGGTAGGATGGCTGGGGACAGCATCTGAGCCAAGAAGACATTAAAAAAAACAAAACAACCCCCCCCCCCCCAAATCCATCATTTGGTAAAGTATCCTGTTTGAAAATTAATTTGGAAAATTGAGTGTACCCTCTGCCTTGCTGACCCAAGCTCGCCTCCCAAAGCCCCCCCTGAATGAGGAGGTCTAAAGTGAACCCCACGGGTCTCCTCCGAACCTCTCTCCACCCAGAACGTTCTGTCTGGTCTTGATTGTATGTGTTTGTACTTTTTCTGAAGTATGTTGAAGTCTCATGTATCTGTGACCTTTCCCTGTGACTAGGGTGGAAGTTCTTGCTGGGGGGAGGGGGTGCTAGCTTCTGCTGCCTCCATCTGTCTGTCTGTCTCTGGTCTTGAATGCACACAGCAGTGCCCTCCCAGGCTTCTCCATGACTGACGCTGATGACTTCTCCCCAGGGCCCAGCATGGTCAAGGTCCTTGTTCTAGCTCCTTCTGGAAGAAGAAGCCATTTGTTTTGTTTGCTTTAATTCATGCAACAGATATTTTCAAGTGCCCCCCTGCCCCCACCATGAGCTCGGGGTTTATCTTTATACCAAAGATCTAGCCAGGAGCAAGACAAGTGTGTTCCTTGCTCCTTTGGAGCCTTACAGACGGCCTGGGTGCTGGGGATGTGGGCAGAGGAAAGGAGAGGAACAGAGCCTTATCAGTGAAACAGGCTAAGTTTAGATAGTGCTAAGCATGACGAGGACACAGAGGAGGATTCTGGGACTAAATCCAGTCCCTTCCTGAGTTCAGATAATGACTTCCGAGTTGTGTGACGTTAGGGAAGTCCCTGTGCCTTGGAGAGCCCCCGTTCCATCCTGGGTAAGAATCGCGGGTGTTTGCAGCCTGGGCCACCACCTGTTGGGACCATTACAGGTTTGGGGGGAAGAGGCCAAGGCGGGGAACTGTCCAGAAATCCTTTGGGATGGCTGGAGCTTTGCTCCTCAGAGTATGGCTTGTGCGCCAGCATCTGAGTCGCTGGAGATCTTGTTAGAAATACAGCCTCTCAGGCTCTGTCCTAGACCCGCTGAGATAAGCCTGCATTTTGCCAAGGTGACCTGTCTGTCACCTGCAGTTTGAGAAAGACAAGGCAGAGAGACTGAGGGCAGTTCAGAGGCCGACAGAGCAACTTGTAGGAAACCGTGGATTCAGGAGGGAAATGAGAAAAGCATCCAGAAGGTCCGTTTTTCAGGTTTTATCCTGAGTGAGGTCAGTCTCTGAAGCAGGGACTGCTAAGAAACCAGCTTCTCCCTAGATTGCCTGTTGGTGTGACCTCATCCGGGGAGGTCAGTCCCGAGCACACGCTCTGGTGTCTGGGTGTCAGACGCACAAAGCTGAAGGCTGCATGGAGCGGAGAGGATCCAGAAACCAGAATTGGTTTTTATCAAAAGGACATTCAGGCTGCCGCTGCTGGATGTACACTCCTCCTGTGCTTCAGGAATGTTCCCCTTCGAGTCCTAGGTGCAGCCTTCCTCACACCAAGCCCCGGCCTCCAGGTGTGGCTGTAGACACAGCCACTGTCCCCGTCTCCAGAGGCCGGTGGAGGGCTCCCCTCTGTGTGCCGGCCATGGTGTCCCCATCTCCCTCTAGTTGTGACTCTTCGAGGACTGCAGTGTCCTGCTCCCCTAGTATTCTTGATGCCTTGTGGGAAATGACTCCATCCTCTGTCCGTGTTTCCAGAACGGGCTGCTGCCTGGTGGATTTGCAGGAACAGCGAACCCTACCTGTGAGATCCCTGTTCGCGTGCGCTTGTCCCCAGGAGGGCAAACCTTTCTCCCTTGGGCATTGCTGAGTCCTGTACTTACTCCGGCTACGGCTTAGGAGGTGGTTGGGTGGGCTGGTGGCTGCGTTGGATAGCTGCCTGGTGTGTTACCTTGAAATCCGTTCTAGCTGGGGATGACTGTCGAAGCTGGGGGGCTTTCTTCCAGAAAGATTTGTGTCCTGGAGGTGAGACCGGCGTAGTTGGTGACTGAACACGTTAGCATCCTGGTTTGTTGACTGGGGAGCTGATCCGGGGCGGGTGGGTGTCTCAGAAGTTGTCACGTGCGGGGTGAGGACAGCTTCAATCCCTCACGCCTTCCCTTCCTGCCAGCATCCTCTGTGACAAGTACAGTTTCCTCCAAGACACCCCCCCCCCCCACCAGCCATGTGTTTTGAGGCTCCCACGTAGACCTGTGGTTTCTTTGCGGGGTAAGCCTGCCTTTCACTTTGGAACAAAGGGGCAGTCTTGGTGCCTGTGTCTGAATCACAATTAATCCCGTTTCATTTTCTAAGTTCCTTGAGCTCTCCTGCAGCTTCTTGTAGACCGAACACGCCACCGTGCCGGGAGGGAGGGAGCCTGGAGTTAACAGTGCCCCCGTGGACCGTGTTAACCCAGGTCTGGGGCGTTATCTGATCACAGAATGCTGGCTTCGGTTTCCTGGGGACGGGAGCTCATTTTACACATCTTGTTCCGTGTGCGCGGCGGTCCCTCCAGAGGCTGGGGCTTCCCCACGTCGCTCCTGTCTCGATCAGATTAGTGGCGGGCCCTAGCGATGGGCTGTGCGTGTGCATTTCCTCGCTGTGCTGAAACGGGTCTCAGCCTGGCTCTGCTTCTTGGGAGCCGACTTCCTCTTCTTCTTCTTCTTCTTCTTTTTTTTTTTTTTTTTTAAGATTTTATTTATTTGACAGAGAGAGATCACAAGTGGGCAGAGAGAGAGAGGAGGAAGCAGGCTCCCTGCGGAGCAGAGAGCCCAATGTGGGACTCGATCCCAGGACCCTGAGATCATGACCTGAGCTGAAGGCAGAGGCTTAACCCACTGAGCCACCCAGGTGCCGCGGGAGCCGACTTCTTAGCAGCTGTTTTGTTGGTTGGTTGAAACTGCTGAATTCTTGCCAGGTCCTTCATCGTGACTTTTTCCTTCTGTAGACAGGGAGGTATGAGCCCACGTGCCCTGGTGCTTGTCCGTCCTTGTTTGGAGGGAGGGAGGGAGGGGCGTGTGGGGAAGCCCACGTCCTGGGCCCTGGCAGCTCAGAGCCCTGGACTCCTTGGGGCCTCAGCCGCCCCTCAGGTGGCACCTATGACCTCCCTCCTCTGGGCCTTTGAGACGGTGGCGGAACCCATAGATGAACAAGTGGGCTGGTGCTCAGAGCGAGAGGAGAGGCTGCTTCCCTGAATGCACTTTGTCAGGCTGCTGCTGGGAGACCATTAGGCTCTCCCTTGTGCTGAGGGCCTTCTGGGAGCGGTTGCTGGGCCTGTACCCCTCCTACCCTCGGGAAGGTTCTGTGCAGAAGAAGCTGCCTGGCCTGGCACGTGTTTTGTGTCACATGGGTATGTGCGCTTGTACGTGTGGACACAGAAGGGGCTCTCACTGCTCCCCTGGGAGCCTTCAGGACCCATCAGGGGTTCTAGCCATCCGAGGGCGGACATGTCCATGGACCCTTTGTCGGCCTCGACTTTCTTACCACGTAGGAGTCTGCAAACCTTCCTCTGTCCTCCAGGGCCTGTATGTCCTAGGGTCCTTCTTCCCAGAGGTGTTGGGGGAGCTAGAGGGAAAGAGAAGGAAGCAGTTCACCCATATCAGCTGCTTAGCAGGGCTCAGCCTTGCTGATACTGCGGTTGACTCTTCATTTAAAAAAACAAAAAGCAGGGCGCCTGGGTGGCTCAGTGGGTTAAGCCACTGCCTTCGGCTCAGGTCATGATCTCAGGATCCTGGGATCGAGTCCCGCATCGGGATCTCTGCTCAGCAGGGAGCCTGTTTCCCTCTCTCTCTCTCTGCCTGCCTCTCTGTCTACTGTGAACTCTCTCTGTCAAATAAATAAATAAAATCTTTAATAAAAACAAAACAAAACAAAAAAAACACAAAAAGCACACCGTTCTTGGCCTGTTTTTCCTGCAGGATGTTCAGTATCTGTAGACCCTTATGTCTCCCCGGTGGTTTTGAACTTGCTTCCCAGTGCACTGAACACCCACTGTGTGTCCAGGGCTGTGCATGAGGTTGGGGTCGAGGTGGTGGACGAGTGCGTGTTCCCTGGCCGTGAGTCCAAGCTCTGCTCTGGGTGGATGCTTTCTCGGTCCTTTGGAATTGTGGTCCCTGGGGAAATCTTACAGAAGCTCTGGTCTCTCTCCTCTGAAAACTGCTCATAAACGGAACCCTAATATTCCATTTCAGAGGGCCCCTGGGGCTTGTGAGACATTCACAGGCATTCCTAGGACCTCAACGTAGGGGCCACTTGGTTGAGGATAGGACCAATCACTTCGAGCTGCCTGGTAATCTGTTACCCTCTGCATTTTGGGGGAGTTGGGATGCTGATTTCTAGACCCTCACAGCATGTTCTCCTTCTTAGGAACAATCTAGAAACTGGACCATTTCATTGTCCTAATAACCAGAAGAGGGTCTGCTTGGAGTCCAAGAAGGGTGGGGGGGTGGAATCTATGTCCGTAGCCTGTGAGGGAAGGCAGGGAGAGGTTTGGAGGAAGTCTGTCCAGACATTCCAGAGAGGTCTTTGCCCTCCTCGAGTTTGGAAATGGGGTCTGGATTCAATGCCTGACACAGGCAGTCCATGGTCTGCTTCACAGGGAAGGATTTGCTCCGTGGCCCTAAGTGTGCAGACAGGGAGCCTATGTGCCTGCATGTCCCCAAGGACTGACTGGGGATGTCCCTGCTTTCAGCTTCTGTTTACATAGAGCTGACGTTGCTCGGTTTACTCCACATTCTACAAAAGCCAAAAACCAAAACAAAACACCAAATGGCAAAAAAAAAAAAAAAAAAAAAAAAAAAAAAAAAAAAAAAAAAGCAAAGGACTTGGATTGCTGCTGTTTGTTTTTTATTTAAAAATTGCCAGCATCAGGGCGCCTGGGTAGCTCAGTCGGTGAAGCATCTATCTTCTGCTAGGTCGTAATCCTGGGGTCCTGGGATCAAGTCCTGCGTCGGGCTCTCGGCTTTTCCTTCTGCCTCTGCCCCTTTGTCTGCTTTTGTGCACGTGTGCGCGCGCTCTCTCTCTCTCTCTCAGATAAAATCTTGAAAACAAAATTGCTGGCATGAACAGGGTTCAGTCAGCATTAGTAGGAGCCTACTTGTGTGTGACTTTTTTAATGAAAAATTGTGTGAAACGGGATGGGGCTGAAGGGGACACTTAGGATGAGCCGGAGTGATGTGTCATCGTTGAATCACTAGGTTGCGCCTGGAACTAATACAACACGGTATGCTAAGTGCACTGGAAAGAAAATTAAATAAACTGTACACCTCCACACACAGAATCACATGAAACCCCGTTCTGCAGCGGGAGCTTTCTCGTGGATTCTGGAACACTTAACAGCCGGGGCTAAGGAATCTCTGCGTCTGTGAGGTGTGGGAGGGTAGAGGAGGTATTTCTGTTGGTGAAGGGATTTCTGGAGGCATTTGGAATTGCCTCGAGTTGTCCTCTGAAGACTTGGAGAGTGAAACACACCAGGGTCCTTGGCTTGTTGGACAAGAAACGGAGGGCAGAGGGGAGGAAGTGGGGATGCTAATAGCCAGCATATGGCCAGAGGGACCAGTGTGAACCGAGTCTGTGAATCATAGGATGTCTCCCTTGCTGCTGGTGGGGACATAAATTAGTACAACCTTAAGAAATCGGTTTGATTTTTGCGGCTTCTGGGTGACGCAGTCGCCTAAGCGTCTGGCTCTCGGTTTTGATCTTGGGTCACGATCTCTGGGTCTTGAGATTGAGCCCCGTGTTGGGCTCCATGCTCTGTGCGGAGTCTGCTTGGGTTTCTCCCTCTCCTCCTGCCCCTCCCCACTGCGTGCTCACTTGCTCTCTAAAATAATTTTTTTTTAAAGATTTTATTTATTTATTTGACAGATAGAGATAATAAATAGGCAGAGAGGCAGACAGAGAGAGAGGAGGAAGCAGGCTCCCTGCTGAGCAGAGAGCCCGATGTGGGGCTCGATCCCAGGACCCTGGGATCATGACCTGAGCCGAAGGCAGAGGCTTCAACCCACTGAGCCACCCAGGCGCCCCTAAAATAAATTTTTAAGAATACAATTTGATTTTATGTATGTGTACATAAGTGTACACATCCTTCAACATTTTTCTAAACTTTTCACCATATAACTCCTGTTTTGGGGGATCTAGCCTAAAGAAATAGAAGGGATTTTGTGCACGAGTTCTTCAGCCCAGTTTCCTAATAGTGAAGAGTGGAAGGACAGCTTAAGACTCACAACTGGGGAATATGTTATGCAAGTGACAGTTTGTTCAGATGATTGGCATTTGTGTGGCCATTAAGCTTGTTAATGGGGAAACAAGGAGAGAATGGGGGATCTGGTGTGGGAGATGAGGGACCAATCCTTTCAGATCCCACAGCTCTGTCCCCCACCCCCCCTGCAGCCAAGCCCCATCCTTTTTAACAGGTGCTTCTCCACATTCCCCACGTAGAACCCATGCGCTCTTGTTCCCTCATCTGCCTGATGCCTTCCTCAGCCGTCTCCCTGAGACTCCGGGCTCTGGCAAGGGTGGTGTTGGCGCCTCTGATCTCTGATCCCCGTGTTCCTCTCTTGGACACGGGTTTCCTGTTGACCCGCAACTCCAGGGTAGAACTCCTCCTTAGGAGTTAAGCCGAAGGACTTGGAGAGCCAAGTTCCAAGTGGGATGTCTTTCTGCTGAAGGACTTGGAACTTCAGGGTATTTTCATTTGAAAAATTGCATTTGTAAGGGGTAGAGTGATCTGTTCAGAGTTTGCGGGAGTCTCTAGTCCAGCTTCCTCATATTGCCACTGGGGAAACTGAGACCAAGTGACTCTCTCCAAATGTCACAGCTGGTATTAACAGGTGCGCCTCCTCCCTTTGACAGAGGACCACAGCTGAGGACGTGGCTTAGCCCTCTATGGGCGCTGTGACTTCGGGGGAAAGGTGAGCGTCCTGGTGGGTGCGTCTGTAAACTGGAGGTTATGATGCATTTAGCACCATGTCTGCCATATTTTAAGTGTATCTACTATAAATAATGAAAATAACAGTGATGGCTCAGCCTGGGTGGCTCAGGTGGTTAAGTATCTGCCTTCTGCTTAGGTCATGATCCTGGGGTCTTGGGATTGAGCCCCACATTGGGGGGAGTCCATGCTCAGTGGGGAGCCTGCTTCCTCTCCTCTGCCCCCTCCCTGGCTTGTGGTCTCTGTCTCTCTGTCAAATAAATAAAATCTTTAAAAAAAGTACTTAAAAGAGTAACAGGGAAAGTAGTTTTTATTCTTAAGGAGTCTTCTAGCATTGTCTGGACCTTCTGGGGATGTAGAACCCTCTCCTGTTTAGGGATGTGGAATAATTATTCAATTATTCATGTCCCCATGTGGGAGACATTGAATAAAAATTCAGTGTTTGCGGTTAGAGTGGAATAACCCTTTTCTAAACCGTTAGGACCATTTGAAACAAACACTTTATAATGCAGGTGAACCTCTATTTTAAGATAAGCTCATATTTGAAAGCTGGAATCTATCAACAGATTAATTAGGGTGATTACCATAATTACAAATGACGGTCACTTGGCAAAACAATTTCACAGTATGTTTGTCTGATTGGATATTATAAAACGATTCACCGATGGTTTTCCCTTGGACAATAATTAGCAAAATGAAGACGATGTAAAGCAGGGCATGTGATCTGTTAGAATTGTCTTCTGGTGATGGAATAAATGTCCAGAAAGCATGCTTTCAGTTGTCAGTATTTAGAAACCCTAATGCTAGAACATATAATAATCTGTCTGCTGGGCATATAAGGAAATGAGAATTAACTGTTCTATTCTTTATCGCATGGAGGTTGTTCATAAATCTTGAATTCTTGGGGAGAATAGTGAGCTCTCCAGAATCCAAGGTCCCATTGTGTTATGTGTGCGGTAGGTCTTTGGAAAGTCTATTGTAAGAAATTTTATTATGAAAAAATTATAAAATCTACAAAACAAGAGCAGATAATACAATGAACCTCTGAATACTCACTGAATTGTTTTAAGATTTCACCACATTTGCTTTATCTGTAACTTGCTCCCCTTATTTTGTTGAAGTATTTTATGGTAAGTTATGAGATCCTGTTTCCCCCTATGTCCTAGACTATGTCCTAGACTATGAATTTCCATAAAAAGGGGGACTTCTCTTATGTACCTAAAAAATTAGCCACAAATTCCTTGTACCTTGTTCTTTAAATTGCCACAGTCGTCTTCAGATGTCTTTTCATGCTTCCTTTGTTGGGGTGAGGATCCAAACACCTTACGCGCATTGCACTGGGTGGTTAGGACTCTGGGCTGTTTTCTGGAGTAGACTTTCTTGCCTCCTTTCTTTAACCTTTGAAGAAACTGGTTCAGTTGTTTGGTAGAATGTCCTACAGTCTGGAAAAAAAGTTTTTTTTTTTTTTAAGATTTTATTTATCAGAAAGAGAGGGAGAGAGAGTGCCAGAAAGCGGGCACAAAACGGGGGAATGGCAGGCAGAGGGAGAAGCAGACTTCCTGCTGAGCAAGGAGCCCCGATGCAGGGCTTGATCCCAGAATCCTGGGATCATGACCTGAGCTGAAGACAGATGCTTAACTGACTGAGCCACCCAGGCGCCCCTGGACTTCCATGAGACCCGTGAACACATCGATAATGATCTCTTCAGCGTGTCTCATTAGTTTTGCAGCTCTTACTCATTCGAAGCTCCTGTTGTCTCCTGTTTTGATAGTGATGACTCTTTAGGTTGGCTCTTGGTCCTTTTGACATGACCCCTCACTTAAAAAAAAAAAAGTTTCCCATTCGTTGTTATCGCCTCCCTGCTTTGTGATACACTGAGATCTCCTAGGCTGATCTGTACATTTCCTAACCCAGACCTGGAAGCAGCCTCTCCCTCAGGAGACCTGTTTTCATAGAGAAGGATTTTAGAGACTACAGCTCAGGTGTTGGTTGGCAGGGGTGGGGGTGGGGGAGGAGGGTACCCTTTGCTTGCTTCTAGGCCTTTTCACTGTTAGAATTAGGAAACCTATATTTCTTAAAGTTTATATTACCATTTCCTATTTTAAAGAACAGTACAAATTTTTAACTTATTTAATTTTATACCTGTATGTTTTTGTTATTGAAAAATCTTAGTTCCTAACAATATTATTTGCTTTACAATATATAGAATATTACAATATATGGGATACTTTCCCCCAAAATACCAAATTGCCACTGCCAATATTGAATAAATTTTATAAGATTTCATCGCAGTTCTCTCTGTCCTTAGAATATATTCCATCAAGTTTTTACTGCCGAAATTGTGTGTTCTAAAGGCCTTTGAAATACTGATTTTCCTTATGTTTATCTGTATTCGTTTCAAACTTTCACATTGTTTTTGAATAACCTAGGACTACAAATTCAAAGCTATTCACATGGTATATTCTCAGATGCTCAACCATCTACCCTGGGTCTTCCCTCAGCCTCTATGTGAACATTATTAGTTTTGGATAACCTTTTCAGTTTCTCTTGCAAATGTAAATATATATAATATGAAGTTGACCCTTGATCAACAGAGATTTGAACTGTGTGGGTCCGCTTATATGTGGATTTTGATAAATAGAATTCATTACTGTAGGTTGAAAGAACAGGACAATGAACCTCTAAACTCTCTACCTAGGTTCCCCAGTTTTGAATAATTCTGCCATATTTGTTACGTCTTATATCCACAATTCTGTTCCTTTTGAAAGTCAGTTGTAGAAATTATGTACTTTCTCACTAAATACTTAGATAAATGTTCTAAGAACAAGGACAAGCCACTTGTAGCTACATAATACACAAAAATACACAGATTTTTTTGTTTCTGCAATGATTTCATGTAGTTTATATGCTTTCCTATAGTTTAATTGATCTCGTAAAGCTTCCGGAGTTTGAAGCGTAGTAAGATTTTTCTCATTTTGGTAGATGTAAAGAAATTCACCCATGTTTTCTTTTAGTGCTTGGATGGTTTTTTATTTTATTAAAATTTAATTCAGATCTCTTATTTGCTGTCCTAGTATACAAGATGAAGTACAGATCTGATTTTATGTTTTTCTACATGCACTCAGGAGTCCCAGCACTATTTGTTCAGTAAATCTTGCCCTACCACGAAACGATAACCTTGTCTTTATTCTATACTTGGGGTTTTCAGGTGCTTGCATTTTGCATTGTCTTTTGGGGACATATTCATTCAGTTGAATTGTTTGATTTCAGCTCACTCGATAATCTGTTATCCTACGGTTCCATTCTAATCACGAAGTATTCATTCCTTGTGCTTATTTACAAAATATTCATCATATGAGAATGAAATATTCAGTGGTATTTTATTTTTTTAAAGATTTTATTTATGTGAAAGCGAGCACAAGCGGGGGGAAGGGCAGAGGGAGAGGGAGAAGCAGGCTCCCCGATGAGCAGGGAGCTGTCTATGGGGCTTGATCCCAGGACCCTGGGATCACGACCTGAGCTGAAGACAGACGCTCAACCCACTGAGCCCCCCAGGCGCCCCAGTTAGTGGTATTTTAAATACTGATCATTTTCTTCAACACTCTTCAATATCCCTGAATGAAAACTCCTCAAAAAGAATTTGCATTCCAAACTGAAGTTTATCTGTAATCTTTCTTTAAAAGGGGCAGATTTTCCTGTTTTATCTTTTTCTCTCATTTCCAAAAAGTAGGAGTATGTGCTATTTACAGTGTAACTTAACCGATACAATGTAGCATATGAATTGTACAAACAGGGAAAAATTAGTTCCACGTTCAACTTGTTTCCTTTCATTATTTGAGAGAGTCTGTTCAAGCTTCCAGATTCTTGAACTACCAGGGATCAGCCGCTGGCCGGTGAGGTCAGCCTGGGACTTCCCGGCTAGCTGATTACTTTGGCGGGGTGACTGTTGAGTCACCTAGGGCTGGGTCCTGATGAAGCCGTTGATTCTTTCCCCTGTCCTGGGAGTCTCCTTTGGCTCCGATAAGCCCTGGCTTGATTTTTTAGCCTTTACTCTGCACACACGGATGCATGAGGACTTGAAGGTGCTAAACATACTGATGTTTGTCAATGTTCCCGCAGCTCATGCCCCGGTGGTTTGAGTCCCCATCTAAGCTTTCCCCTTTGTGTTCGTCGTTGTCTGTGTGTGCATAGCTGCTCTCTGCTCCCGTTTAGAGAGGCTCTGTGTGGAACCAACTGTTCTAGCCTCTGTGCTCGGTCTCTTAGAATTCCATGCTCTCCTTTGGCCTGTGGCACGCATGCCATGGGTCATTCTAGAACTGTTTCTGTAGCTCTCCTCCCTCTAATTGAATAAGCTGGGCTCTTTGTCATCTGACCTCATTTTTGTTCTTTCCGATCTATGAGCTATTATCGCTCACTTGCCCTTCTCTGCTCAATGTCCTATCATGCCTCAAGCACACCGTTACGCTTTCCTACCTCTGTCTCCTGTGTCTCATCTCCCACTTTCCCTGCCTGAAATGTCCTCCCTTACCACTTCTGTTTGTCCATTTGTCCTCCTAGGGCTCAGCTCAAAGGCTCCATCCCTGGAAGCTGTCCCTGATCTCAGCTTCCTTAGCAGCTCGTACAGTCTTTGCAGAACTCTTCCAATGGGAATGCCTGCCCTCCTGAGGCTGTGAGCTCCTCGGGGCAGGTGATCCCATGCATTATACTATTCTCTCTCTTGGAAGCCCGTGCTGGGCCCAGAGCAGGCACTCGCTGGGCGTTGCACGATGAATACATCCAGAAATGCTTTAGCCCCTGGAGCACTGCCGAGTCTTGCTCTGTTTCTCTGGCCCTGACGGAGGTGTCGTGCTCAGGTGTACCACAGCCTCTCTAAACTGTGTCACGCGCGTATGGTCTCTGGTTTGTTCAGTGCATATTAACCTTGCCTGTCTAAACTGAGTCCCCTGAGATCCGGGACCTCTCTCCCACCGTCAGGAATACTCTTGTCGGCTGAGTGGTTGCTCATAAGCCTTCCAGCAGCGGAGGTGCTGTGCTAGGCTTCCTACATCTTAGCACCGGATTTAGTCTGGCAGTGTAGACCGTTCCTTGAACTGTTCTAGGAGCCTGTAGCTATTTCGGATATTGGCAATAAAAACAACCCTGGGAGGAAGGTGGCATTTTCTCCATTTTGCAGATCAGGAAAACAAAAGTGCAGAGAGGTTGAGTAACTGGTTCCGGTTTTCTCAGTCCGTAAGAGGCAGAGCTGGGGTTTGAACCCAGGTCTTTCTAATTTTTGAGGCCACAGTGCTCAGGAGCACAGAGGTATGGCATGAGGTTTTCTTTCTCCCACAGAGTTGATGGTGGCACATTGCACCTAGCGGACGCTCTCCGTGTTGCCACTGAAGTGCTGTTTATCAGCTTTGGGTTAGAGGCGATGAGTGTTCACCTGCTCTGCTCTGTTTCTCAGGCAATAGCCTCATGGCACTTGCTGAAAGCCCTGTTTTTGTCACCTCCCAAGAATAGGAGGAACAGAATCGAGTGCATTAGGGCCATCTCTACTGTGATTTGACATCAGGTTACAACGTCCAAGGCCGAAAACAGGCCTTTCCAGAGGCTTTTGCTCTCTGTTGAGCAGAAGGAGAACTTGCAGGGATCCTCTAGTCCTAGACCTTCAGCCTCGACTCTGTAAGGTGGCTTCACAAGGCAGGTACCACATCGGTTTTACTTTATTTATTTATTTTTTTAAAGATTTTATTTATTTGACAGAGATACAGTGAGAGAGGGAACACAAGTAGGGGGAGTGGGAGAGGGAGAAGCAGGCTTCCCGCCAAGCAGGGAGCCCGACACAGGACTGGATCCCAGGACCCCGGTATCATGACCTGACCTGAAGGCATCCCGTTAATGACTGAGCCACCCAGGTGCCCCTGCCACATCAGTTTTATTAAAATCAGCAGCTCGTACAGTGCCTGCTACATGTCATGCTTTCTTGTTTATGGAGGCTGAGCATCAGAACCCGCTGGGGAAGTAAAGAACAGAGATTCTCAGATCCCACCCAAGGCCTAGCAGGTTAAAATTTTCTTCACTGGGCTCCAGTAGTCTGATAGACCAGGTTTAGCATCTACAAATGTAGTCCTTCTCCATCTTTCTGCAGAAGAGAGAAAACGGAGACTTAGGGGAATGGATTTGGAAAAAGACGAGATTGTGAGCGAAGCAAAAATGCTTTTTCTGTTGTCTTCCTGTTTTCTGAGGCCAGAGGAGTTTCCCTTCAGATTTCTGTAGGTGGGGCCAGCGAGTGTGGCAGGAAGGGGTCCCCACAGGACTTGTGTGTGTTTTGTATTAGAACATTCGGATGCCTGCTTATCTATACGAGACGCTAGGTGTGGGGCTTCACAAGGGCTTTGGTCTTGGGGTCACTTGATTCGGTGGGGAGCAGATTTATAAGCGAAGGATTGCTTTAGAGCTGACACATGACAGGACAGAAGGGGGAACACAGAGCTATAAGGGTCTTCATTGTATTAGCGGCTGAATTAGATGGGCCAGAAACCGTTAAGTCTGTGATTTCCCATGGAAAGAGGCTCCTCATTTAGATTGGTAAACAGGCTGGCCCAAAGTACCATGTCCTTGCAGGGACATTTCCCTGAGAGTTTGGAAAGCGTTCAGAGGTGATTTGATTTAGTTGCTGTCCAAGCTCAGCAGAAACAGCCTTTTTTATAGGCCTCCTGGGCTATTCTCTGGGTTCCAGGGTTATCCTGTGGCATCTTTTTTTTCCTCGATTGTGATTTAGAGGCAGAAAGAGCACCAGATGGGAGTCAGAAGCTCTCCCTTTCCCTCCCCGGGCTGCTGTGAAATTTGGGGCAGGGGTCTAACTTCTCCAGTCCTCGGGCTTCTCACCTGTGAAGTCGAGCCAGCAACAGTGGCCACTTGTGCTATGGCGGTGATTAGCGGGATCCAATAAAATCAGGCGTGAAACTACTTCGAGAACTGTAAGCCGCATCGTGAAGTCCTTTGTGATTATCAAGAAATTCAGTGTGAGGGTAGTGGGAGTATGTGTCCTAGACCCCCTGACCCCAGGGTGTGCGTGAAAAGGTGTGCCAGAACCTTCTCACCACAGTGGAGGGTGGAGGGAAATGTCAAGACCAAGTCCCTGGGAGGGAGGAGGTCATGGGCCACCTGACTCAGCCATGTACTGGGTGTATTACATCAAACAGTACCCCTTCAAGCAGAAAGTGAGGGCATCCGCAGACTTGGGGAGGTGAAGCCTGTTGGAGAAGGGGCAAGTCACCTATGCCTTCCCTGACGAAGGGGATCCATGGGAGGCCCATGATGGAAGATTTAGGTCTGGGGAGACTGGGTACATGAAGGTGAAGCAGTGCTACTGTGTATGATCATTTTCTCTCTACCTTGGTGAGATCAAAGGAGAAATGACTTGGTAGAGAGAGAAGCGGTCAAGGAAACCTAGATTTCCTCCCTGAGCTTCAGGTGCGGTGGAACGTGGAAGATCACCTTCAGACGGAATTACCCGGTGATGTGAGATCATGGGAATGGGATGACTGTGATTTCATAATAGCACTTAATAAATGTTCGCTGCAATTTCAGCTCATTAAAGTAATATGGGAAGTGGTGGTAAATGTGTTCTGAAACTGACATTAGTGTAAAATGTGCTAATGATGGCCTAATTCTCATGTCTCCATATTGGTTCCTTCAGTTGTGTGGGCCATGAGCGGCCTCTCCTGGGCTCCAGACCCCTTCAGTTTACCCCACGTACCCAGTATACCCAGTGTGCTGGGTGCCATGGTGGGACAAAGAGCTGTCTTCTGAAACCAGAGCTCTCTGCTTGCTAAGATTTCTGGCTTTGCCTGATTGTGCCCGGTTTTCTTTGTGTGCTCGGAGCTACAAGTCTTTCGTCTTGTCCTTTAGGTCTGTTGACTTGGCACCCAAGTGAAACTTTGGTGTCCATGAGATCCAGTGGAAGTAGTGAGCGAATATCACGATGTGACGTGTTGGTTGAGATTTCTGAGTCCATTGCTTTGGTTCTGCCCGTGTTCACTTTCTAGCAGTCATTCGCCTATAGTACTCTCCAGGGGTGTGCTTGTTATGTGAGTCCACTGAATTTGTCTTCTTGGTGTTCAAGCCTAGACATTTTGAACTAAACTCTTTAACAGCAAAGGCAAGTGAACGTTTTATTAGATATCCCGTATTTGGTTATACTTTCCAAACTCGTCACAGGAGACTCTTTCATTCCCATCATATAGTTGATTCCTTACCCGTCTTAATCTATTCTTGATAGAACCAACTCCAGGAGATTTCATATCCCTCTTGGTTACCATTGTGTCTGAACCCAGAAACCATTTATAGTTTTCCCTAAAATCTGTAAATGAGGTCATGCTATTTTGTTGTTCTTTTGTTCTAAAAGTGATATTTTATGTGAATGAGATTTTAGAACAATGTTTCCTTTTTATAATCTGACAGGAGTATAAATTATTAATGTTTATTATTTTATGTGGTAGATTAATCTGTTTGATGTTAGCCGTTGGGTGACTCATGTTGTCAGCCTTCTGCCGTGGCACTGGGTGGTCTTCACATTTTATTGGACTGTTACATTAAACTCCACCAAAGAAATATGTTGGAACTGGTATTTATTGCCTTAATCTTGTTGTCTGCATTGAGAAGTTGCTAACTGAATGTTTTCTCCAGCCTTTCCTTAATTGCAGTGTGGTTAATTCCTCTTAACTGCGGGAAGCCAAGGTATTTATAGATTGTTGTTCTTATTTCTGTGGTTGGTAGAAGTAACCAGCATTCACCGAGTGCCAAGAACCTACTTGGCATGAAGTAGAACCTAGAAGCCGATCTTGTTCCTGCCCCACGAACTTGATGCGGAGTGAGCTGGGCAGGGAGGAAGGAAGGAAGAGAAGGCGTTTTCACAAAACTGAAATGGATGCTGAAAGGGAAAGGAAAATGAATTCAGCTCCGAAGGACACCGTGGGAATTAAATGGGATAAAACACAGGGGATGCGCCATCAATACTGCATTTATGCTCGGTTACACGAATCTGAGGCGTGAGTCCGAGCGAGCACAGGTGTGATGGATAATGTATCTCAAAGCAAAGCTGTAGTGATGTGGGAGGGGGCCAAGGGGGAGAGGGGGACAGTGAAGATGCATCAGGTTAGAGGGATCCTGAACATCCTCCTGGGTCCGTCTCCCGCCTCCCTCCCTAGCAGCCCCATCTGCGGAGTTTCCCAAGCCTGCCCCTGCTGCCTCTCGGATCCCCCCATCCTGCCCAGATTGTGTTGCTCTGGTTCTGGTCCTTCTCTCTCACCGGTCTGCCCTCTTGTCCCCTCCTAGTCCGTCCCCCATGAAGCTGCCATATCAGTCTGAACAAAGTGGGCGCCGACCCTTCTGTCTTGGGGTTTAGGGGTGTGCAGCGCCCACGGGCCTGCGCACTGTGTGTGCGCCTGCAGCTGCTCCTGCCAGGAACGGCCTTCCACCGTTTCCACAGGACAAGAGCTCTCCATCCTTCAAGTTGTGACTCTGCGCTGCAGACGTCTGATCCGACCTGCTTGACTTAGATTTTGGCCTTCTGTGCCGCCACTGTGTTTTGTAGAGAGAACGTTCTCGCGGCAGTGGCCTTAGCTCTTAGCTGTCCTTTATGCATCCTGTCGGTGCTTACAGGATTGGCGTGGTGTCTTCACGTTTTTCTGCCCTGTGTGGTCGTGGTGGCCTGGCTGGGTCATGGCGGGGTGCAGGCTACTCAAGGACTGTGTGCCCCGAGTGTCTGCAGAGGCTTTTGACTTTTATAGATTGCCGAGGGGGTGGGGGGAAGACAGGCTCTTGGAATCGTAGGAAGATGAATTTCTTCCTCATTCTGGAAGATGTCCAGTACTGGAGGACAGGAACAGTTGGTACGAATGTCCTGAATTTGTGGATGTGATCTGGATAAGGGGACACCTGTTCTATCTGCAGAACTGGCATTTACTTTGGACTCTGAGAAACGGAAGACTTCGATATCTTCCAAGGGGATGGCCAGGTCACGCAGGGAGGGGGCAGACCCACGTTTGCTCTGTAACTTGGCAATTACTCTCACCATCTGGGGATCTGCCTTAAAGCACGAGGATGGCTGGGACACTTCTGACCTTTGTGGAGACTCAGGGAGGGTAGCTGAATTTCAAGAGCAGTGGTGACAAACAGATCTGCTTTCTAGAACCCTAAAGCCTCATCCTAAATGAGCTTGGTGCATTTATTGGACGGCTTGTCATTTGAGTCATCTGTGTCACTTAAATTGGCCCAGGCAATGGAATATTGTGAATTCACTTTTGAAGTGGGAACTCCAAGCACTTTTTAAATTCAAAACCTTCTATTTCACCTTCCTGTGTATATGTGATTGAGTGTCATAGGGGGTGTGATTTAGGTATATAAGACAGTCTAGGACCCTTAAGATTTGGGGAATCTAGTGAAAACTGTTACACGAGCGAGTGAAAACATGAAAACAACTCAGGTTAGTACTGTCCATATCTGTCTCAACAGATGCCCCAGGTCTTCGGAGGTGGGCATCCTGCTGTGGGCTGGTGTGGTTGGGGAGTATTGTGTAGGGAAGAAAATGAAATTGACCTGGATCTTGAAGATGGTGGAATTTGAAGAGATTTCATGTAGAAGAAGGGATTTCAGGGCAGGAAAATAGCACAGGCAAAGCCAACCAGATGGGGATCCTTCACTTAATACTTAAAAAAATTACGCTGTTAATTCAGATTTCTATGATCTGAGCTCATGATTGCTCCATCCCCACCCCCTTACCTTTTTATCTAACTTCTTCTAATTCTGGGCTGGATACAAAAAGAAATGCAAGATCGTGTTCTTTTCCTTATGGAACTTCAGTCTTGAAAGTTACCACATCCTATTGCAAAGCAGAATCAACAGCAGATTTTGAAAAGAAAATGTCAAACTAGAACCTCAGATTCTGTTTTCCTGGTATGACACACTGGGCGTGTGCTCTCATTTTCCCACTGCCTTCTGGATACATTTTTTCCCCCTCCCATGCTGCAGAGGTGGGTAAATGCCTTACCCTTTCCTGGTAGGAGCTCTGATATCAGGTGGCTTGCCTAAGTTCAGGAGACCAGTTGGTGGAAGAACTAGAGTAAGAGGGTTGTGTTCTGTGTCCTTATCTTTAACTGCTTCCCAGCTGGTGTGTAGGGAGCTTCCTTTGAGCAGACAGATGAGTGCCTCTTGGCCTTTCTGGGATGAAACACTGGAACTTTTGGAAGAGGTGACTTCATCAGGCCAACCAGAGTGCAGGTCACAGGGCAGCAGCTCTGAGCTTCTATGGGGGAATGGGTGACTCATGCAAAAGCGTACAAAGATTCTGAGATTCCTGTCATCTCGGGACTTGGTTTCCGAGTCTCTGTCCTACTCTGAGTCCTCAGGGAACTTGGTTCTGGAGATACAGGTGGGAGCCAAATGTTGGAGTGCTGTCTTCCTCGCTTCTTTGACTTTGTCCCATACGGCCTCTCCCCCCCACCCCTCTGCCCCCTGATTAGGAGGCACAGCACATTTGCACTTGCAAGAGCCTCCTTGGGTGGGGCCGCCTCGCCACAGTTTCTATCCATCTGTCTCTTCTTGGTCAGTTTCGTGCTGATCCGTACATTCACATTCTGGGCCATTCCTGCCACCCCCCAGAGCGATTTGTCTGTCCCTCTGCACTTCTGCAATGCTATTGATTTGCCCTTTGCATGCAGTTTAACTGGATTTGGGTTGGCATGTGTTTCTGGATGCTTTTATAGCTATTGATCTGATTTAATGGTACCCATCACCACAGTCTCTAGGAGTGCTGTGTGTGTTGCTGTTTTTCGCTCTACAGCTGAGGCTTTAAAGGTCCAGGGACTTGGGGGCACTAAAGGTGAATCTCAGAACTCTGTTTTCTTTACGTTGGTATGTGGGGAACTTTTTCTGCTCTTTCTGCGCTTGATTTCTAAACCCATTCTTCTCCTTACCTGCCTCCTATTCTGCTGTCCTAATCATCAAAAACCTGATGCCTTCTCTCCACCATGATCTCTCAGCATCTCTCCCATGCCTTAACATATGCATGTGTGAGTGTATACTTACGTGATTCTGTCTTACTATGTTGTTAGAGATGCACACTGAGCACTTCCTCTGGGGTTGCTCAGGCTCCTCCCCATTCATGAATCCACAGACGGAACACCCTACTTAACTGAAATAAAGTCCCAATAGCTGTGGCTTATCTTGGATTGTGTATATGAGCATCTTTATATCCGTGAGAGAAAGAGAACATGTAAGTGGGAGTGCTGGTGTGGTCAGTACAGTCTATTCTCTGTCCCTCACATTGAAAGGTTACACAACCTGAAGGGATAGAATGCGTTGGACAGTTCCTCTGGATACAAAATGTATTGACTTGGTAAATTACTTCAGCTAATTCAACAAATATATTGGGTATTAGTTGCCAATTCCTCAAGATTTAGCTCCCTAAAACAGCCATAAACATTTATTATGTCACCTAGTTTCTGTGGGTCAAGTTTCCAGGAGCGGCTTAGCTGGGGAGCTCTTGCTCCAAATCTCCTAGGAGATTGCAGTCCTCTGAAGACTTGACTGGAGAATCCATTTCCAAGATGGCATACTTTCATGGCTAGCAAATTGGAGCTGGCTGTTGCCTCATAGACCTGCCCATAGAGCTGCATGGGTGTCTTGATGATGTGGCCGTTAGTTTCCCCAGAGCGAGTGAATTGAGAGAGAGGTAATGTCTTAAAAACTCAGCTACAGAATTCGTACTCTGTCATTTCTGTCACCTCTTACTGGTTACTCAGATCAGTCTATTCACACTTGGAGGGAACTACACAGGGGTGTGAACACCAGGAGGTGAGTCATTTAGAGCTTCTTGGAGGCTGGCTACCACCCACCAAAATCTCTGTGGTTTATATCGGTTGGTATTTCTCACTTCTCACCGCATAGTCCTTAGACCCATGGGGACCCAGACTCTTGCTGTCTTGTCTGCCCTCCTTGAATGGGAAAGACAGCAAGGATGTCCCATGAGAGTCTCTTTTTTAATAACCAGATTTGGTGGGGGTGTGCATCACTTCTAGTCACATTTTATGGGCCAGAGCCCCCCAAGATCGTCTCACGGGGGTTGGATAGGGCCACCAAGCTGTGTTTTTTCAGTAAGGCAAGAACACAGATATTGATTGGTCTTGTGGTTTTTGCCACATTTCACTAAGTCCTATAAACCTGTGGTAAAAGCTCTGTGTCTTTCCAGAAGGAAAACTATCAACTGAGTAGACTTGTGGCCTTCACAGGCCATTAGTGAATCCTCCTACAGTCCCAGAAGGCATTCTGCCCCATATCTCTGGGCTGACCATGCTGGAGCAGCAGGGCAGTGAGCCCCAGGAGGGAGGGGACTCCATGGGGTCTCAAGTATTTCCTTCGACATCAGAGCCCTTCACGGAAGACTTTCCATGTGGCAGGCTGCTCCATGCTCTACGTATGTTATTTAATTTTTATACCTGAGCCTTCACTGAGGTATTCTCTCTGTTGTCTGATGAGGAGATCAAGTCTCACTCCATGAGGGTGAGCAAGTCTCCTGAGACCCCATAGTCCATATGTGATGTTGAGATGTAGGCCCTTTCTACTCCACAAGGGCGTCTCTGAGCTCTGCCAAAGTGGAGCCCAAGAGCGCCAGCAGTCTGGTGATGTCTTATGGTTGTAATCTTAGGAACTGCCCCTGCCTCTCCCTTTCTGGGAGAGAGATGGTGTCCAAAGGTGGTCCCCCTCAATGAGAACATGTGGCTCTGCCTCTCAAGACCAGGTAGAGCTGTAGAAACATAGAATCTGTTCCCAGCCTGGAAAGTCTGGTGCTTTGGGTTGGCTCTACCCTACCTTCTCCCTCTGGTTGTACCTCCTGCTCCCCATCCTGGCGGGCAAGGACCTAGTGACTACATTTCCACCATATTAGAACTGTATCCCCTCTTGCTCTTGTAGGGCTTTATGCTTTTCAAAATCCGTTCATATTGATCACTCCATTGGGCCTCACACACACACTCTGTTCCTATTGAGGGTGAGAGGAACGGAAATTCTTACTCTTGTTTAGGGAGGCTGAAGCCCAGAGAGGTCAGTGGGACAGTGGTGATGATGGAGTCATGGTTTTCCTTTGGTTTGGTTTTGTGTATATGGGAAGAGTGGCCCAACAGGATAAGACTGTGGTATTGTGGTTTACAGTTCTTGGAATTTGTACAGAAATACATTGATATTAATGTGGTTATTAATTGCCATATTCTTTTTTTTTAAAGTTAAAAAAAAAATTTCTTTTTTTTAAATTAGACAGCACAAGTGGTGGGGAAGGGCAGAGGGAAGGGAGACCAGCAGACTCTGCACTGAGCAGGGAGCCTAATGCAGGGCTCTATCTCAGGACATAATATCATGACCTGAGCCACCCAGGTGCCCCTAATTGCTGTGTCCTCAAATAACATTTTACTTTTTTCATTTGCCCCCCTCCCCATTCCTGGGCAGAAGATAGAGGAAGAAGCTGGTGTGCCTGAGTGCCATTTTTCAGGGGGCATCCTGGGAACTGGCAAGATGGTGCCTGGAAGACATCCCAAGGGGCTGGTCTTGCTCACTCCTATTTCTTCCTTTCCTACCTTTCCCCAGGAGCTGAGGCACTGGGAAGGCCCTCCAGTAAGAGAGGTGGCATGCTTTGCCAGTAAGGCTGCTGGCACCCATGGCATTCCCATCATGCTAGGTAGGCCAGGCTAGGGGACACTTGTATCTGGGGTGACCAACCAAGATAGGGACAGGGTTTGTCCAGGCCTGGGGATCCCTCTCATGTGGAGTTTTCAGTGCTAAAACCAGGACCACTCTAGGCAAACTGAGATGGCTGGTCATCTGGTTGACCTTCACCCCTACTGCCCTTGCCCCTACGGTTCATGCTCCAGGAATTGTGCCCTTTATGACAGGTCAGCCTCCGGTGGAAGGCTCCTTTGTGGCCGAGTGTCTTGGCTCAGCACCTGTTGCAGCGTTTCCTTCTGCCCCAGTGGCTGTCTTCTGGCCCAGCTGGCTGGCTTTTGTTCTCATTCCCTTTCTCGTGTTCTCTTCTCCAAACCTGTCAGAGCCCCAAGGATGAGGTAGACCACTAGCGAGGACATCTCAAAGGGTTTGCTAACTCTGTGGTATGTACGGCACATCTTTTCTACCTGTCCACACAAATCTTTACTTAAAATACCAGTTTCTCCTTAAGTCTTTCATCAGACAAATCCAAACCCTTGCTGTGATTTGTTGGCATCTCAGTCCGGGAGGTGAACAGTGTGGCTTATGATGTTCAGGTTTTAGGCCAGGTTTGGCACAGTCTGTCTTTTATTTTCTAAAGCATTTCTCTGTGTCCCAGAGAGATCTTTGCCTGCAAATCCTCTGTCCCTGTCCTGGACCACTTTGCTTTTCTGTAACCTGGTTCCTTTCATATTTTGTTCAAGGTCAATCCTTAACAAACATAGTTCTTTGTTAGGAAGGAGCTTGGTCATTCCTTGTTATTATCCTCCACCATTACAGTCTCTTCTTGCCTCCCTGATCTTTGGCAAATAAAACGTGCTCTTTATCTTCTTTTTTCCCCAAAGATTTATCTGTTTATTTTTGGGGGGCAGGCAGCAAGGAAGAGGGAGAGAGAGTCTAAAGCCGACTCCATCCTGGGTGTGAAGCCAAACTCAGGGCTTGATCTTACCACCCTGAGCTCATAACCTGAGCCGAAGTCAGGAGTTAGACACTTCACTTACCAAGCCATCCGAGTGCCCTGTGCTCTGTAACTTTCTAATAAAGGACTAGAGCTCTGATGAGCTACAACATACTCTTCTCACAGTCTCATGTAATCCCCTTGATAACCCTGCAAGTTTCCATTTCCCATGAAGAGGAAGTGCAGCAAGGTTGACCAGTTGACTCCTATTGTAAGCCAGCTTAAAAGAGGCAGAGTGGGTGTTTGAAACTGCCCAGACCAGAATCCAATGATTCTGTCCTGTGATTTTTAGAGCATTGACTTGGAGGCCAGGACACCTGGATCATAGTCTCGCCTGGAGTCTGTAACTAACTGGGTGACATGGAGCAAGAACTTGATCATTGGACATCAGTGTATTTCCTAGCTGGAGTGAAACAGAGGGTGAGGGTGAAAGCCTTTGGAGATGCTCTCCTGTGTTTGCGCTTCTCTTCCATCATTTCCTCCCTCTGGGAAACTGTTTTCTTAGTCCATGTTCCCCTCATTTCTTCCTGTCTCACTGGCTCCCCTTGCGGATTCTTCAGTTGGACTTCTTGATTATATCTGTGGCTTATCATTTTTTTCTTCCTTTTGGTGAGAGGAATTGTTACTGTGACCCTTGATTCCTTAGACTTCCTGCTTTCTCTAGATTACCTGGATGACCCTGTCTGACACATCACTGCTCACGTATTTGCCGAAGGATGGGTGCTGGCGGTGATTAATGACTCTGCTATGAGGACTGTTGGGTGATCACCGTGGTTCCTTGGGTCATTAGATCATTAGATATAAACTTAACAGATGGGATTGCCTAAAGGTAGTAAGAGAACAGCATCTTAAAGATTTTTGCTTAACAGGAAAAGCTACCAGTGGTCACTGGTTTGAGGGGCCAGATCTTGAGCTGTGTTGGGATACAATGGCAATCAACACAGTGGCCCCTTGTCATGGTGGTCTAGTGAGGGAGGACTCAGTTCATTTAAGAAACAAACAAACAAAAACTCACCACTGATGAGTGAACCAAGTGTAACGGGGAGAACAACTAACCCACAGGGAGCCGAGAAGGTGTAAAAACCCAGCACTGTATGTGGCTTATCTCCTTGAATCTTTACAGTGTCTCCATAAGGAGGTGAGACTCTGTCCAATTTTATAGAAGAGGAAATTGAAACCCAGATATTTATCCAGATCTGACTCCAGGGCCTGGGTTCTTGCTTACCTCCCCCATGCGAGTTCATAATTCCAGTCTCAAACTCTCCGTGGAGAGCTACCACCTGCCCTGGGCCAGAAAAGACGTTGTGATTAGAAGGCTTTAGTTAAAAGGCATCTCTGTCCCCAGATACCCACTCTCTTGAGCTGACACTCAGGCCTGGAGACCCTGGCTGGTGACTAGCACGCGAGGATACTCCGTTTCCATGAGATGCTGCGAAGGTAAACGCATCACCTGGCCTGGCTAGTTCATCAGGCCGTTTGCTGCCAGTGTTGTCCTAGCAGGGTTAGTGTACGTAACTAGTTAGCAGTGTGTAGAGTTGGGGGGAGGGACTTGGAACACCAAGCAGGGAAGTCTTGGTGGGGCCAAGGGAAGAGGGGAAGGAAGTCACAGGAGAGGATGAGAGCTGCCCCGGGAGGAGGGCTGGATGCAGGATGCCTGGGTCGATGAGGGAAGGGATGGAAAGCAAGAAGTGAGAGGTCACCTGGGACGATCTTTGGCTCCCTGCTTCTTGGTAATAAGTGGTCTGTCACTGCATTATTTCCTCTTTCAGAGGGAAAGTACATGATACCTCTGTTTTCTCAACTCTTGTGTAAGAATGAGGACCCGGTACCCAGGGTCTCCGTTGCATGTGGATTAAAGACCAGGGCAGCCTGACGGCTGAGCCTCGCGCTGAGGGACTAGGGTGCCTGGGGCTCCGTACCTGCTACAGCTCAGGCTTTGGTTGGCATCAGGGGAAAGCGCCTCTCGTGGGCGCCTCTGGTTTCCCTCCCTGGTTCCTTCTCGCATACCTTGTTGTTGCTCACTCTCTCCTCATTTAGGCTGCCCCCCTCCTCCTGCCCTGGCCTGCTGGAGGGCACTCGGCGGGGCCATGCTAGCACCTGAGACACCTGTCCGAGGAGAGCCATGGAGGCTTATCCACGACACCCTTTGAACTCTAAAGATCAGAAGAGCCAGGGTGTGCGGAACAGAAGGCCTCTGGCTGCCAGGGACAGAGTAGAGTCTGAATCCTTGTGGAGACCAATTTTTGCTTGCCATAAAAAGGAGCAGTTTCTCACAGAGCTGTTGTCCGAGGTAGTGAGCTCTTCATCAGGAGTGCTATTTAAGCATAGGCTGGTTGACAACATGGCAGGCATTTATAGAAGCGATTAAAATTCTAGGTGTTGGGGCCCTGGGTGGCTCAGTGGGTTAAAGCCTCTGTCTTCAGCTCAGGTCATGATCCAGGGTCTTGGGATCAAGCCCCGTATCAGGTTCTCTGCTCAGCAGGGAGCCTGCTTCCTCCTCTGTCTCTGCCTGCTTCTCTGACTGCTTCTCTGCCTACTTGTGATCTCTGTCTCTCAAATAAATAAATAAATAAATAAATAAATAAATAAATAAATAAATTCCAGGTGTGACTGGTCAGCATGGCTAAATGAACAAGTCTGGAAATGACAGATGTTGGAGAGGATGCAGAGAAAGGGGAACCCTCCTACACTGGTTAGTGGGAATGCAAGCTGGTGCAGCCACTCTGGAAAATAGTATGGAGGTTCCTCAAAAAGTTGACCATAGGGCTACCCTGCAACCCAGCAATTGCACTACTGGGTATTTACCCCAAAGATGCAAATATAGTGATCCAAGGGGCACCTGCACCCCAGTATTCATAGCAGCAGTGTCCACAATAGTCAAACCAGGGAAAGAGACCAGATGTCCATTGACAGAGGAATGGATCAAATTGATGTGGTTCGTGTGTACAATGGAATATTACTCAGACATCAAAAGGATTGAAATCTTGCCATTTACTACAACGTGGATGGAACTAGAGTCAAAGAAAGAAACATATGATTTTATTCACATGTGGAATTTGAGAAACAAAACAGCAGCATAGGGGAAGGGAGTGAAGAAAAGACGAAATCAGAGGGAGACAAGCCATAACAGACCTTAATCATAGGAAACAAACTGAGGATTGCTAGGGGTGAAGGAGGTTAGGGGATGGGGTAGCTGGGGATGGGCATTAAGGAGGGCACTTAATAGAATGAGCGCTGGGGATCACATAAGACAGTTATTGAACTCTACCTCTGAAGCTAATAATGCACTATGTTAGTTAATTGAATATAAATTAAAAATAATTCCAGGTGTATGTATGTGTGTTGGGGTGTGTGTGTGTGTGTGTGTGTTGGGCAACATGATCTGTGTTCCTTCCAAACCTGAAATCTACTTCCTTCTCTTAATCTCATCATGGCATAGCCTTTTTCTTTTTCTTTTTTTCTCCCCCCTTTCAGTCGTGGTCTTGAGTATTAGAATTTCTTAGTTGCAAAATGTATAATACATCATTTTATCTTTTCTCCTGCTGTGTTTTTAAAAACCCGTTTCTGCCTAGACGATTAGTGCTGTTTGTGTTTTGGGATCACCTCTAGTGAGCCTGGTTCACCCAGGCAGCCCCTAAAATGTCATGGTGTTGAGACTCTGAGAAGTTTCAGCATGAGACAGAAATAGTCTATTTTGTGAGCTGCTTTTTCGTTTTATGGCATTGGAGAGTAGGAATATGAAATGAGATTGCTGTACTCGTTCAATGTGGGAAAAAGGCATATTCTTTGGGGTGGGAAATATATCTTTTCGAACGAGAACTAAAATTCAGGACAGTTATAGCTCACTTTTTCCCTAGGAATGCTTGTGTTATCTGAAGAATTTAAGCATCTAGATGATAGCAGTGCAGAAGGGCTCAGAAGAGCGTTTGAGCAGTTGGAGTGGCCGGGGAGGGTCATCGCCTTGCCTTTGAGAGCTCACTCAGAACCCAGCTGGGCTGTAATTGTCCCTTCCTGTGCACAGCAAATCAAAAGGACAACAGTCATTTCTCGTGGGTGTGTTTTTAAGATTACAGTTTTATTGAGATAAATTTACATGCCGTACAATTGACTGTGTTAAGTGTGTACGACTCCGTGGTTTCCAGTGTGTTCACATTGGGGCGCAGCCACCACCACTGTGGGACTGGAGACCGTTCCCATCCCCCCCAAAGGAAAACTGTCATTATTGATCCCCCAGTTCCTGGCAACTGCCGGTCTACTTCCTGTTTCTATGGATTTGCCTATTGTGGGCATTTCCTGTAATGTGGAGTCTTCTGTGACTTGCAGCTTTCACTTGGCATCATGGTGAATTTATTTATGCTGGTGCACGTATAAGCACTCCATTCCTTTTTATATGTAATACGACTACTACTAATAATACATGAACATGCCCCATTTTCTTTATGCATTCATCCATTGATGGACATGTGGGGTTTTCCCATTGTGGTGGCTGTTACGCAAAACGCGACTGTGAGCCTTCATGGACAAGTTTTTGTGTGGCCTTAGGTCTTCATTTTTGGGGGCTGCTTACCTAGCATTGGAGTTGCTGGTTCCAATGTGAACTCTTTCACCTTTTGAGGAACAGCTAAACTGTTTTCCAAAGTGGCTGCACTAATTTTTTTTTTAAATGTTTATTTATTTATTTATTTATTTTTTACAGATCCTTATGAGGATTCCATTTTCTCCATATCCTCATTAACACTCGTTATTTTGGGGCTTATTTTAGCCATCCTGGTGGGTGTGAAGTGGATCTCATTGTAGTGTTGATTTGCAGCTCCCTAATGACTCATGATTCAGTGTTTTCCTCATGTGCTTATTGGCCATTTATCTTTTGGGGGAGAACTGTCTCTTCATATCCTCAGTCCATTCTTTATGCGGGTTGTTTGTCTTTTATTGTTCTGAGAGTTATATTCTGGATAAAGTCCCTTCTCAGATATGACTTATAAATATTTTTCTCCCGTTATGCCAGTTGTCCTTTGACTTTCTTGTTCAAAGAACACTTGGAAGCACAAGCGTTCTTAACTTTAAGTCCAGTTCATTTTTCTTCTGTTTATGCATTTGGTGTTCTCAGAAACCATTGCCTGATCTAAACTCATGATTTACTCCTGTGCTTTCTTCTAAGAATTTTGTAGCTTTAACACTTAGATGTGTGATAGGTTTTGAGTTAGTTTTACACAACAGTGTGTGGTAAGAGTCCAACGTCATTCTTTTGCGTGTGGATATTTAGTTGTCCCAGCACTGTTTTTGACCATTTCTTTTTCCTCCAGTGAATTGTTTTGACACTCTTGTCAAAAATCGGTTGGCCATAAATTTAAGGATTTATTTCTGGACTCTCAGTTTCATTCCATTGATTTATGTGTCCAGCTCTATATCAGTACCACACTATACTGATTTCCGTAGTTATGTAGTGATTTCTGAAATTGGGAAGTCTGAGTCCTACAACTTTGTTTTTCTCCAAGATCATTTTGGTTATTATGGATCCCTTGGATTTCCACGTGAATTTTAGGATAGGCTTGTCGACTTATGCAAGAAAAGCTAATTAGACTTTGTGATACTATAATGCATTAAATATCTGTTTGGTCTCTGCTTCCTGACCCATACCTCCTAAAACCACTTAGAATCTCCTGAATGAGAAGCACGAGAAGAACATCTTTCATTGGTCTTGAGCAGCCTCTCTCAACTTTACCTTGAGTTGATATTAATGAGGTGAATCTTAGTGGGCCCCTAGAAGCTTCAGCATGGGGGCTGATTGTGAGAGAGATACCGACCATGTAATTGGAAGGTTGGAAATTTGAGCACCACTTTCTGACCTTAGGGGGAGGGGGAGAGGCAGGAGATTGAATTCAGTCTCAATGACCAGTGACTTGATTATGCCTGTTAGTGGACCCTCCATACAACCCCTAAACAATGGGTTTGGAGAGCTCTTAAGTTGGTTAACACATTGAGATGTTGGAAGGGAGGCCTGCCCAGAGAGGCTTCCTAGAGCACTGTGCCCCTTCCCACATACCAGTGTCCCTCTTCATCTGGCTGTTCACTTGTATCCTTTGTAATAATTTGGTAGTAGTAACTAAGTGTTTCCCTGAGTACTGTGAGCTGTTAAAGCAAATTATTGGACCTGTGAGGGGATCATAGGAATCCCTGACTTAGAGTTGGTTGGTCGGTCAGAAGTATGGGAGGCTCAGGAGTTCCGACCAGCATCAGAAGTGGGGGGCAGTTTTGTGGGGCTGAAATCTTAATCTGTGCGCATGTGCTAACTCTGGATACTGAGTGTCAGAATCGGATTAAGTTGTCGGGCACCCAGTTGGTGTTTGCAGAGAATCAGAGAATTAGTTGGTATGGAAAACCCACACTTTGGAAGTGCTAGTTTATAAATAGGTTTTATAGATATTAATGGAGAAATTGCATTGAATTTGTAGATCAGTTGGGGGAGTGCTTCCATTTTCAATCTTCCAGTCCATGAACATGGGAAGTCTTCCTGCTGATTTAGGTCTTGAATTTTATGGAGGTGTTGGTAAGCTTCAGTGTATAAGTCTTATGCTTCTCTTGTTTATTCCTAAGTATTTCTTTGGATGCTATTGTGCGTGGAATTGTTTTCTTAATTGCATTTTTTAAAAAAGATTTTATTTATAAGCCAGAGAGAGAGAACATGTGCATATACAAGTGCAGGGAGCAGCAGCAGAGGGAGAAGCAGGCTCCCTGCTGAGCAGAGAGCCTGATGTGGGACTCAATCCCAGGACCCTGGGATTATGACCTGAGCCAAAGGCTGAGGCCCAACCACCTGAGTCACCCAGGTAGGGGTCCCTCTTAATTTCATTTTGACTCCTTCACTGAATCTGTGTGTGTGCGTGTGTGTGTGTGTGTATGTATGTATTCCTTAGGATTTTTTATATGCAAGATCATATCATCTATGAGTAGGTAATCTGGCTACTTCTTTTCCAATCTGGATGCCTTTTATTTCTTTTCTTGCCTGATTGGCTGGCTAGAATTCCCCAGATCATGTCGAATAGAAGTGATAAGGGCAGACCTCCTTGACCTGGTCCTGATCTTTGGGGAAAAACATTTACTCTTTCGCCATTAAGCATGATGTTAGCTGTGGGTTCATTACCCTTTATTAGATGGAGGAATTTTCCTACCGTTCATAGTTTGTTGAGTATTTTCATCATGAAAGAGTATTAGATTTTATGAAATACTTCTTGTCTCTTGGATTGATTGAATGGCCTTTGATCTTTATTTTATTAAGTGATATGTTGACTGTCCTGTGTTCAGCCAACCTTATATTCTTGGGATAAATCACACTTGGCCACCGTGTATAATCCTTTTTATAGGTTGGTGGATTTGTCGTGCTAGTACTTTCTTGAGGATTTGGGACAGTTATTGTTAAAGGCAGAAGCATATATAGCCTGCTGTTACCATTCTTGCCACTAACAGTGTAGGAAGCATTCAATTCTAAAATCAGCCTCAAGGACTCAGAGGGATAATAGTAATCTGGAGCCTGTTCTCATTGCCGTAAGACTTACACTACGTAAGTGATATATTTAATGGTTATTCTGAATCCTGAAGAAATGTATTCAGTTCTAGCTTACAGAATCTCCATTGTTGGGGCAGAGTATAATATATTTTAGGAAGATTCTACTCAAGACCATTCAAAATAGAGAAAAGTTGGGTATTTCCATGGGGTACCTCCAGTTATCTGGAAATTTTGCTAGGTTGTAGGGTTTCATTCTGCGATGGTGGTAAATGATGAGTGGGTTAGAGATCTTGCCTCCCCGCCTCTGGGGAGGTCATGGCTCAGTCAGTTGGGAGGGAGATGTGGCGAAGTATTTACCTCAAAAGGCATCCACCCCCTGAGGTTCTGCGAGCCTGTGTGGTGGCCATTCCTGGTGCAGGGGTGGGGGTGTTTGTCAGCTGTCCATGTGGCCCAGTCACACTGTCTTTCCTGGTGGTCACCCCTCCCCTTCTCACTCCTGTTTGCGCCTGAGGGACCAAGTTCCTGATTCCACCTTCCACTGACTCCATGACATGTTGGATCAACTTTTGCTTTGTCTGGTCATTAGTCTGTGAGAATCAAGAGACAATTATTGTAAAGCTACAAATTCTGTGTCTTCAACGCCTTGTTGGCCCATAAAGCAAGGACATAATGACACAAAGAATATCCTGTCTTGATGGTTATGTGGTATTTTATTTATAAAAGATTTTATTTGAGAGATATCAAGAGGGAGAGAGATCATAGAAGAAGGGGGAGAAGCAGACTCTCTGAGCAGAGAGCCCGATGCGGGGCTCGATCCCAGGACCCCGAGATCATGACCTGAGCTGAAGGCTGACGCTTTGCCGACTGAGCTGCTCAGGTGCGCCAGTTATGTGGTCTTTTAGAAACTATGGAACTTTCGTCTGTGTCACCTAATTTTGATTCCTAGGACACCCTGGACATTGAGGCGGTTCAGATACTGGCTCTGTTCCAAGGAGAAGACCAAGGCTTGGAGAAATCAAATACTTAGAATTCAGCTGGTGCAGAATGCTGGTGCTGCCCTGAGGTGAATGCCTTTGTTCTTTATGTGGAGAATCAGGAGACTTTTTCCAGCATCATCTCGAGGGTCTTTCGTGTTTCTGTAGTTGCGTCCCCAAAGTCCTCGGAGGAAGCGGAGAGCGGGCCCTTGGCCTTTACCCTTGCTCTGCGGCGCTTCCTTGGTTTGGTTTTGAGCTCGCGACCGTTCGGGCGCCTGTGCCCAGGCCTCTTCATCCAGACCCACCGGAGTTCAATGTCGTGAACCAGGCCTTGGTGGGGCGCGGACTGTGCTCACCCCGCTGCGGTGTCCGGGGCGGGGGGTGCAGTAGCGAGACGCACATTGATTCTGACCCCGCCACTCAGCTGGGATTTGGTTCTCTTGAGCCCGTTTTGCCTTCTGTAAAATGAATGTTTGGATCAAACGGCCCTCGATGGCCACTTTAGCTCTGTCCTTGGGGTCTGACTGTTCCTCTAATCGCGTGGTATTTTTGTTCATCTTCCCGTTCCTGGTTTACCTGGTTGTTTTATAGCTGGTGACTTAGTTATCCTGTAGCCTGGGTCCGTGTTTCACTTGGCTGTCACCATGTCCCCCCCCCTTGTCCTTTTGATCCCCCCAGAGGAGAAGTAACCCATGGGCCAAGGAAGCCTCCCAGATGGGCAGGGCAGAACGTGCTTCCTGGCCTCCGCCGCTCGCCCGCGAGCCAGATTTTCATGTGGCGCTGAGGCTTTCATTTGGGAGCTGGTGGTTGAAAGCGCAGAACATTTTTTTCTGTCTTACGGCTTTTTCTCTCCCCTTTGCCTAGATCCCTCAGATCCTTATAATAAAGAGAAATAATGAGGCCAACCCATCTAAGCTTTTGCTAATGGACTAAAAGAACCCAAAAGAGCCTCTCCATGGGCTTGCTGGATGGTTCAGTCCGACCCGCTGTCCCTTTAGAGAGGCACATGGCATTAGCATAAAGACAAGTCACCATGATGATTTTGCACCCAGCCCGGTTCGTGTGAGGAGCAGGAAGGATTCTGCTGTGATCTCCGGCACATTCATCGGCCCCCGCTGAGCCCCTGATCAATAGTGACACAGTCACATCAGATGGCCCTCAAATAGTACTTCCTTTTTTGGATGGGCTGGGAGAGAGAGGAAGAAATATAAATGCCTCTTTCCTCTTAGACTACAAATAAATAAAGACGTGGTGTGCAGCTGCATTTCAAGCATTTTGGAAGCTTTTCTGGTTGAGTGTGTGTGTGTGTGTGTGTATAGGGAGAGGAGGGGTGGGGGGACCCTGCCCCTGAGGCTTCTGCCTCCTTGCTGTCAGGGTGAGTACCCTGGTAAATGTCTGTATGGGTACTTCGAACCCCCTGTGCTCCCCCACCCTTAGCATCTCCCACCTGGGGACCACAGAGCAGGCCTTAGAAGTGGGGCGGGTGACACCCTGAGGCGATGTTTTTCCTCCCCTCCCCCAGAGCAGTTAGTAGAAGGTCATTGGCTGAGTGTGCGCCCTGGAATCTGGGGCCGCTGCTGCCTGCCGTTAATGCTGCTTTGTTCAATGCTAAATGAGGCGAGAACTTTCACCCAGGTCACATTCATAATCCTGCTCGGTGGGGACACTCAGCTGTGCACCAGGAGCCGATTCTGAGGCCGCAGGAGAACTTTCCCGTTGGAGTGGCGGCGCCAGCCTGGAACGGGGCGTGGGGGCTGCTGGGCCCCGGCCCTGCCCCTGCCCTGGGCCACCTGTGACTTGGGCAGGCCCCCTAAGCAGTGTGGGCTGTGCTTGCCCCCTCCTGCACTTGGCAGATGCTTGAGTCTGACTCAGCCAGGCCCTGGTCTGAGGGCTGGGGAGACGCAGATGGGTATGGAGAGGACAAGGTCCTGGCTCTCCAGGAGCTCCCATTCTCCTGGGGAAGGCCTATGATGATTGTGTAGCTGGGGCACAGCCCGTAACGGCAGACCATGTAAAATGCTGGGAAGGAAACCAAAGGGCGAATGGGAAAAAGAGCAATTTGAGTGGGTCATAGTGGCGGACGTTTAGGAAGGCCTAGCAAGACACCCCGTGAGGTACTTTGTACACGATCCTCTTTAACTGTTCTTTTGTGATGGCTTCTTGAATGTGCTTCCTAAGGTTCATTTTGGAAGGGAGCTTTGCTTCTGTGATTCTAAGTTTTTATTTTTAAAAAGATTTTATTTAGCAGAGAGCACGAGCAGGGAAGAGGGGCAGAGGGAGAGGGAGAAGCAGACTCTCCAATGACCAGGGGGCCTGATATGCAGCTCGATCCCAGGACCCAGAGACCATGACCTGAGCCAAAGGCAAACAAGACAGATGCTTAACTGACTGAGCCACCCAGGCGCCCTGATTCTAAGTTTTTAGAAGGTATCAGGATAGGATTGGTTAAAGGACTAGTTCAGACAGGCCCTCACTGGTGGTTTCTAGATTCCTGCAGGGTATCAAACTGCTTGGGTGTGTTTTTGAAAAGAGGACACAGTAGGGCCAGGAAACCAGGGGGTGGGGGGGATTTTGGAAGGTAGGCAGGGGGGCAGAACAGAAGCCAAGCTGGGTTGGGACCTGAAAGGAGAGTGCTGGCCCAGATGCAGGCGAGGAGGCCAGAAGCTGGGAGATCTCACCCTTCCTGCGCCTTCTGCTCTCGGCTTTGGGCCTCCTTGTCCTTCTCTGACCGGAGTGGCTTCCTCCTCAATCTCATGTTGCATTTGCCGTGGGCTGAGGCTGTTTAACTGAGTGGTTTTCAGAAGAGAAGAGCCGGGAAGGCAGAATGTAGACACCTTTACATTGTACCCCTTTCCAGAGGCCCTTTTCCTTTTGCCCCTGAAAATGTGGCCCCGTGGCCTTTCCCCATGGCCTTGCCTGTGCTGGCTGGGCAGTAGGGCTCCAACAGCCCTTTGACGCAAGATTCAGCTATTCTCCTTGGAAGAGTGTTCGCTTTCGTTCTCCATGATGGTGGATGTGGCTGGTCCTAAATCCCTTACCTGCCACTCCTGGGTGGAAGCTGCCGCCTTCTCCTGGGCTCCTTGGACTCTCCCATGCCCATGTGTTGTTCGGAGGTGACCCGCGGACCCTGCTTGGGTTGACATCCGGAGGTCACCCTGCAGCGCCCCCTTCTGTTGGGGATTTGTGCCCCCCCACTTTCCGGTTGCTCTGGCTCTCCCGTCTCTGGCGTCCAGACCGCCCAGGCTGTCTGTCTGGGCTCCTGGGCCCCAGCTCCAGCCAGTGGTTCTGTGCAAATGACACAAACCGAGCCTCGTGTAGGTCAGTCGCCTCCTTTCAGGGATGATTCCCTGCCAAGCCCTGCCTGTTCTTGTTCTCTCTCCGGTGCCTTCAAGCTTATTTTTATGACTTCAAGTAACAGACTTGATGTTTTAGGGTTACAGAAAAGTGGGGAGGCAAGGACAGAGTTCCCATATACCCTTTACTGCCTCCACACCGCCGTGTGCCCTCCCCCCCGTGCACACATGGTTTTTCCTCTTAGCATCTTGCATTAGGGAGGTGCTTTTGGGATGTTTGAGTCAATACTGATACGTTACACGTCAAGATTAATTAACATCCTAGATGGGTTTTCAGCTCAGTCCTTGTACACTCTCTGCAAAGTTTTTTGTTTCTTTCTTTCTTTTTTCTTTTTTTTTTTAATAATCTTGCCCAGACTTCCTATTTATTGCTTGTCGGAGGCCTCGTCTGGTGGAACAGTTCCTCCAGCATTATCGGAGGCAGGATCACCTGCTATTTATTTTTGACACAAAATCAGTTTTGTGTGTGTGATCCTTTTTTTCCTTGGTGTCTGGAAACAGTTGGCAGAAACCTTGTAAACTAAAGGGCGCTCCTGAAGAAGGTGATGGCACAGCGTCTAGCCAGTCCACGGCGGCTGTCAGGTCTCACGGCTGTTTAGTGTCGTGGGTCGCACCCCAGGAGACCCTGCGCACCGAGCAGTCTATCAGTGTCTCTTGGAGTTAATCTCCTGAACGTGGAAACGAGAAAATGAATGTAATTTTGGGAGGTATTAATCTAGCACCAGGGCTGAGGTCGTCTAGAAACTCACAAAAAATATCTGAAGTCCTACGGGTTAACCTTGTTTGCAGCCGCCTCTTGCTTATCTGGAAGATGAAGCCGCAGATAAAACCAACACAGGTGATAGCGTATCTTGATTGCCCGCTACAAATTGCATCTTCCTTCTAGGCTCCCCCCCCCCCCCGCCCCGCCCCGGATGCTCAAGAACAAGAAGTAGGCCTGGATATTTTAAAACCCCTTTATTCTCTCTTTAAGCTGCGTGGTAGACGTTCTGAATAGCAGCCCTGTGAGGTGCCCCCCCAGCAGGGATTCCTACAGAATCCTAACCGAAGTCCTCCCCAGTGCCAGGTGGCTGAGCCTCGGCCGGCAGGAAGGGCTGATGTACTTCACGTCCTGGTAAGCCGGGAGCTGCGGTGCTGCCGGAAGAGCGTCTGGCTTGGGTCCAGCTCAGGTGCTGACATGGAAATTAGGGAAGTTTCTGGAATCACAGTGAGGAGATCGCACAGCCGGGAAGGCTGATAGGAGGAAGGGGCCCGTGGCCTCTGATGTCAGAACACCAGTCAGAGGCCAGGGCTCAGGCCTCTCCTGCCCCTTCTTGGAGCATGGGGGGTGGGTGTGCTCTTTCTGGGAGGATTCCAGTCAGGTGGACGTGAGTCACCAGTGACAAGGAAGTCCTGTACGTGGCCATGTGTCAGTGCTTTGCAAGGGATCTGGGGAGCCTTGCGGGAGGCCTCCGTAGGAGGGCAGCGGGAGCTGTGCTGAGGGCTCTGGTGGGCCTCTTCCTAGCAGTTGGCAGCAGGTGTGTGGGGGTCTTAGGGTGAAGCCAGCGGGTTTGCGCCGGAGAGTGCTCACTCTGACGCCTCGTGGGGAGCGGTTTGGAGGGGCTCTGGGGACAGTGGAGGGGACACTGCACAGATGAAGCCAGAAGGAAGGGTTCTGTGGGATGAGGTAGCGGCAGTGTGGGAGGGGGAAGGGAGGAGCTCGTTCCAGGGTGACCCCCCAGGTTTTAGGCTTGAATAACCCGACTAGTGGGTATTCGGGGGCTGTTAATCAAGGGGGAGAAACCTAGGTGAGGAGCTCAGTGCGGGGCGTGGGGAGGAGAAAGAACACGAGTTTCCCTTCTGGAGACGACTGCTTTGATTTTCAGGCATGGAGCCAGCCTGCTTCTGCTGTCACAGGAGCCTCGACACCCGTGTCTTGCAGGAGAGGCAGATAAAGGGGATGCCATCTCTCAGCAAGAACCCACCACGGTGCATCAGCCTTTGGCTGAAGGCAGGCTTTTGCCCGATGGCTACAGGAGGTGACAGAAGTGCGGATCTTGAAAGGTTGTTAGCTCAGCAGGTAGATGAGGTCCAGGCCTGGGAGCCAACTTTCCAAATAGTGTGGGAAGGCCCTGTCCCATTCGCCCTAGAAATGATGGCGATTAAAAGGAAACCCAACTATGGTTCTGGTCCACACGCTGTCACAAGCTAGAGAGTCACACGAACAATGTGAGTCACAACGCAGAACCACAGTACCGGGGGAGCAGGGGAGGGTCACAGAGCCCACTCCTTGGGGCAAAACTAGGCTGGAAGCCAACACTGCCATACATGCAAGTATGGCCTCAGGACCTCCATGTCAAGGATGAAGCATGAGCACCTCCACAACGGACTCCAGTCCATCAGGGTCTCGATCTTGAGACAGAGCAAGTGCAGGACCCAGTCCAAGTCCAGACCCACCTGCTCCAAATTTCAGAAAGAGCCTTCCTTTCCTGTGACCACAGGAAATAGGGGATGACTGTCCTCTTAGCGTCTATTAATGCGGTCTTTGCTTAGGTAGACTTCTAAGTTATCTGGGGGCTGTTCATTCCTAGGACATCCCCCAGGCCATTTTCTATCATTTGAATGTCAAAAGGGAAGGTGGACCCAATAGGTCAGTATGGCTGTGTGAGAAGCAGATGTCTCTTGCTTAAAAAATGTCCTCCGTCTTGACTTGTTTCCTCCTACTGAGGAAGGATCTCAAGATATTTCTGTACTTCTGATCTAGCAATCCTCCTCATCCACGTCCAGCCTACAGAGCACCTGGATGAGCTCTGGGGTCTGTAGATGATGGGGTCGTGGACTCAATGTGGTTACTAGTGAGAGGGGAGGTGTCTGCCAGTCAGTGAGCCTTCACGGGTAATGTGGCAACAAAAATGCCCAAGTTGTATTTAGAGTAAAACAAAACAAAACAAAACAAAACAAAAAACCCCAAAACCCAACATGCAGAACAATATGAAGAGTGTGCCTTTTTTACATAAAACAGACTCCTTTGTGTCTGTGAATGTATCTGTCCATCAGCACACACAGAGATGAATGTTAAACTATCAAGGGGAGTGGGGTGAGGGCTTTATTCTTTTGCTCTGTGTATTTCTGCTTTATTTGAATAGTGTACTGGGAGGAAGTATCCGTATATTAAACATTAACCTGAATGTCATTGGGTCTTAAAAATAACTCAAAAGTTTTAGATTAAAAAATTGTTTCAGAAGATTACGTTTTTAAATAAAATATAATTAGAGTGTTCCTTTCCTCTAGTTGGGAACTTAGTCAAGTGTCTGAGGTCTCTGTAACATTCAGGGCTAACTCACTGAAGTGCCATTCATTGAAAAAAAGCATATATTCCTCATTTTTTTGTGGACATTGGGGGGACTTTAATATAAGTAAAGTGTATTTTTGTAGGAGATTAATACCTTCTCTCGTTGGATCTTTCCCGAAATGCCATTTTACCAATGAGGCCGGGCAAAGTACCTCGCCCCAAAGACAGTGGTGGGAGGTTGATTACAGGTCTTTCTGGTTTAGGAGGCTGCTCGGGGGGACACTGGGATCTGTTTCACTTCTGATCAAGAGCGGGGTGGGAGAGGAAGCAGGGCTTTCTTGTTCAGGGGCTTTTTATAACTTTAGGAGTCATCCCCGAACAAGACACCCCTTTGGCTCTTTCCTCCTTTGCAAAATAGGGAGCTCAGCTGGGTGTCCTTCTGCGAACGTTCTGTGACCGGGGACTCTTGCTATCTTCCTCTCACTGAGTGCTTGCTTCCTCCCTGCAGTACGTCGGAAGCCTGGATGTGCCGAGGCCCAACAGCCGAGTGGAGATCGTGGCTGCCATGCGCCGGATCCGGGTGAGTGGCTGGAGAGGGGCTGTGAGGGGTCAGAGCCCCAGCATCTTCACTGTCAGCCCTGTAGATGGTGCTGGGGGCATCAGAGTGGACGGCTCCACCCACTGCAAACCCCAGATCCCTCTTCCTCTACCCTCCAGGGAAGCTGTTCTGAGCTGCGTGGTTGATCTTGATTTAAAGGCCAAGGTTAAGATGGATGTGATGGCGGGAGGGGTGCTCCCCCACCCCCCCATCTCCTGGCCTGTTGCTTCTGGAACCGAGATGCACATACCTTGAGGATATGTGGGGTCTCCTGGGGACTGAGCGAGAATGGCGAAGGACCTTTGTTTATTCAGATTTTAGGGAAAATGTTTGATAATTAGTTGTTAATTGGCTCAAAACATTTAAGAAGTGAAACGATTTATTGTGGTATAGAAGAAGGTCGACTTGAATTTTTAAGGACAAATTGTGGGATTTCAGCAGAATTTCCGTGGTCAGTTGCTTTAGGCTCTGAAAATGTGTACATTCTCTTCTGGAATTTTGGGGATCTTCTAGCAGCATCTGGTAAACATTCTGGACTGTTGTTTTTTGACTCTGGTGCACAAGAGCAGAGATTGAGCAAGAATTAAGTTGTCTTCTGAGCACAGTGAAGAAATTTGTCCATCTGCTCTGCATTGAAATAGAAGCTGCTTTAAAGTTGTACATTTCGAAGGGAGGATGGGGATTGATTGAGTGGAATTGTAGGACTTCTTGGAGAAAATGGGTGTTGGAGGTGATGGGATCAGTCATCTCGGATGCAGCCTGGTTTGGGCTCTTTGTCTCCAGAAGAATCTACTAGGTAAATAGAAAACCTATGGCAGATGTTGGGTGCGTCAGTTGGCTTCCTGCCAGTTTTACTTCCTGCCAATTCATCCCATCCACAGAAATCTCAGCTCAATGACAGCAATTTGGGGAAGAAAATTAGTATGTTTGCTCCTGTTTCTTTGAGTAGTTCATTAGCTTATTAAAATTACTTTTTTGGGGCACCTGGGTGTCTCAGTCGATGAGGCATCTGACTCTTGATCTCAACTCTGGTCTTGATCTCAGAGTCATGAGTTCAAGCTCGGTGTTGGGCTCCTCGCTGGGTGTGGAGCCTGCTTTACAAAATAGAAAAATTAGGGGGAGCGGGAGGGGGTAACAGGAGGAGGAGTATTAAGGTGGACACATGTTGTGATGAGTGTTGGGTGTTGTGTGTAGCTGATGAGTCATCAAACACTTCATCAAAAACTAATGTACTACACACAGTGGCTTACTGAACATAAAAAAAAGTTAAGTGATAATAATAATTAAATAAAAAGATCAAAATAACCTTTTCACTGCCTTGATCCTCCCAGTCCTTCAACATTTTTTTTTAAATTAAGTCGAATCTGTCAAAACTATGAAAAACAGCAGTGCCCTTTCTCATGGATGTGGGAGTGAGTTGCTTCAAGCCCTTTCACATGGGTTCACTCCACATTCACAACAAGCTGTGGTATTGGGGTCTTGTTACCCTCGTTTTTTAGGTTAAACTGAAGCTTGGAGGGGTGGTGAGGAGTCCCAGGGTCCGGGCAGTGGTGGGTGTGTGGCCTGAGTCAGTTCCCCCTTGGTCTCAAGAGGCCACGTGAGATCCTTCGTCCGTGTGGCGTCAGGCTTGCCATTCAGTACGTCCCCAGGCCTCTCCTCTTTTCTTCCTCGGCCTTCCCACTCAGGTAGGGAGTGCAGCGGCCTTGGCTAGGGGGTGCCGGGTGGGGCTTTCCCATGCTGGGGGTGCTCCTGCTCTCATCGGGCTTGGCACTGTTGCAGCCATCAGGCCAGGACCTGGGGCTGGCCATCCTTGGGGTTTCACCAAGAACGTCCCTCTTTCCTTCCTATTCAGCTAAGATGCAGGAAATATGTTGAAAAAATACCCTTTTCATAATTAGAGTCATATCTCTGTTAATATTAGCTGTCAGGAGTAATACTGTGTGTTAGGTGCTTCAGTTGGCCTTTTAGGATGGAAATAAATTTTTCTCTATTATTTGCCACTACTCTAGACAAGGTGAGGATGTTATCACGTGTTGTAGGTGAGGAAACAAGAGTTTTGGTGAGGCTCAATACGTGGTTCTAGGTCAAGTTGCCATCAGGAGGCGGAGCTGGGACTCGTACCCAGCATGGCGCTGCCTCCTCTGTGGCCTGGCTCTTGGACATGGGTTTGGGTGATGGTGCGCCCAGTTGGTGAACCAAAGGGTTGGGCTGTGGGACTTCCCTAGTGAGGGAGTCCATGGCAGAAACACCATTTCGTAGAAGGAACAGAGTGTACTTGTGTAGAAAACCTCTTCCCAAAGCTGGGGTGTCCGCTAGAACTGGTCACGCCCTGGGAGCTGGGGACCCGCAGGGCTGGAGTGGCCCTGTCTCCTCTGCCCCATCATCTGTTAGCCCGCGTGGCCGTGTGCCAGGAGCTCCCGTTGCTGTGACCTGCTTCCAGTGCTTAATGAGTGAGCGGCTCATTCAGTTAGAGGGAGAACTACATTGGCCAGAAAGCTGCTCAGTCTGGCTGGCCGGGCCCTTGTGTAGACAGAACGCTGCAGCAGCAAGCACTCTGGGTGTGTGTTTTACCCCAGAACCCCCAATTCACTGCTCGGTCCAGGCTGCTGTTTTCTCTGCCTCTCTCCCTTTCAAAAGAGCTGTTTTGGCTGTAATTACAGTCATCGAGAACCAAGGCCTGGGATTTCTGTGTAAAGGACTGTTCCTGACTTTCTTTGTCTGTGGAATGGTGCCAAGCCAGCGCTGGGCAGGACACTTCGGGGTTTAGGTGGCTGAACGCTCATGCGGATTCGAAGACGCAGGCCTCCTACGGCAGAGGGCTAGTCCTCCAAGAAGCCGCCGTGAAAGGGATCGTGGCGTCTTACATCTGGGGGCCTTGCCAAGCCTTTTATATGCCCCTCTCCCTGATCAGGGAGCTCTGCACGGGACAGGGGATGGGGCAGTACAGGTAGAGAGAAGCCCATGGAAGGGGAAGTGACTGGCCTGAGGGGGGCCGTGTTCGGCCTCAGGCCTGGGGCTGCAGCAGGTGTACGGGCCCCTCCTCCTTCCTCAGTTCCCCACTGCGGGGCCGACTGCACTGAATATGTGTTCTTCTTCTTCTTCTCTCCCCCACCCCCATTTCTCATTTGTTCTCTGACTGTATAGATTTTCTTTTAAAATTCTTGGTACCTCTTCTGGATGTCTTTTTTTTTTTCCTCCTTTTGTAATGTGCTTTCAAGATTTTTAAACTGATGTTTAAACCATTTTTAAATGTAGAGTTCGGTAGTGTCATTCCCATCATTCCACGGATCTTTCCAAAACTTCTTCCTTTTGTAAAACAAACTCTGTATGAAACCCCAGTTCCTTTCCCTCTTCCCCCAGCCCTTGGCAACCACCTTTATACTCTGGTCTCTCTGATTTTGGCTGCTTAGATACCTCATAAATGGAATTCTACTGTATTTGTCATTTTGTGACTGGCTTGATTCATTTCGCATAATATCCTGGAGGTTCCTCTGTGCTGTGGCATGTGACAGGATTTCCTTCCTTTATGAGACTGTGTAGTAGTCAATTGTACGTGTATAATTAACGCATTTTCTTTATTCGTCCTTTTGTTGATGGGCACTTGCGTCTCTTCTCCCTTTTGGCTGTTGCGAATACACGCAGCGTATTCACGAATACACGCTGAGCACGAACGTGCAAATATCTTTGAGATCCTGCTTCGAATTCTTTTGGGTCTATACCCAGATGCGGGAGGGCCGCATCGTATGGCAATTCTATTTTTAATGCTTCATATTATCTTCCATAATGGTTGTATTGTTTAAAATTCCCACCCATGGTACACCAGGGTTTCAAGATTTTTCTTTTTTTTTTTGAATAATGTGTGCCTTCTTGGTGCTGGATCTTTAAATAGATGGGTTTCCTTTTCTGGAAGGGGTATGTCGGGGTGGAAACCACTAAGCCGGGGCGGGGGGGGGGGGGTCTCTGGGCGGGGAGGAGGGAGGCGTCAGGAGGCAGAGCAAGCACTCGCGGTGGGTTACCCGACTGCCTCCTGTCATAGAGCCTTCCTGGCTGAACTTGCCCATGCCAGGGCCCAGGGGTTCCTTGTACTGCACTTCCGAGGACTGGGCTTGAGGTTCTGAATGGCTGTAACTTCAGGGTGATGCCGTCCTGGATATGGGGTGGCATGTATGTGGGGGACTCGTCAGGACTGAGCCGAGTAGACTGCTTGCTGTCCACCAGCGGGACGAACGTGCGTCAGCTCGTTCCTCCGTCCTGCAGGTATTTCCTGAGCACCGTACGCTTCATCAGAGTCCGAATCTTCCTCTGGTGCTGGCATTTGGCCATGGACGAGATAAGCACACGAAGAACTAAGTTAGTAGGCGAGGGGCAAGAGGTTAGGAAGTGTGGAGATCTAGCTAGCTGGAGATCTAGCCCAGTCTGGGGAGACAGGGCAGCCGTGTGGGCTCCCAAGATAGAACCCGGGATTAGCAGCCGCTGCAGCCGGATGACACCCCCCTTGACCCTGCCCAGCTGAGGATGTCACGGCTCAGGGAGGACTTGCAGTCTTGAGGGAGCACGTCCCCCACAGCCCGCTCCGGGCCCCAAGTGCCTCACTTCCTGCCTGACCATCACTGCAGACTCTGGGAGTTTTTCCTGAGTGACTTTGAACAGAGTTCTTTAAATCTGGTCTGTCCTGCACTTAAGGGCCACGGAATCCTGGCACATGCTTCATTGTTTGGTGGGGATTGGGATTGCGGCTTCTCCGTCTGTCCATTGGGTGTTCCCAAGGGGACAGTGAGGCCCACACAGGAGGAGGACCCAGGTCTTCGGACTCCCAGTACCTCCCACTGCTGTAGAGTGAGGCCTGGGGGAGGTCACTGTGCAGTTTTTGCTTTTTTGTTTTCTTCATACCGCTTCTGGGAGTTTCCACTGACGGGGAGTGAGGGTGAATTCTGGTTTGCTCGGGGGATCCTTCTGCGTTGGAAGGATCTGCAGTCACAGGTAGCTGTGGTTTTGGGGTCTCTCACCGCCTTCTATGTTTGCTCATTCAGGATGTGCCCCTTTGCTCAAGGCCATGGGGACCCTGGTCTGTTCCCTCTGTGGTCTGTCCTCTCCGTGGTCTTACTCAAGCTTCAGCTTCTCTCCTATTCTGTCTGCTGTTGCTGTAACCAGTCATCACAGACTTGTTTAGAACCACACGGAGTCATTAGCCAATGGTCCTGGAGGTCATTGTGCGGGACAGTCTTCACGTCTTGTGATTCTTAATCACAGCTGCAGTGTCCTTTTTGCCACATGCAGTAATAGTCCCAGGTTCCGGGAGTTAGCGCTGGACATCACTGGGGGCCTGTTCCACCAACCCCACGTGCCTTGCCTGTAGCCTACAAAAAAGAAGCAAGGGAGGAGCCCAGACCCAACCCAGGCAGCCTTCTGATTCCCGCCCTGATCCTTTCCCTCACCCGTCCAGTCCCATGTTCTCCTCTGATCCCTGGAACCATCTGGGCAAGAGGGAAGTTTATACTCTCCAGAAGCAAGCACAGGCTGATTGTCCTGCTTTTTGTCTACCAACGATCCCGGTGTCTGAGCAGGTGCCATCTGGAAGACGAAGAGGAGAGGGGAGGGGTCTACGGGCCCCCCTCCCCGACTTTGCAGGCAAAGTGGAGAGAAGTTCTGTGTGAGCCCAGGGCTGGTTTGGTTCCAACTGGGGCTGCTTGGTTGCAGGTTTCTGGTGGAAGGGGAAGGTGGATCCAGCCTGCTGGCCTTGCCTCACGGTACCTGCGTGTGTAGAGGGGAATGCAGCAGGCAGATATTTGCTATGATTTGAATGCCTTTTGTTCCCAACATGATCACCAGCCAGTCCCTGTCCCTGCACTTTTTGGTTTCCCTGGGAAAGCAGCGCTGTGCAGTTAGAGCCCTCAGTGAGGACTAATAAGAGTTGGGTTCTGAGTCTTCTTGTTGGAAGGTGTAACCATTCAGTTCATCTCTGCTTCCTGGTTTGTAAAAGGGAGAGGATCATACTTCTTGTCTCCTGGTGCTGTTGTCAAATCTGGGATGATGCCTGAAAAGATACTTTGTAAGCCGCAAAGGGGTATTTATATTCATCTGTATCATTTCTGTACCTTCTTTTGGGTTTCAAAGCATTGTGCAAACACAGATCAAAACCCGAGAGACACCACCCTGCTTCATGGAAGTCCTTTTAATGGCTAGCGTCTTCTTGTAGATTTCAGTGCAAACCTCGCTTCCTCAGGGAGGCTTCTCCAGCCCCCACAGGTCATTTTGTCCCTTCCTGCGTTCTTGGGCACCTCACCCCTCCCTTTGCTGCACTCAAGTGACTTTGCAGGCTGTCCGTATGACAGCCTGTGCTCAGTGGACTTTTGCTGAGTGACTGAGAAAATTAATCTTCATTGATGACCACGTGAGCATCCAGCAGTGAAACCCAGTGAGATTTCGCTGAGGGGGTGCCGGGAAGGAGGAATGCTCTGGGCTACAGTGTGTGGAGAACCAGGCTGGGCTTGAGCTGGGTACCTGCTGTTCTGTTACTTCCTCACCTTTGGAACCTTTTGTAGCTTCTAGAAGGGGAGCCTTCTAGAAGGGGAGAAGGGGAGAAGCATCTTGCTGGAGCTTTGGTGTGGGAGAGGGGACAGACAGCTGTCCTTGTGGCCAAAGACTGGATTTCTGGCTGTGAAAAGACCAGGGGACAGGTCCCTGCTGTAGAAACATGGCATAGTCTCCCGGAAGCTAGAGCAGCCTGGACCTGAAGCTGTGTGTGTGCTTGTGTCCAGAGGTGCTCAGAGGTGGTTGGTCTTTCTTTGTGGCTCCTCTGGCTGTGGGCTGAATTAAACCTCTGGTCATGCTGCAAACACCTTTCACAGGTGTCCAGGATAGGAGCATAGATTTCCATCTAGTGGTGACCTGATTTCTCAGATGTGGCTGCTCAGGAGTGCTGTGGCTCCGTGGTCTTGAACAGAATGGGCTGGTGCCCAGGAAGTGGCCAAGCCCACCCCCTCCCACAGGCCCCTTCTGGTATTACTGACTCTTCCAGAACTTTTTCTCAAGGGATAACAACCCCAGCATGAATCGGCCCGGGGTGCTGCTGTTTTGGGAGAACATCTGGGTCCTGGGCGGGCTGGCGGGCTGTGTGGGGCAGCCCCAGCCCTTGTGAGAGCCTCCTGTCCCTGCCGCCTTTCCTTCCCCACCGCCAGTCAGCCACAGCACCCCATCCCCCCACGTGTAACCCTCTCCCTGTGTGGGTTCCTGCAGCATCACATGTTCCATGGTCGGTAATTTTTCTCCTTCTCAAGTTCAAGGCTGACTCGTCTACCTTGGAACAGCTTAGGTGGCAACGCAGACCCTCTCTCGTTACCTTGGTATGGCCCTGTTATTCCCCACCGGCTTCCATAACCCGTGACTGCTAATGTATGGGGCTTAACACAACTTTGGTTCAGTGTCTTAAAGATCAGGAGGTCAAAAATTTTGACCTGGGGCTCAAGTCAAGGGGTTGACATGGTGGTTTTCCTTCTTGAGGCCCCAGGAGAGAATCTGTGCCCTTGCTTTTCCAGCTTTTAGAGGCTGCCTGAATTCCTGGGCCCTGGACCCCTTCCATCTCCCTGGCCAGCAGTCCTGGCCTTTGACCTCTTCTCCGACCCTCCTGCCTTCCTCCTTCCCTCACCAGGACCCTTGTCAGTACCCAGGCCTCTCCATCGTGTGCTTCCCTGACCATCCAGGTTAGTCTCCCCGACTCAGAGCCTGTGATTGAAAGACCGGGCAGAGCCCCCTTTGCCGTGCAAGGGTAATACACTCACAGGGTTTGGAGGTCAGGTTGGGGACCTCATGGGGTGGGGGTGTCCCTGTTCTGACTCCCAGCATAGGATTAGAGTGTTAGACTTGTAGCAGGGTTGGAAGAGTTCAACCCCTTGTCTGAGGTGCTCTAGTGGGGGCCAGACACCATCTGCTCAAATCCTGTCCTACTGTTTGCCGCCTGAATGATGGCGCAAGTTTCTTACCCCATTGGCCTTGGTTAATCACCAGTAAAACTGGGATGTCGTGTTGGCAGATGCATCTCATGGGTATATCTATGGCTGCAACGCACTGAGCAAAGCCTGTCGCACGAGGGTTGTACTCCATAAACCATAGTTCTTTCCCCTCCTTTTCTTTTTTTAAAGGTTTATTTATTTTAGAGTGGTTGGGGGGAGGTGCAGTGGGGGAGTGAGGCGGGGGGGCGGGGGAGAGAATCTCAAGTAGACTCCCGGTGGAGCACAGAGCCCATGCGGGGCTTGATCCCAGGACCCTGAGATCACAACTTGAGCCAAAATCAAGGGTCAGATGCTCAACCGACTGTGCCATCCGCTCGCCCCTTCCCCTCCGTCCTAACTAGTATGTATTGGGCAGGGACACTGGGGAGCTGGCATGGGGTCAAGTTTCGCTTTGGGAGTCAGTTACTTTTTTTCCTTCGTCTGTAGATGAAGGCTTCTCAGAAGGGTTTCCATGGCACTCTTGGAATCTATAAGTGTGCTTTCAAGGGTCGGAGAATCATCTGGAAGAATTTTAAAAATTTGGTGTTTCCATTTGATCCTAGTGAAGTCACCCAAGCGTGTTCCAGGCTGTCTGAGGGCCACGCCCTGCCCCCGGCAGTGAGCAGATTCACTGTCTGCAGGGGTGTTTGTCTGCCGGAGCCGGCCCCACGTCTTCCTCTGTGATTGTCAAGCACCACGGAGAAAAAAAAGTTCATCCTCCGTCTGTAACGGATGGCCATGAGAGCAGGGACAGATGACTGAACTGGGCAGCAGTCTGGACAGCGGGCAGGGGCAGAAAGTGGGCTTGGTGGGTGGAGCTTGGGGCTGAGGGCCAGGCACAGCACAGCTGTTCTCCCTGGGTGCTGGTGGAGCTGTTCGCTGCTGCGGGGACGGGACCTTTCTGGTTAATTCCAGCAGCTCCTCTGACGGGCTGGTCCCTGGACCATCCCAGTGGTCACGATGCGGAGTATCACCCTGAGTGTGCGTGCACCAAAGTTAAGAGAACCCTGGGGCCAGGTGGTCAGTACTAGGGTTTCAGTGAAATAACAAGGTCTTCTCTGACACAAACAGCTTTCCTTTGAATTTATTTAGGGGTACACTTTGTGTTTAATTTAGAAATTTGTATCAGACCTGGATGCATGAGTACGTACTATCTTGTTTTAGGCCATACGTGTGAAATCATGTTGCAACAAACTTGATTTGTCGAGGCTTGTTTTGGTAGTGACTTGATGGGTACTTAATTCCCATACCCTACAACTCACCTGTTTCAGGGACGTAATTCATTGGTGTTTAGTCTGTTTCTAGTGTTGGGCAACCATTACCCCAGTCAGGTTTAGAGCATTTTCATCACCCCCAAAAGAAATTATGCCCCTTAGCCAGCATTTCTCAGTCTCTCCCCTGAGGCCCCCAGCTCTAGACAACCACTAATCTAATTTCTGTCTTTATGGATCTCTCTGTTCTGGACACTTCCTAGAAATGGCCTCCTACGGCACATGGCCTTTTATTCTGGCTTCTTTGATTTCATATCATGTTTACAAGCTTCATTTATGTTGTGGCATGGATCAGCATTTCATTTCTTTTTATTCCCAAATAATATTCCTTAGTATGGATGTAGCAAAAATCATGTACTCATTCAAACACTGAATGTTTGCGAGAACATTTCTTGCTTTCTCTAAAGGGGGGGGGGGCGGACTTTATTGAACTTCAGAGAACACTTGGTGTGGCTTGAGCAGCGTGTGATGGCTTGGTTACAGCTGTCTTCTCAGCCGGAGGAAGAACAAATCATTGCTTTCTTAGGGGAACTGTGGTGATGCACTCTCATCAATATGAAGAATGGTGTGCTGAGAGCAGAACCTAATATTTTTCCTGTATTCATTAAAAAAAAATGTATTGACTCCTTTTATGAGTCAGTATTCTTTTAGGTGCTGAGGACACAGCAGTCTACAAAACAAAGCCCTTGTCTGCCTGGAGTTTCATTCTGCTGGTTGAAATTGGAGGTAGGGGAGGAGGCCATTTACATAGTGTATCACATGTGAATTCTCTGTAGGAAGACAGAGCAGAAAATAGAATAGATAGTGCCAGAGGAGAGGGGGTGGGTGCTACTTTATATGGAGTTTTGGAGGCCTTTGAATTGCAAGAGATGTGAATATGGAAGGGAGGGAGGATCATGTGACTGTCTGGAGGAAGATACCCAAACCTGCAGAGGGGCAGTAAGTGCAAAGGCCCTGGGGCAGGAATGGGCTTTGCAGGTTCAAGGAATAGCAAGAAGGTCAGTGTGACCAGAGACTCAAGGGTCCCAAGTAGGGACAGTAGATCACACCTCATGAGAATCTGGTTCACTTAGTACCTACTAAAGTCCTGCCCACACTTGAGGAAATGCATTTATGTGTCCCCTGAATCTACACTGGACTGGAAAATCATTCTGTATGAGAAGCTTTGGTTCTGCTCCTAAGGCGAGCGATTCGGAAATGAGTTTAAAACTGGAGCAGGACTGCTAAATACATTCCCCATCAGCAGAGGAGTTAGGAAGAATCAGTTATCATCAAAGCCAAATGCCCTTTTGCTTTGAAAGAAGCTGTCTTGATTACAGCTGTTTGTGCTCAAGAGTAAGAAATAATTTAATTGTGTTTCCACAGGAGCATTTGAATATTGCCCAGCCCAGCCCCCAGATTCTTGCATGGCCCGCTTAGTACCCGAAGTGGCGGTGTTTCTCCGTCACACCAGAGGTTGGGAAGAACCCCACTTCATTGCTGTGACACTAGCCAGTCTTTGGGGACCCATTTGTTCAGGTTTCTGCCATTAGTAGCTGAGCAGCCACTCCTGATTTTGAGGACTTCTGTGGATTTTTAAGTATCTGTAATCCTCATCATGTTAACCATTTGTAAGTGTACAACTCAGTGGCATTAAATATGTTCCTAATTCTCAGGACGCCTGGGTGGCTAAGCATCTGCTTAGATCATGATCCCAGGGTCCTGGGATCGAGTCCCGCATCAGACTCCTTGCCCAGCGAGGAGCCTGCTTCTCCCTCTGCCTGCCGCTCCCTCTGTTTGTGTTCACTCTCTCTGACAAATAAATAAAATCTTAAAGATATTCACAGTTCTGTGCCCATCACACTCTATATCCAAAACCTTCTCATGGTCCCCACCGTGAGCCCTGTGCCCACTAAACAATAATCACCTCTTTTCCCTTGGACCCTGGTAGCCTCTATTCTGCCTGCTGTCTCTACGATTTTGCCTTTCCCAGAATCCTCCTCTAAGCAGAATCTCCTACAACATTTGCCTTTCTCTGACGTATTTCACTAAGTACGCTGTTTTCAGGAACCATCCGTAGTGTAACGTAAGTCCAATTTCGGCCCTTTCAATTGAGTAGCACGCTGTTGTGTGATGTCTTGCACTCAGCACATCACACAGACTGTAGTGTGTGGCTGTTTCCTCTTTGGATCCTGAGCCATGTGCTCAAGGACGGGGATGTGCAGCTCGGTTCACTGAGGACCTGAGCTGCTTGTGGGGGGACCCCTCAGACCCCTGTGGAGTGGCCCGATCTGTTCCTTAGGCGTACTTCCTAGTTAAGTCCATGTTCATGTCCATTGTCCTCTAATTTAAGTCTCCAGGAGCCCCATAAAAAGCAAGTCTTACCCTTGCTTTACAGATAAAGGTCCCGAGAAGGGAAGTAACTCACTCAAACTAATGACACCACTGTTGTCCTTATCAGTAATGACCAAATTTGGATAAAGACTGTGCTGTGTGCTGTGTCACGGTGTCGGGCTCTAGCAAAGAGCTTCGTGAGTGTCACGTGACTTGGTCCTCTCGGCAGCCACACGCATAGGCATGGTCATGGTCCCATTTTACAGATGAGGAAACCAAGGCCCAGAGAGGCTCACTCGCTTGTCCTGAGTCACAGGGCTGGGAAGGGGGGAATCTGGGATTCTGTCCAGAGCTTGGATGTGGTTTGGCTGTGTTGTCAGAACCAGCATGAGTCTGCAGCCCACTTACTCCGGGCTCAGATGTCCTCCAAGGACGTGCTGATGGGCCCCGTGTTTCCAAACGTCGGTCCGGGCCACGTCCTCTGTGTCCCTGATGGTGCCTTTCTTCAGCCTGGGAACTCTGCCAGACAGTGTACAGCACTGGCTGTAAATAAGGCCATATTTGATTTTTATAAACTTCTCTTTAGAGTTTGAGACCCATACGTCCTGACTGACACCCCCGCTTGGGTGTCCCAGAGGCACCTTCATTTCAGTATGTCAGAAATGGAATTCGTCATTCCCACAGTCTCTTCTCTTTGCTGTGAACCCTCTCCCCTGAGTCTGTTTTTCTCCTCACATTTGCTTATCTCCCTGCAAGCATCTTATCGGTGCAGGAATGGAAGCCAGAAACCTCAGGGTCACCTTACTGACCCCGCATCAGTCACCCCTACTGATGGGGCCTCTCAAATACTGCTCAAATGCGTGTCTCCTGTGAACCCCTACCCAGGGAGGAGGGCCCTATCCTGTCACCGCACACCCCGTCGCAGGAACCCCTGCACGGTGGTCGTGCCCTTGGCTGAACCGCACTCTCCCCATCTTCTGCACGGCGGCCCAGCTCCTCTGTCTGAAGACGGGTCTGCAGGTGGGTCTGCAAGAATTGTCCTGCTCAGAACTGTTTGGCGATGGTTCATCACCTGTGGGCTGGAGTCTGAAGTCTGTGCGAGACACATGGGGTTCTTTGGGGACCCTCAGGCCACAGTGGGGTCCTGTTGAGGCCCCCCTCTGCTCTGCTCTTTACCGCTGTCTGGGAAGCGTCCCTTTATCCACAGGGTGGGGGTCTGTCCCACAGGGACTCTGCTGAGCTTCTGCTTATCTTCCACACAGCCGCAGAGCATTTGTCCCTTCTGGGAGCTCTCCTTCTACAGAGACCTCGGTCTCTGCATTTGCTGTAATGTATTTCTCTCCCCGAGGGCATTGACTGTGGTCAGCCTCCCTCGAGCCAAGGGGCGAATCTCTCAATGGCTCTTTCTTCTTTGGGAAAACAGGAGCAGTGTCGCCCCTGTGGGAAAGAAAGGCAGGGACAGGTGTCTGGTCCGTAGCACTGCCCGGCCTGGGATGGGTGATGTAGTCGTTGTGGGAGTCTCCTGTCCTTCCCCGCTGGGGATACGACTGGACAGGAGCCTTGCCTCCACCCCCCGCTACCATCTGTTGGAATGTTTCCTTCTGAGTTGTTCGGGATTTGGAGGCAGGAGCCTTTGGAAGCAGGAGCCCTTGGCGGGTTTCCTGCTTCATGGGGAAGTTAATTTTTCTTAGGGGACTTACGGGAAGTTAATTTTTCTAAACCTCAGGCTTCCCCTTATAAAATAAGGGGCATCTCTGCAAGGTCACCTCGTAGCTCTTCCCTGCAGCTTCGAGGACCCGTGATGTGGAAGGTTTTGTAAACCGTCAGGTGCGCACACAGGTGGGTTGTCAGACCCAGAAGGCAGCGAGACCAGCGCACGGGCTCCAGGCCAGTACGGTCTCCCACCGGTGTGGAATCTGGTGCTTCCCTCGCCAGGTCTGGGTGAAAAAGTTGCCATGTCTGCCTATTCTGTATGGCCCCCACTCCCCTGGCCTTTCGGTTGGTGTGAAAAATAGCGGGACAGCTGCCACTCCCGTCCCTGTGCTCCTGCTGCCCTGTCCTCGGGGTCCGAGGAGAGGCGTCTCCCCACGTGGCCGTTGGCTGCAGGAATGACAGACCCCTTCCCCACAGTGAACTCAGTCCTGCTAACCAGCAGGAATCCCCCTTGTTAGTGTGATATTAGCAGTTTCCCCACCTGCTAACCCTCTCGAGGAGATCTGGCATTCCTGCTCGCTGCTGTTAATGGTCCCCTCACCACAGGGCTTGCGCAGTCGCTGGTGTGCACATCCTGCCTTCCTTCGGCAAAGTGGATCTTTGTTTATCCTGGCCCAGGAAGAGCTGGGAGAGAAGGCATTTTGAATAGTTTGGGGTGTCTGTTCGTTGCTAATATTTTAAAACTTGATGTGGTGCCTCTTTCATTCTTTTTTTTTTTTCCTAAGATTTATGTATTTTGAAGAGAGCATATGCACACACAAGCAGGGGGAGGGGCAGAGGGAGAAGGAGAGAGAGAATCTCCAGCAGACTCCACGCTGAGCACGGAGCCTGACGCAGGGCTCAACCTCACGGCCCTGAGATCACGACCTGAGCCGAAACCAAGAGTCGATGCTTACCCAGTGGAGCCACCCAGGCGCTCCCTTAATTCTTTTGGGTTAGGAGTCGAAAGCCACTTCACGGGAAAGCCAAGAAAGAACAGGGAGGGAATGGTTTCATTTCTTATAGGTACATGGGGGCACCCCCAACATCAGACATGTAGCAGCGAGAGTCTAGCTCAGATATACCAATGACAGCAAGTCGATCCTTGCTGTTCAGTAACAGGTGCTGTTCCGAGCCCTTGGCCTGGGTGCCTCTTTATAGAGGAGCTTCAGTCACTCGGCCAAGGTCACACAGTCAGTCAGTGACCAGAAGTCTGGCTCTAGTACCTGCACTCCTCACTGCCACGCTGCTGCTCTAAGGCGGACCGACATTCCCACTTGGTTTCCCCCATTCTGGATCATCTGTAGGTGGACATCGTGTGTTAGTACAGAGTGTGGCCTTGACCTCTCCACCTGGCCTCTCCCTGCGCAGAGTCGGCGGCAGTCTTCGTTTGCTGCATCCTGCAGATGCTGGACCCATCCCGCCTCTGCTTCCGGGGAGCTGCTGGTTGAGCCGGTTTGCTCAGGTAGGGCTTCCAGACCAACCTGTTCTCCCCTGGTCTTCGCCATCCGCTGGCTCTGCTGCAGAAACAGCTGATAAACAGAACCAGGCCGCTGAGAGGGAGAGTGGGACAGCAGGGTCCCCGTGGAGGTCGCCTGCTTGCTGGGAAGAGCCGAGGCCTAGAAATCCATGTGCAGTTGATGGGGGAGCTGTTGGCCTGATGAGGCTTGTGGGCACACAGGTCGGTTGGTCTCTCCCTCCCTCCCAAAAGGGCATGGGATGCTGACCAGCAGGACACCAGGTGCTGCTAACAGCTGAGGCCCTCCTCGGATGGGTACCGGGCAGCCCTCTGCCTTCCCTCAGTGCCGACCCTGCTGCTCAGGGGCTCTGGCTGGACCCTTCTCCCGGCACCTGCTGTCTTCGCCCAGGCCCGCCCCACTCCGCGCCCTTCTTCAAGCCTGGTTAGATGTCGATGTTGGCTTGTTCATGTGGTCTTCATTTAGCAGGGATAACACTTAAATAAGAGTTTGGCTGCTTTTAAACTAAACAACTATACCTGCCAAGGGGCCAGTGCGGAGTCAGTAGCCAGATCGTTTAATGAAAGACATGGTATTGATTTACGACTTTCACTTTAATCCATTCCCAGACACCTCCACACTTAATTGTACGGCCAGGCATGCAGGCTGCTCCTTTGAGAATCCTGTGTCCTGCCTGCAGAGAGGGGAGTTTCTCCTGAGTGTGCCTGTGACAGGTGTGTCCGGCCTCCTGGAGGAGGCTGTGTTGGCAGAGCTGACGGGTTCCTCCTCCCCCTGCTCACAGCTTCTCGACCAGCTTCTGTCATGCCTCTGCTCAAACACTGTCCATGGCTCCCTATTACCTGTGAACAGAACACGGAGTTCTCAGCTGGTGGGCAGGGGCCTCCCAGGCTGGCTCCACTGTGCCTGTCGAAACTTCTTTCCCGTTGTTGTCCGGCTGTGGCCATGCAGACTTTCTAACTTGGTGTTGAGTGTGTGGTGTCCAGTTTCTCCTGCTTGTCCTCTTCTTCCTTTCTCTGGGATTCTCTCCCTTTGCTGCCCGCCCGCTGTCACCACTTCAAGGCCCACTCCAAATGGAAATCTTGGCTAAAAAATTGTGATTTCTCTGAGCTGGGGTTCAGCTCTGCTCTGGTCTCTTGCTCCTCAGGTACATTTTAGCCTGCTTTGTTTTACAGTTGTTGTTCTTATTAAATGGGGACTCCGTGAGAGCAGTGACGCTGTTGGTCACGTGTGTCCCTGGCAGCGGCGAGTCTGAGCCTGGGGGAGTAGCCCTGAGTCTCCCAAGTGCGCCCTCCATGCCCTTGTAAATACTGTACATATCCAGCCCGGTCGTCCTCACGAGAGCTTTCAGAGATCGGAGCTGTGTTTAGTCCTGCTCTTGAACCTCAGTGTTAGGGGGCCGGGTCAGGGGCCATCTGAGGAACCCTGCAGGGGTGGAGACTGAGGGTTGATGGTCTGATACTCAGGCCGCCAGCTGCTTCACCTGCCATCGGGCCATCAGGGACCCCTTCTCTAAACACGCGGTGAGCTTACCCCTGCTCAGTGGCGGTCTGCTTTATTTAAGCTTTTTAAAAACGTCACCAGGTTTGCAGAATTATGGCAAAGAAAGTACAAGGAGTTCCTGTATCTCTCCCTCCCCCACCGCTTCCCTCAGTTTCTCCAGTGACTGGTGTGTGTGGCATGTTCGTAACCATGAATGAACCAATAGCGATCCACGATGATGAACTAAAGTCCCTACTTCATGGGGCTTCTGTAGCTTTTCCTAATGTCCCTTTTCCAGGGTCTGGTCTGAGATACCCCATTATATTAAGTCATCGTGTCTCTCGAGGCTCCTCTTGGTGGGGACAGTTCTCAGCTTGCCCTTGCGTCGGTGACTTCCACAGGCTTGAGGGGTTCTTCTCCAGCATATAGTTTAGAATGCCCCTCAGTTGGGATTTGTCTGGCTTTTTGTCACGAGTGGAGGGATGTGTTTGGGGAAGAACAGAGAGACGATGTGCCCTTCCCACCCATTCTGCCCGTGTGGCTTATCCCTGTTGGTGTTAACCTTGCTCCCAGGACTCGAGGTAGTGTGTGTGAAGTGACGACTCTTCTTTCTCACTTTCCGTGCTGTCGTCTCTGGGAGAAAGTCCCTGTGTCACTCACAGAGTGGGGAGGCAGGTTCTACTCCCTGAGTATCTCCATAAGTTGGATGGAATTCTGCATCGAGATTTGTCTCTTCTCGCCACTCACTTCAGGAATTTTTTTACATCAGTGTGGACTCGTTCACGCTCCTTTCATACTTCGGGCTCTAACTGCTGTTCTATTTGGTTCTTCTGTTCCTGCTTTGGCCACTGAGAGCTCATTTGCGTGGTTCCTACATCCCTTTGATAGAACCCCATCAGTGTGGAGGCTTGTTTTGTCCTTTTTTTTTTTTTTTTTTTTTAAGTTTTCTGGCTCTACAAGATGCTCCAGGCTCATAGTGTAGATTTCCTGACGAGTTCCGGGGTCCCCTATTTTTGTAGGGAGCCCTCATTCCTTTCACCAGAGAATGGTGTCAGGAATCCAAGATGGGGGGCGAGGTGTGCACATGCTCCAGGGGAGGCTTTGCTCCTTGGCCCCCTCAGCCATTAGAGCAAGGAAAGGTGGGCATGCAAGTGCTCCTCTGCTTTCTCTCCCATCACTGATTCTGTCTATAACCACCTGTATCTGTGTTCAGCTCAACCTTAATCTGTGCTGAAGCTTCCAGATCTAATCCGTCACCTCCTGACTGGTTCCAGCCTCCTCCCTTGGCTTATCTGTGGCTTCCTTGGCAAGGGTGAGAAAACTGGCTCTCACCGTGGCTTTGTTTCATTGTTGGGTTCCAGCGCAGTGGTTGAAAGGTTGTTAAGCTGGATCCCTGGGGGAGGGCCCTTAGCTCTCACACGTCTACGCGTACTGTGTTCTGCCTTGACTTTCCCGGACTCCGCCCTCAGACTCCCGCCTCCACAAGTGAGGCTGTTTCTTATGTCTGTGGTGTGTTTAGACGCTTCTGTCCCAGTTCGCCCTTCCATCCCGGGATTTCCCTCGCTTTCCCTGCCGCCCCCCCCACAACCTCCCCAGTGATATTTGTCTTAATGGCATGCATGAAGGGTTCCTCTTGTGCTGTGGAGTTCTCTGGGTTTCTGACAAACACTTAGAGGTCTCATTTTTACCATCACAGTATCCTACAGACTGATTTCGCCATCCTGAGTAACCCCCCGTGCTTTACCTGTTCAACCCCCACCCCCCCATCGCAAATCCTTGTCAACTGCTATTGACGCGGTCTCTCCAGCTTCGTCTTTTCCAGAATGTCCTGTGACCAGAATCACAGCGTGTAGGTTTCCTACAGGCTTCCTTCTGTCACTTAGCCATGTGCATTTAAGGGTCATCCCTGTCTTTTTGTGGCTTGACAGCTCATTACTTTTCACCGCTGAACCACATTCCATGGTGTCCGCGTACCCACCGCCCTTCATGGACTCAGCGCTCCTGAAGGAGGACACCTTCCGTGCCTCCAGAGTTTGGTGACTCTTCATCGTGGCCAACGAAGCTTCTGTAAACATGCCTGTGCAGATTTTCAAATCTCTTGGATAAATATCTGGAGGTCCTTCCCCTTTATACAGAGTCAGTGCCCTCTGAAAGTAGACTAGTTCTGGTGCTGAGCTGCCCCTACATGGACTTGCTTTTTTTTTTTTTTCTTCTCTGTTTATGAGTGGTAAGCACGGCCACCTGCGTTGCTGAGATTTGTTTTTTTTTTTTAATTCTGGGAGGTTATAATGGGAAAGTAGGGTGATGATGTGATTTGGAGCAGCTCTGGGGAAGTCAGGCCTTAGCTGAGCTTCGAGGATCCCTCCATGAACAGGAGCATAATGTGATGCTTGGAGCTCCTCTCCCCTTGGGGGTGACAGAAGGCCTGCAGCCCTGGGGAGTTTCCTGCAGCTGAGCCCTTCACCCTGTTGTGACTCAGAGGAGGGGCTGGCCCACCCGTGGCCCTTTTAGGTGTTCAGGTCACATTGGGGTGGCAGTCCTGTTCTACAGGCAGGTGGGTTGTGCACTCTGGTTACCAAGTCACCCGCAGGAAGAGACCCCAGCCCCAGGCTCAGCGTGGTCCACCTTCCCTCCTGGTTTCAGTGATCTTAGGAGGTGGGATTTTCCACTGTAGGATGAGCAAAGTGAGGCTGAGAAGGTAGAATGGTGAAAGTTAGCATTAAATTGAACCCAGCACTCCTGATGTCCATGCTTTTCAGTCTGTCACCCCAGGGCATCTCTGGAGGGAAGCACAATGTGGGGAGGACATGTGCGCTGCTGGAGGGGCTGGAGTGGTGTGCCCCCGAGCTCCCTGGGGACCTATGGCCACATGGGAAGCACAGTAGGAAGGGGGCGCTTCCTCGGCACGTGAAAGGCAGAGCCTTGCCCAGATGCTCAGGGCTCTTTCTGGGTGCTAGGCCGGGGCTGGCTGATTCAGCCTTCGGCTGTGTTCATCCTGGAAACTGTCGAACTTGTAAAACCCGACAAGTAGAATCGCTGGTCTCCCTGTCACTCAGGTGCTGGAATCATCAGGCTTTTGCAGTTTCTGCTTTCTCTGTTGTCTCATAGTTTATTTTTTATTTATACCTTTACTTTTTCGGCTAGAGTATTTCAGAACAACATGGCTGAGGACGGTTTACCTGCTGGTAAGATCTCTCTGACCTGTGTGCCATCTCTCCTTTGTTTGGATGGATTTCTCACCATTGCGTGTCCCGTGGTTGTGGCGTGACCAATATTTGTATTGTCCCGATCCTCTCTATACCTTTTTCCGGGTCCTTCGCAAGTATTAACTTGTTCATTCCTTATATAGAGCTTATAAAGTAGGTGTTCTTTTTTCTAAATTTCAAAGATATTTAAGAATTAAGGTTTTTTTTTTTTTTTTTTTCCAATAGAGATTTTTGATTGGGAAATGATGAAACCAAAGTGCAGAGAGGTTGAGTAACGTGCCCTGAGTCATGCTGCTAGAAGTGGTGTAGCCGGCCTTCAGACCCAGGCCCCGTGGTTTCATAACCCTGGGCTCTTAATTGCCACCTTGTGCTAGAAATAGGGTTAATGCAAATGCCATCACTGTTGCCTGTTCCCCGGTACTGTTGAGATACAGGAAGGAAAAAATAAATTCTTGGCCTCCAGATGCCCCTAGTATGGCAGGAAGAAGAACCTAGAAGCCAGTAGCTCTAGCCCAGAGGGTAAATGCTGTGTAGCAGTTGTGTGCGATGGGAAGGACCATGCGGGACGACTTGGGGGAGTCAGGGTTGGCCTCACAGGGGATGGGACCCTGGAGCTCAGGTCAGAAGGATGGACGAAGGGCAGGGAAGTCCAGGCCAAGGTGACACCCTGGGTCTCGAGGGGAGAGCACAGGGCCGGCTGGGGAGGCAGGCCTGTGGCATTGGACTCTACAGGCCACAAGACCATGAAGGCACCTCCTTGCCTGCAAGAAAGCTTTGACTTTGTCCTGCCGCTCCTGGGGAGCTACTCACGCGTTGTAAGCAGATGCGAACGCTGTGAGGTGTGCGTGGTCCAGAGCCCTCTCCAGGGACAGAGCAGAGGCTAGATGGAGAGGAGACGAAGACTAGCCACTGTATCGTTCCTGCTGGCAGGAAATGCGGGGCCCCCAGAGCCCTGGTGGGTGGGATCGAGAGACTGGATCTGAGGGTGAGGGCCCGGGGGTCCTGACTATGCCTGGGGTCGTCTGCACTCGCGAATGATGGGGTTGCCTTGGAAAGCAGTGGCATTTGTAACATCAAATCTTCACTAAGGAGCTGATCGCTTAGAAAATGGTCCTGTGGCACCTGAGTGGTGCGGTCAACGGAGCACCCAACTCTTGATTTCAGCTCAGGTCACGATCTCAGGGTTGTGAGATTGAGCCCCGCGTGAGGCTCTGGCTCAGTATGGAGTCCCTCCTTCTCTCTCTGCCCCTCAACACTGGGTTCTCTTTCTCTCTGTAAAATAAATAAATCTTTATAAATAAATAAAATGGTCCTAATAACAAATGTGCCCAAGGTGACCCTAGTGCTTCATGCTTTTATATCCTCTCCTACCAAGATTATGTCGTTTTATAGAAGGCTCTTTGGAATGAGAGCTTCTCCTGAAGGCTTCAAAGAATTGCCGTGTCTGAGAGGTCACATGAAAAGGGACGGCGGACAGTGTGGAGGAGCTGAATGACCCCTAGCTTACAGCCAGAAAGAAAATGGGGGCTTCAGTCCTTTAGTTGCCGGGAACCGAATTCTGCCAACAACAGGGAGCTTCAGTCCTTTAGTTGCCGGGAACCGAATTCTGCCAACAACAGGGAGCTTGGAAGAGGACCCGGAGTCCACAGTGGAACACAGCCTGGGCCACACCATGATAGCAGTTTATGGGACCCTGAGCAGAGGACTCAAGCTGGGTCCAGAGGAACAGGGAGAAAATAAACGTGGTTTCTTATGAACCCCAAAGTTTGTGCTAATTTGTCATGAAGCAATAAAAAGCAAAAACCATCCCCCATTCAGTTTCCTCTCCTCTGTTCTCCATCCCCAGGGTCTGTCAGCCCCGGTTTTCTTCAATGCAAATTCCATGCAAATGCATTTCAAAGTGAAATTGCAAATCTTCCGAAGATGTCGGTTTCCAGATAGTCAATAAAAAGGTTGCCGGAGAACTGTTCAAACCACTCTCCAGACAAACGAGAAATGGGCAGGGTTAGATCTGTTCATAATTGGCGAGAGAAATAACCAGCATGCTGACAAGAAACAGGCTTCAAAGGAGGATTTGAATATCTTTGAATACAAAGAAACACCTTCGAGAAAATGTAAGCCCTTAAATAATTTTTGCAAAGATTATCCACGTACAGTAGTATGTGTACAAGTCAGAGGTGGAGGATGGCGTCCTGGTGTGTAGACCTGTCAGAACAAAGAAGAATGTACAACAATAAGTCAGGACTCCACTCTTACTCCAGTTTAAGAATTCAGAATTCAGTGTAACCTAAATGTTCCATGTTTCACGTAGTGTCTTATATTTTAAATAAGCTCATCTACGTAATTTTTACTTCTTTTTGAAAGATTAAATCTTGGTGAGCTCTTTTATTATTTGTTTTCCCTGTTTTCTGTGCAGATTTGGTTCTTGTTTTGGGGGGTCTGGAATAGGACCAGCTGACCCGGATGACCTGACGTCACGGAGGGCCTTGTGTTTTGGGGGATTGTGGTAATCTGAGCCCCTCACACTAGCCGGGTTATCCGAGGATGGATTTTGGCGTTCTCATTTCTGGGAAGGAACCCAGAACGTCCAGTTTATTCCATCTGTGGCTTATGAGCCGCCGAGAGCTCTGACACACCATGGTTTATGTTTAGTACCTTCCTCAAGTGCACGCAGCGTGTTTTTTTGGTGATGGCCTGACGCGGGTGGCCCTCACGAAGGACTCTGGAGAACGCGTGGATAGAAATGAAAAAGTCCTTGCTTCCCATCGATGTTGGGCTTGTATTTTTCACGTTGTTCCCATCACCTTTTAGGCTTTCAGTCTCAGAGCTGTGGAGCCAGATGGGTTGGGAGCCACCAGCCTTCCTCTTTGACTAGCCAAGGAAGCCAGGGCCGAGGGAGATGAGAAGTCAGGGCCGTGTTCGTCACTTGCTGGCCCAGAATGAGCTCACTTATTAGCACCAGTCTTCACTGCTAGCTACAGAGCAGCCAGTCATAGGGTCTGCTGTCTGACGGGGTGCTTGGCTGCTGATCCTCACGTGGCATTGGGTCTCTCCAGTTGGATGCGGTGCTGTCAGGTCAGATGTCCCTTGCTGCTGATGAGTGGAGCTGGGATTTGAGCCCCACTTTTCCTGACTCCAGGACCTCTTTCCATATTGTGGGGTTTCCCAGCAAGCGTCCTCTCTGCTCTCCCAGCACCATGTCCAGTAGGGGAGGCAAGGTCCCCATAGGATGCCTGTGGAGAGCCTGGCCGCCATGTTTCCCCCTACAGCTCCCTGAGCCTGACTGAGGCACGCAGCTGGGGTGACATGAAGGCTGCAGCCTTGTTCCCTGTGCAACGGTGGACCGCAGGCCCACAGCTCTTGAGGAGTCACGATAGTCTCTCTTACTTTCTATTGCTGCTGTAATAAATTTCCACAGGTTTAATGAGTCTGTGTAAATCTATGCTTCTACAGCTTTCTGTCAGAAGTCAGACATGGGTCTCACTGAGCTCACATAAAGGTGTCTGCAGGGTCGTGTCCCTTCTGGAGGGGAATCCGTTTCCTTGCCTTTTCCACCTTCTAGAGGCTCTGCTGGTGTTTACCAGCTCAGGGCCCCTTCCTCTCTGTATACTCACTCCTCAGACCGTTCTTCCACAGAAGCTCCTCTGATTCTCCTCTCCTGCCTCCCTCTGCCATCTTTTTAAAGATTTTATTTATTTATTTGACAGAGATCACAAGTAGGCATAGAGGCAGGCGGTGGGGGGGGAGCAGACTCCCCGTTGAGCAGAGAGCCCAATGGGGGGGCTCGATCCCAGGACCCGGGGACCATGACTCGAGCTGAAGGCAGAGGCTTAACCCACTGAGCCACCCAGGTGCCCCTCCCTCTGCCATCTTTAAGGACCTTTGTGATTACTTGGGGCTGTAAGATCATCCAGGATAATCTCTCCAGAGAAGGATTCTTTTTTTTTTAAGTAGTTATTTATTTTCGAGTGAGAGCATGCTCCTGTGGGTGGGGGAGGGGCAGAGGGCGAGGATCTGCAGGCTGACTCCCCGCTGAGCGCAGAACCGACGTGGGGCTTGAGCTCACTGAGATCGTCACCCTGAGATCATAACTGGAGCCGAAACCAAGAGTCAGACAAGCTTAGCTGACTGAGCCACCCAGGTGCCCCTGAAGGGCTCTTGGTGTGATCACGTCTCCCAAGAACCTCAGCTGGGTCAAGTAACATATCCATGTGTTCTGGGGATCAGGCTGTGGACGTCCTCGTTGGGGGGTGGGCGGGGCGCTGTCCTTCCTCTCCCAGTCTCTGCGTGGTGACACTAGTTGGCAGCTTGTGTTCATTTTATGCTAAACTGATTCCACCGTACTTCCCAGAACCTGTTGCTTTCATGAATTGCTCTTGTCTTCTGGTCGATGACTTGGCGGCTCGAAGAGCTATAGAGTTTGGATGGGGGTGATGGAACAGCCACGTGGGTGAGGGGCTGGACTGCTTCCTCCGTGCTGGGCTCTGATGTCACCTGCTCTGCGTACCGGGACCGCACGCCCCAACTGCACAGACTTCTGCCTCTGAGCCTCCAGACGTCTGGGCATCCTCCCCTCTGTCCCAGTGCCACTAGAAGCACTAGGAAGGAGATTATAATGTAATCTCTTTTTCTTTCTTTCTTTTTTTTTTTTTTTTTTAAAGATTTCATTTATTTGACAGCGACAGTAAGAGAGGAAACACAAGCACAGGAGAGGGAGAGGGAGACGCAGGCTTCCCGATGAGCAGGGAGCTCGGTGCGGCACTCGATTCCAGGGCCCTGGGATCGCGACCTGAGCTGAAGGCAGCCGCTTAATCAACTGGGCCACCCAGGCACCCCTATAATGTATTTTCTAGTGACAACTTTGTACCTAGACACAGTGTAAAAGCTGAAATAACAACGAGGCATGTCACGGGACGTGTGACGAAGGACTTAGAAAAGCTTATTCATGCAGCTTCTAGAAAGAGTTCCTGTGCACCACCTCCCTTCTCTAGAATCAGATTTCAGTTCTGAACCTTGGGCTGACACGTCCTGTCTCCTCTTCCAGGAGACAGTGAGGCTCTGACGTTGTTCCGGAGATTCGCTATGAGTGCGTCCCAAAAGAGGCTGAGTCCTATGATAAGCTCTGCCTGGGACCAGAAAAGCAAGTTCTTTGCTTCTCCTTCCATAGTTGTTTTGCTGAACTCTCTCTGTGTGTGTGTGTGTGTGTGTGTGTGTGTGTGTGTGTGTAGCAGATATATATGTATAATTTGCAAATGTTAAGCTAACACTGGTAATTATAGCATCAAGATACGGCAGTCCTGGTCGGATGGGTCTCTATCTGGCACCATTTGTTTCAGATCTCGGGAAACACGCAGTGAAACGGCGTTCTGGCGGGCACTGTGGTATAATGTGTGTCTTTGGGCAGAAATCTTAATGTCACTGTGCTTGTGTCTGAGCTGTTGTGATTGTCTCCCACAGATGAGTGTTTAAACCCTGTGTGATGTTTCCACAGTGCATTATTTTAAAATAATAACCCCTATTCTCTTTGATGGGAAGCCTGTTTCACATTTACTGTATCAAAGTGTTTTAAAAGATGAGGGGGAAACAAAAAGGCATACAGAGCTTGCCAATGATCCCACTGGCCAGAAATAGCCATTGCAAAGCTTTTTGGTATATATCTTACAGGATGTAATTTTAACAAAAAAGGAATATTTTTAACAAAAAGATCTTATGTAGAAGGTTTAGCCATCTTTTTGTCGCTTAATATTTCATAAGATTGCTTCATGGCATTAATCCTTTACAGCATTGTATTTTTTTCTTTTTCTTTTTTTTAGAATTTTATTAGGGAGCATGTGCAAGCAGAAGGAGGGGCAGAAGGAGTGGGAGAAACAGGCTCTCCACTGAGCAGGGGGCCCTATGTAGGGCTTGATCCCAGGACCTGGAGATCATGACCTGAGCTGAAGGCAGATGCTTAACCCACTGAACCACCCAGGTGTTGCTACGGCATTGTTTTAATGGCAAATATATTTGCTTTCTCGTAAAAGGATCTAGCATAATTATTTAACCAGGACCATGTTGCTTGACATTTAGCTTCTTTCTAGTTTCTTTTTTTTTCTTTAAGATTTTATTTATTTATTTGACAGCAAAAGAGACCATGAGAGAGGGAACATAGGCAGGGGGAGCGGGAGAGGGAGAAGCAGACTTCCTGCTGAGCAGGGAGCTCGATGTGGGGCTTGACCCCAGGGCCCTGAACCGAAGGCGGATGCTGAATGACTGAGCCACCCAGGCGCCCCTTGTTTCCGGTTTCTCATACCTCCCTTGCAGTACCTTGCAGTTCTCCCACTGAATGCACTCAGAACAATTCCTTTAGAAGAAATTACTAAATGGAATTGTACTCAAGGTATGTAAAATTTTAAGCCTTTAGGTACTTATGTTGCCAAATTGTCCCTCCCTACCCCACCCCACCCTGCGGCATCACACCTTTTGAATGTAAGAGTGTGCTGGGTTCGCTGTCACTCTGTCCAGCCTGCTGAGGAATGGTACGGATCCGTGAAGCCAGTTGGCGAGAGGACCTTGATAGTTCATGGAAACATCTCGGGTGGTGAGCTGGAATCTGATTCAGAGTGGCCTTGCTGTGGCAGCAGGTGTCCAGAGCCCGTGACCTCTTGTCTGTTGCCCTGATTGAGAATTTCCCGGTAGGCAGGCAGCCCCTGCCCTGGCCTCCCTAAACGCTCTCGTCTCTTTGTGTGTCTTGGTGACTTCGAAACAGATGTGCTGGACTCCGTGGCTACTGGTTTTGCCTCTTCACACCCTGAACCTGGGGAGGAGGGAGCCAGGGCCCAGACCGCCCGGCCCCTCCCGCCACGCCCCCCCCCCCCCCCCCATGAAGCTTTGGACCCCTCTTTGTCTGACATGCTCTAACGGAACCCTCCGCCCGCTCTCCTGTGGCCGAGGATGGGGCCAGGAGTTTGGGAGAGAAGCAGCTCAAGGCACAGACCGTTTCGTACTTAAGGAGAACGCAAAGCCAGAACGCGGCCCCGTGTACAAAGAGCCTTCCGTGCCACTTGATGGGCTGGACAGAAAGCCGGCTGTGTGAGCCGTGCTTGATGCAGCTACACTCCTGCGCGGAGGTCGGAGCTAAGAAGGCATCTGGAGGAGTTTCCGGGGTCACAGAAACACGGTGGCATACCATCTTGTTGTCCTCCTCCACGGCTAGCATTCTTACTTTGAGGAGGCCTCTTGCGGCAGAGAGAACACTTAGCTCCCCAAACTCAACCCGCCTAATTGCCCACGGATGGCTTTCCCACCTGCCTGGTGGAGAAAGGGGTTGGACCCTTCAAAATTGGGACGGACTCATTCCTCCTTAAGATCTCAGTAGGAACAGCCTCTGGTCAAACGGCATGCTGGAGTCTTCAGATAAAAGATGTTATTTTGGGGGCACCTGGGTGGCTCAGTGGGTTAAAGCCTCTGCCTTCAACTCAGGTCATGATCCCAGGGTCCTGGGATTGAGCCCTGCATCGGGCTCTCTGCTCAGTGGGGAGCCTGCTTCCCTCTCTCTCTGCCTGCCTCTCTGCCTACTTGTGATCTGTCAAATGAATAAATAAAATCTTAAAAAAAAAAAAAGATGCCATTTTGCATAAGCAAATGATGCCCTTTGCAGTCATTTTGCAAATTAGGGTGGCCCGTTGGGAAGCGGGCTTGGTATTCTGTTCCACAAACTTGTTCTCCGTGAGAATTCTTCCCTGATTTCTGTTGCTGGAGTTGGGCCCATATGCAGTCTCTTTATGGGCCGTTTTCAGGATGCTTGATTAATGCGCTACCATTAATGTCCCTTATAAGACCTGGACCACTGGCTTTATTGAAATGGGATTTTTCGCGTGCAGGCATGCCGCTCCTGTTTGCCACGTGGCCCAAGACTCAAGTCTGGCAAACGCTGAGAACAGCTGGAGTGCGTCAGCATCGGTGCAGGAGCGCGATCTGGCTGGCACTGTTGAATCTTCGGGAAAGGCGGCAGAGGGGGGCTGGAGATAGACTGCGCTGTGGTCCTACCCTGTGTCATTCCCAGAAGTATAGTACGTTTCGTTGAACAATCCCAGTGAGAGAAGTGTTTTCATTTTTCATCAAATTTTCAACAGTTGGCTAATACTAAGATTATGTCAGTGTGTTCCACAAATATATCGAACTTGGATTTGTATCCCCGTCTGTGTTGTGATATTTATATCCCGCCATTTTGCCTTACAATAGGGAGTCTAGGAGTGCTCTTTCCCATATTGGCTGTGTTCGGTATTAATAACCACCCAGAATTATCACTTGAAGCTGCCATTATAAAAAGCAAAAATATCTAGGCAGACTTTATTCAAAATGTGGAAAAAGTTTAAGGTGCTCCTTTAGTTCTGCTACCAAGTTATTACGGAAAACCTGGCGTCTTTTTGTCAGTGATCTGCCAGTTTGTAAGCAGCTAGTGTTCTAGAATTTCCATGCCAAAGTGCCCACCTTTGTGTGCAGAGCCAGACTCCTCCTCCTCAGAGAAGAGGACTGCGCCCGTGGTTTCAGCAAATACTCATTTCATCAGCGAACGTTGGCGTGCCATTACCTGATGATGTTCTAGGCCCCGGGGGACCGGTGGGTGAGGGCTCTAGTCTTCATGGAGCTGATGCTGACGTGGGGAACACGGGTTACAGGGCAAGGACGTAAGGAACAAGGTAAGGTCAGGGAGTGGTTAAGGCCTGTGAGGAAAGCAGAATGGTGTGACCGAGGGTGAGGCAAGGGCAGGAGGGCCGGCCTGCTTTGGAGCGGGGCCGGCAGACCCGAGGGAGCTTGGGTGTTGGCCACGAGCCAGCCTTGCCGAGATTTGTTCATGGCTGAGGGATCAGCGCACGCAAGACTGGAAGGCGGGCATGAGCTTAGCTTCTTCCAGCAGCGGGGGGAATGTTCACGTGGAGTGTGAGGTGCAGAGAGGGGCGGGCCTGGATCGTGAAGGAACGTCGAGGCCGCGGCCGGTAGGGAGCCTCCCACCATTTATGATCCGGACCTGCATATCGACACTGGATGAGATGCCGTGGAGCTTGACCTCCTGTGGTTACTACAGAGATAATGTGGCTTTGGTGGTACCCGGGCCCTGTTTTCAGCCCTTCCCCGGCCAGGCGCGCACTGAACAGGATCTGTCCATGTCTCTCCTGTGCTGGTGGCGCCCCCCAGCTCTGGTGTCATGCGCCAGCCTTTCTGCTTGGATGGAGTCGTCAAGCCCAGGGTCCCTCTCTCCTCTGAACACACATCAGGACCTGGTAAGATGCTGGTGGCTGTGAGCACGGCAGTGGAAGAGGGCTGTCATGCTAGGCTGAGCCTTGTTAAGCTCTTTGGAATACGGTGTCTGTCTCTGGAACCCAGGGAGACTCTCTGTTGCGTTGCTTTTCTGGGGGCCGGAATGAGGAGGGGCCCTGACAGAGGTGTTGCCCCACCAAGACCGTCCACCTCCCCGTAGCCACACCTGTCCACATCAACATCATTTAATAAAGCCGCTTTTCTCTTGGCCTCAGTTTGACTATCCGAGCAATCCAGTGTGAACTCATCACCTACCCTGTTCACACCACACCGCGCAGGTTGAAACCGCACCTGAGTGGGAGAGACCAGAGGGACCGGTGCTACCCCGGGGATGCTTCTGCCCCTGCCCTCGGCTTCCACCTGCTAACCTGTGCCCCTGGGTGTTGTCATGGCTCCTCCGTGAGCACGCTTCCTCGGGGAGTCTTTCCTGCTTCTAAGTGTGTCCCTCATAGCGCCCTGCGGTGCCGGAGTCTTGTGGGACAGCCACTCAGCTCCTTTCTGTTTCCATAAAGGCTCCATCAGCCATTTCGAGGTTCTGCCCCCAGCTGCTGGCTCTGGCAGGACAGACCGTGGGAGGAGACAGACTCCTGAGCCTCCCAAGGACTCTTCCTTTGTATACTTTGATTTACTGAGTTGCTTAAGGATCCGTGTTTGGGCTGGCAGAGGGAGATAAGAGATTCCAGAAATTCTTGCTTTCTCCCCCACGGCTGGCTAAATTCCCTTCCTTTTCCTCCTCCGTGAGAGAGGCCTGGGGCAGAGAGAGCAGAGTTCAGACTGGTCCTGTCATTGCCCTCTCTCGGGGTTGGCCACTAACTCTCGGTCCTGCTGACCCGTTGGCCCGTTAATTTTAATAATTGTCGTTCCTGTGGGGCGCCTGGGTGTCTCAGTGGGTTAAGCCTCTACCTTCGGCTCAGGTCATCATCTCAGGGTTCTGGGATCAAGCCCTGCATCGGGCTCTCTGCTCAGCCGGAAGCCTGCTTCCCCCTCTCTGCCTGCCTCTGCCGACTTGTGATCTCTCTCTGTCAAATAAATAAGTAAAATTAAAAAAAAAAAATTGCTGCTGATGTTACAGTTACACCATTCATTTGGCTGAGGCCTTACTCTGTTGATTGAGAACCAGATGACGTGGGCCAAGGTGCTCGTCTGCATCCTGGGGTGGGGCTGGTGTTCAACTAGGAGGTCCACTTGTGCTCAGGTAGGAGGTGGTGGTCCTTTCTCAGGGAAGGGAACTCTTTGGGGTTTTCAGTCAATGACCATCTCTTTGGCTTCCCAGCCCTATATCCTGGATCACTGGAATGGTCTAGAATGGTGAGTCCCGAAGTGTGGTCCCCAGACTGGCAGCATCAGGCTCACTTGGGAATACAGAGAAATGCAGAGTGTCAGGTCCCACCCAAGAACTACAGAGCCAGGAACTCCGGGGTTAAGGCCAGTAATATGCTTTCGCAAGCCTTCCAGGTGATTCTGAAGCAGAATGATCTGGACCATCAAGTGGGACATTCTCTGGGATTTTTCAGGGTTGATCTCTGATTCTGGTGTGAACCTTGATGCTCTTAAGGTGGTTCTGTTGAACTGGCAAAGGTTTCAGGAATGGTTTGTGGTTTGGTTATGTGATTAAACCAAGAACATGTGGTTTGGTTTTGGTGATTCGCTGGTTGGAAGGAAGGCTTTTTGAGCCAGCACAAGACCGGGTGGGTCAGGCTTGGAGTTGAAGTGGGACAATGGGTGAAGGGGCAGTTACAGATGGTGAATTCAGAATAAGGGGTACAGGGAACACTTGTGTTGGGGAACTGGGCTGAGAGGCTTGATGGCTGCCTTCACGCCCGCGGAAAGTATGTCCCTCCTGCCCCCGTCATGTGGCTGCGGGCCAAGGCTTCTCTGGTCTATGCCTCGGTGGGTAATACACATTTGCTTATAGGATTCTGCTTCTCTGTGCTTCCACTGATGGCCAGTCCCCTTCTGATGGGGGTATGAGTAAACATAGATACAGATTTTAAAATAACCTAATCTGGTTATAGTCCGGTTTACCAGTCTGGGTACCTTTCTCTGTTGGGTGATTTTTCATCTTTCTGTGTGACTCTGATGTGTGTTTGAATTTTAAGCTCAGCTGGAGACCTGGCGTACCTGTTGCCACCTTCTTGCGGGACAGGAGGTATCCCCACTCCCTTTCTATACATACCGACCACGGAAGAGACCGGAGCTCGTGTCGAGCCCAGTCTCCTGATTGCGGCCAGACCCTGTCACGTCCCTCTCTGACCCCCTGGTGAAGGGTTAGGGTGGGTGTGCTCGTGTGCCAGGATCCCACAGGCTCTGCGGAGAAATGCCTGTGTGAGAGGGAAGGGGAGTTTTGACAGTTACGGGTTTCTCGTAACTGTTCCTGAAGGATGACTCTCGGGCTATCGGGGGATACCATTCGCCTTCAGCAGCAGCGCTCTTGTGGCTGTAAAGGCTAGAGGTGGGAGCCTGGACTGTCCCGTAAGTTTTTAAAAGATTTTATTTGTTTGAGAGAGAGAGAGAGCGCGCACACACCTGAGTGGGGTGGGGGCGTAAGAGGGAGAGGGAGAAGCAGACACGCAGCTGAGCAGGGAGCCTGATGCTGGGCTAGGTCCCAGGACCCGGGGGTCCCGACCTGGGCTGAAGGCAGGTGGGCTGAACGGACTGAGCCACTCGGGTGTCCCTAGACCCCTAGTTTTCATTCTGCTTAGCAACAGGTTGTCCCTTTTGGAATCTCTTCAGGCTGCCTTCAGGGCTGTCCCAGACTGCAGTGGAGGTATGCTGGGCCATTCTGGACCCGAGTATGTCCCAGCACCCTGGCTTGTGGAGAGGAACCTAGGGCACTGGGAGCTGGTGGGAATGTGGTGGCAGGTGTGGTGGGGGGTGGAAAAGCCTCCAGCAGGGAGAAAGCAGGAATGGCCCCAGGTCTTAGAAAGGGACCCAAATCAGCAATCAGGCTTGAGCAGAGGAAGGAGACGGTGTTCAAGAATTCGCGTTGACGGGTAATTCCGTGTGCTTCCTTTTTCTCTTCGCCATTTACTATGTGTTTGTCTATTTTGCTGAATAGCAGCCAAAGGCTCTAAATTTTCTTGGCTGCTGTTGGAATTTAGTTGGGTTGTTTGTTCCCTTCCCTGACCATTCCCTAAAGACTCTTTCCTCATTTCAGAGGGGGCCAGGGAAAGGGGTCATTTCTCAGAAATCAAGCCAGATCTTTTCTCTTTCTTTCAGACGCTTCTCCTAAAGCCTGGAAGCCTCCTTTCTCACTGGTGCACCCCCCACTGTCACCATTGTTAGATTCTGCTGCTCTGTTTTCCATGTCTAGATGGCTGTTTCTTTCCTTTCTTTTTAATTAAGAGATTACCTTTCCACCTGAGCCGGCATGAATTGGCCAGAAGATCTAAGGCAACGTGGCCAACTCACCAGAGCATGACACAGCTGCTAGCACTGCCCGTGTCCCAGGCTCCACGGAGGTGTGAGGCTGTCCCTTCAGGTGTCAGAGAGACAAACTCTGCGCGCAGAGTTCCCCATGTATGGCCCTAAATAAATATCCCACACGCATCTGCCCTGTTTCCCACCTCTGATCCGTTTTTATAAAACATGATTTCCCAACTTCTCAATCTTTCCTCCCTGGACTCTTATAGATTCTCTTTCTTTTCTCCCTCTCTCTAGCAAAATAAGGAATCAGAGCACCCTTTATGATTTCAGTGACGAGCAGGGAGTACATTCCCGTGGCCATGACCAGTTTGCAGGCGTGCTCTGCCCAGCCTGGCGGGCAACAGAGAGAGCCTGGCTGGTTTGTCTGTGCAGGTTGTGCGGTCTGGGTCAGTTTGGGAGCCCGTCCCCGGCTGAGGAAAGGCCTCTCCCTATTGAACTAATCATCAGTGCTGGCTGTGCCCGTGTTTTGTTTTGAGACCTTTGCTCAAAGGGCACTGTGGTTTCTGCTTCCCTGTTGGAAGTTCCGTGTCTGCAGAAAGTTCCCTACAACATTTTAAGGTTTGTACTCTGTTCCAAAGTGGATCTTGGAAATGGAAATCCGCCCCCCCCACCCCGAAAATGATCTCACAGAGGATCAAAAGGAGCACATGGAAACCGTAGTGTGGGGCTGGCGAGGTTGCCCGTGTTCTCTTTACCTTGGGTCTGGGCTCTTAGTTCTGAGACAGTGTCTCACCAACAGTCCTTGGCTGTCCTTGGGGATCGGGACTGCAGGGGCACAGGAGGGGGAGGTAGGAGCGGGATATTAACGCTATGAGGAAGTCTAACTTCTGTTTTATTCTAGGGAGAGGCTTGAGAAATTGGGTCGAGATACTTAGTCTTGAAAAAGCTTGTGAAACCAGGGTTCGCCTTCTGCATTCTCTTGCAGGGTTTGGCCAGTGCTGTCTTGGGTGTGTGGCCTGCTGGTGAGAGAAAACCTGTGTGCCTTGGAATTGCTCCTGCCGAGTAGCAGGGGAAATGCCGGAGAGGACATTTCCTCTGTTCTCAGGACCTTGGGCTGCCACGTAGTAGCTCGTGATCTTTGTAAATGCACCCTTGTAAATGCGCTTTTCTGAATGAGATGGGGTGGGGTACTGACTGGAGGGCTCTCCAAGGGCTACACCAGTTCTAAGTCCTGTGGCTGATGTGCAGTAAGTGTTCAGTAAATGGAAGCTGCCGTGAAGAAGAACAGCACTGAGGCACCCGGCACCCAGCTGGCTCCGTCGGAGGAACATGTGGTTCTTCATCTTGGGTCCAGAGTTCGAGCCCCACAGTGAGGATAGAGTTTACTTACAACAAAAACAAAACTAAAACAAAATGGAAAAAAAAAAAAACCCAAACAACCTAAACCCCATCCTAAACAAGTATTAATGACAGTAAAAAGGGGGTTCCTGGGTGGCTCAGTCGGTTGAGTATCTGCCTTTGGCTCAGATCATGATCTCAGGGTCCTGGGATTGAGCCCCGCATTGGGCTCTCTGCTCAGCGGGGAGTCTGCTTCTCCCTCTCCCCCTTCCTATGCTCATCTTGTTCTCTCTAAAAATCTATAAAATCATATAAAATAAAATCTAAAATAAAAACCTATAAAATCTATAAAAATCTATAAAATAAAAATAATAGTAGAAAAAGAATAACAGTGTTGATAATGATACCAAAATTGCTGTTTTTCTTACCAGCATGAGGTTGGTGCCCCTCTTTACTGCCCCATAGTACTTTCTGCTTCGTGTGTGTCACTCTGTCTGCTAACTGCCAGTGTGTTTGTGGACTCCGCTGGGCTGTACTGTGAGGTCCTTGAACGCCCTGACCTGTTTAAGTCGCATCCCAGCACCCAGCACAGTGCTTGGCACGTACGACGGGCTCAGTGTCTAGGCACTGAATAAATAAACGAGCAAACGCCACTACCCGACTTCTCTTTTTCCCATTTGTTCTCAGACTTCCCGTTCCGCCCTCTGGAGCACATCCTGTCCTTCATGCAGGCAGGGGACCTGTGGGACTGACTTCCTGCCTCCCCACCACCCCGCCCCCGTTACCATGTCATTTGTCCTGTCCTTCCTTTATTCATGATCATGGTCTTGTTTTAAATGCCGTCTGTCTTTTCCATTCCTGTTCAGCATCCCCTTTTCTCCCCTGTGCTCTTCCCAGCCACTCCGGGCCATAGGAATCCCGTTCATGCAGACTTATTTCCTTTATGGCCCAGAAGCCCTTGTTCTGGGGTCGAATTTTCGTGGCATAATTTTAGCTTTCCAACGAGATTGTCAGTGTCTTGAGAGCAGCCATATGCCATATACTGTATCTGTTCACTCTTGGTCATGGGCCAGGGCCAAGTATGTCATTGATTTTAAAGAAAAAACAGGCTTGGGGCACCTGGGTGGCTCAGTGGGTTAAGCCTCTGCCTTCGGCTCAGGTCATGATCTCAGGGTCTTGGGATTGAGCCCCATATCTGGCTCTCTGCTCAGTGGGGAGCCTGCTTCTCCCTCTCTTTCTGCCTGCCTCTCTGCCTGTTTGTGATCTCTGTCTCTCTCTCTGTGTCAGATAAATAAATAAATAAATAAATAAATAAATAAAAACTTAAAAAGCAGGCCATTGTCAGAATAACTAAATGAATTTGTTGGATAAAAAAGTACTTGAGACAAGAATATCTTTGCTGATGGGATGCAGGTTTTGGGGTCGGTCCTATGCCTGGGGGGTTAGGGGCAGGAGCTGGTGCCTAAATGTCTTGTTGGGATTTGGGTTTTCTATACATTTTCTTCCCAGTTTCTTGCGTCTTGCGTCTCCTGGTCAGCTCTTCTCCCAGCCGGGACTCGGACGTGTGCTAGGAGAGTTCCAGAGCCCTGGGGGTACTTAGGTTAGCTGGAATGAAATGGACTCTGGCTCTCGGGTGGCCGTGTCCTGTCCAAGGAATCATGGCACGACAGTGCTGAGGGCACTTTCATCATCTCTCAGGTGCAGGGTCCCATTGTCGTCCTTGGTGCTGGCTCTTCACTTTCTTTTAACTCCTGATAGTTTTCTTTTCTTTCTTTCTTTTTTTAGAGACTTTATTTATTTGAGAGAGTGCCAGAACATGAGCAAGGGGAGGGGCAGAGGGAGAGGGAGAAGCAGAGCCTCAAATCCAGGACCCGGGATCATGAGCTGAAGGCAGACACTTAACCGACTGGGCCACCCAGGCACCCCACCTCCTGGGAGTTTCTACAGTGTTCCAAGAGTTCACATTTCTTTAACACGTGAAGGGAAATGTGGGAAAATGAAAATCCGTCCACCGGCTCTAGGTTGGGGGGCAGCGTGTTTGGAAGGGGGAGGAGACTTGGCTCACCAGTCCCGTCGTGGGTTTTACTTACGCACACGCTCTTCATTTCTAAATCAGGGTGGTCGATTCCAAGCAGTTTCTGTATTCTGCGTGATTGATACAGAATGACCGATTTGACTCCTTCAACCTGTTTTTGAGGCCAGAAGGACAGCCGCAAGCTCTGTGCACTGCTGGGGGCTCAGGGCTGTGGTGTGGAGCCCACACTGCTTTGTCGACGCTGCGAAGGGAGGAGTACGACCGCGAACCGGGTCTGGGACGGCAGGGAAGCCCGGGACGGAGGGCACTCGCTCTCCAGAGGGAACCGCCAGGACACAGTGGGAAGGAGATGCTGGAGGCACGTCCCCATGGCCGCACAGGCCGTGCGAGACACCACCGGCTGATGGAAACAAAACAGCATACGTAGAATCCCATTATACTAAATACTGAAATCCTTGCAGGCGTTTCGTAGGTGGTCCGGCAACACCGGTGAAGTGAATGAATCCAGGACAGAGCGGGCTGGGCCCCGGGTTGGGGGGACGGGGGGGGGGGGGGGCTGTCCCTCTTGTTTTCCGCACCCAGCCCTTCGGCTGCTCCGCGCGCACCGCGGGGACTTAGGACAAACCGAACAGCGGCACAGCGGCCACACAGCTGAGGGTGGTTTTCTTTTGATGTCCCCATTCCGTGGTGAGGGAGGCCATGTGCTACGGGGGCGTTTATTGGCGAGTGCAATAAAACACACGTTTTAGAGGGCACAGTCCATTTCTTTGAGTAATAATTAACCAAGCCACCGTTGACATGGTCTTGGGCGCTGGACGGCAAATAGTCGGAAGTGCTCCAGCTCTCGTCAGGGAGCAAAGGCCACACATGGTCAGACCTGAAAGGTGGTGTTTCGCCCACATGGGCAGGAACAAAGGGAAGAGGCCCTGCTGGCTGCGTGTTGCCAAGTTGAACTGCGCGATGCTGCGGGGCCCCCTGGATTGCCTCCCGCGGGGTGGGGGATGGGCTGCCTGGTGAGGAGCGGGGATGGGGGTGTGCCTGTACCCCCCCCCCCCCCAGCAGCTGGGGCATCCCGGCTGCTGGCTTTTCTCCTGTCGCGGTGTCTTCGCTGCCCGTTTTCAGGTCTGAGTGTTTGGAAATGGAACAAGTGCACTGAGCCTGGTCTGTCCTTAAAATAAGTCTCAAGAGCTAAGTGAAGGGCTTTTCAGTTGGAAGTGTGGAGCCTGGAGCGCAGACTACAGAAGCGAGGCAGGTTAGGGTCTAGTTTCCATGCCTCTCTTTAGGCTCAGGAAAGAGGAAATGACTTGCCCTGGGTCCCTGAGGGTCAGACCTAGAGCCTCGATGGGCCGCACTGCCTTCCCCGGCCTCGTCCCAACAGTGGCCACTAGCCGTCCGCAGCGTCGCTCCTCTGAATGAAGCAGAGGAGCCTGGCCCGAGCGTCCCCGACTGGCCCCTGCCCAGCCTGGGCTGGAACTGTCCTCAGGCTAATTTGTGTCTCTAGGGCTGGTCTGCCCGGCTCTGATGGAGAGAGCTCACAGCAGCCTGCCCTAAGTGACACTGATTCTGCCTGCTCAGTTCCCCTCCACCCCGGTCCCCCCAGCCCTGGACGCGGACTCTGACCGGGATGGTTTTCCAAGATGCAGAAGGAGGGATGAGCCGAGGGGGGTAGGAAGAGAGTGGGCTGCCCCGATCTTCATTTAGGTGCTGGGGGCGGGGACAGAGAGAGAATGACATTTTAATTAGGGACTGGGATGTCAGGCCTGTAATCTTCACCGAAGGTCTTCTGTATTTGCCTGTCTTCAGAGTCATCTGCATATGAATCCCAGACATGGAGGCTTGGAAGTGTCTCCTTGTCTTCGCAATATCCTGTCAGTGAGGTCTTTTATGCTCTTGCCCTTGGTGAACAGAGGGCAGGAGCTGCCCGTTTCCAGATCGGCTTTTAAGAACCTCTCGATGCAAAAGTTGACCCGGAAAGAGACCTGGAGGTCTCTGGGAGGTTTCTGGGGGGTTTTTGCTGAGCTCGCCGAGGGGTGGGGCTCCGGAGGACCTGAGAATGGCTCCCGCCTCTGCCGAGCTTGGGAGGCGGGCCCCAGCCCGGAGGGCTTTGCTGTGTCTGTTTCTCTGCCCTCTGAGATGACTGCCTGGCGCCGACTCCCGCTTAATTCCCTCCTGCCCTGCTGCTTTATGCATCGACCTGATAGTTTCTGAGACCCTCCCTGGGCCAGCTCTGGAGATGAAACGGCAAACTGGACGCGCTCAGTGCCTGTCTTGAGACCATCCTGATGGAGTCTGCCATGTAGATGTGGTCCCTGAGGCCGGAGAGGGAAGGAGTGTAATCACTCTCAGGGTTCCTGGCCTCAGCTTCCCAGGTTGACACAAGCAGCTGGAGGACAGGATCAGGTTTTGTCCTCCTGTTACGTCCTACAAGCCGTAGCAATGCAGCAAATGTGGATGGATCGATCAAATATGGCAAAGCTACTCCTTACAGCTTCTTGTCCTCGGAGAGGTTCCAGTCCCTTGTCTCCCAGGTGGTGGCATGGGGCTGTGCCCCTTTCCCTGCACCTCACCACAAATGCAGCTCTAGGTTACCTCTGACCATCAGATCTCCCAGAGTTGGCTGCTAGAATTACACGGAGCCTGAGGTAGGAGGAGACAGGATGGATATTTCTACGGTCGGAAGGGAGTCTTGCAAGATGTTCCTTAAAGAGTGGGAGACGGGAACAGCATCATTTATGGGTTTTCTGCTCTGCTGCAAGTGCTGTTTGCTTCCTCAAACTTCAGTTTTATTTAACCCTTTAAACCTCTGTAAGGACCAGGGCACCTGGGGTAGCTCCATCGGTTGGGTGTCCGACTCTTGATTTCAGCTCTAGTCATGATACTGGGAGTCCTGGGATTGAGCCCTGCACTGGGCTCCCTGCTCAGCACGGTGCCTGCTTCTCCCTCTCCCTCTACTGCTTTCTCTCTAACAAATAAATAAAATTAAAAAAAAAATTCTCTCCCTCTGGCCATCCCCTCTCTTTCTGAAAAGAAAAAAATTCTAAACTTTTGTAAGATGGTGTGATCTCCCCTTTCCTGAGGATATACAGAGAATAATTGGCAGAGCTGGCTGAAGCCCATGTCCCTGTGTCCTCTATTATTTTTCCTAACCCTGCAGGGGAGTATATAGCTGTCCCCAAGCTCCGAGTGATTTCTGTGCTTTCTTTCACCCAGAAGCATCTGGGAGACTGGGACTCCTAGGAATTCCCTTGACGATCCCTGGAAGCAGAGCCTAGATCGCCGCCTGTGTTGTGTTTGTGCAAGTCCTTGTAAGTTCTCCTGTCCCAGAGTGAGTGCCCACAAACCACCCACCTAAAAGCCAGCCCTCAGGCACTCTTAGGCTGGGCACAATAAAACGTGCTGGTTTTAACACTGAAGTAACTTGTGGCTAAAACACCTAGTTCTGGGTCCGAGGACAGTTGCACAAGACCGGCCTGTTTGTTTGATCTCCCCACTTGAAATTAAGAACTGTGAATTCTGTATGCAAATGCAAATTAAGCGGGATACAAATGACCTCCCTGGTCCCAGAGTCCAGAGGGCAGGGGATGCCACTGGCTTTGTAGGAGGGGGTGGGAGCCCGGTGCCTGGAGATGGAAGCTATTTGGTGCTGGCAGTGGCTCCTCCTGGGGAGGTGGCAGTAAACCCGTCTCACTTCCTCAGCTTCCATTCGCCCATCTGAGAACTGGGAGGAAGAGTTGCCGGCTGCTTTCTTTCCCTTCCTTGGTGCTGTGGTGTCCAGAATTCCTCCCGCCCAGACGGGGTAAAAGCTGGTGCATGAACACCTGGTCACTGCGGGTGGGTGTTGCGTGCCTTCCACTCTCGTGGCCTTCCATTCATTCCGTCAGGCCCAGAATTTGGCTTTTTAAAGCCTCCCCGACCTTCCCTCAAGACCTATCTGGTGACGCGGGAAGAATCCTGAAATCTCCCATTTCACCTCCTAAAAGGCTATGTGGGTTCTGAACCTGGAGCAGGACTCTCTGACTCCCTGGGGTGGGGGCCACCCACCCTTGCTGGGCCCATGAAAACTGGTTGGACAGAAAGTGTCCCCGTGTGTTTTGTGAGACCCTGGGGCAGGGGGTTACCTCCAGAGAGCTGTGAAGCTCAGGGCTTCTGCTGTACCTCCCCTGGCACCCTCCCCTGGGCTTTAGAAAGTTCTGGACTTTGTTCAGAGTGAAGTTGAGAGTGATCCCACCTCTGAGGAATTCTTGGTGGGGGAATGGTGGGAGGATGACTCTTGGAGAACCAGGAGTTCTCAAAAGAGAGAAGAAATGTGTGTTTTTGTGGTGAATTCCATCTCTATCTCTGAGACCGGAGCTGTTCTTGTCACTCCTGTTCTGAGCTGGAAGGAAATGGGAACTTAGGCCACATTAATAGAGGTACTATATCTAGAAGAAGGGAGGTGAGAATCCCATTCTCTCGGTGTAAGTTATTAGACAGTACCTGGAGCATTGTGGTGAATTCAGAATACCTTTTGAAGAGCTGCGGATGCATTGGAACGTGTTCAGAGGAGAGTGGAAGAAGCCACACTGGTCTGTGGGGACAGCTAGGAAAATGGATTTGAAGCTGGAGAGGGCGAAACTCAGGTTGTGTCAGGGTCTTAAATATCTGAAATGTTGTCCTGGTGATCCTGTTTAATAGGAGGAAGAATGACTTTCATTTAGCCCAAGGGGGGGTAGTTTTACTGTTTTTCTCCTTGACCATCAAAGTGTTGTATTCGTTATAGAGCATTTGAAGAGGAAGGAATTAAAAACAAAACAAAACATGAAATAACTGTGATATACCCCTATTCAGAAGCGGCTACTACTAACATGTGGCCCACTGTCTTCTATTTTTGTGTATTTTACTTTTCTTTACAAAGTTAAAATCATAGTGCCTTAAAATTTTTTTGAATCCTTCTTTTTTAAGTAAGGGAAAACATTTAACCTTGCATTTAATAATTTGGGGTCAAGATGCTCTTTTCATGGTTTCATAATATTCTATCCCTAAAGATAAAACGTGATTTTCATCCCATGCAGGCCATTCCATTTATTTCCTGGCTTGTGCTTCTGCAGCCGACAGCATATGGACGAATCTCTGCATGTATTTCCGATTATCACTTGGGTTGAGTTCCTGGAAGTGAATTTGCCAGGTCAAAGTGAAGGAAAATTTTGAAGTCTCGATGCATATCACTATATGGTTTCACCGAAGTGTTGTACCAATTTACATTTGGTATCCGTATGTTTGTTTTCCAAATGACCAGAAAATCTTAACTGCCTTAAGAAAGGAATGTGTTGGCTTAGAGAACTGGGGAGAAAGATAGAGGGCAGAGCTCAGCTTCGTGTATGTCTGGACACAGGAGCTCAACTCCATCGAGGACTTGGTTCCCCCTTCCCCATCACAAAGGGTTTGTTGGCTATGAATGGCCACCATGAGTGGTGGCCTTTTTGGGGTGTGTGTGCAGGGGTGGGCTATCGTTGAGGGGTGGTGTCTTGGAGACTGGTCTCATCGCTGGGAGGCTGTCACTGGAAACTGCTTATTTCTTTGGTCCCATTTGATCTACTTTTGCTGACATGAAGACATTTTCCTGTGAAATGTTTTATTTTTATTACTTTAAAAATTTTATTTGACAAAAAAAAAATAAAATTTTATTTGACATAACGAGCAAGAGAGAGAGTGCGTGCGCATGCGTATGAGCTGGGGGGAGAGGGGTAGAAGGGGAGGGAGAAGCAGACCCCCCCGATCAACAGGGGTAGGGGTGGCTCGGTCTCAGGAGCCTGTTCCTGAGCTGAAGGCAGATGCTCCGCTGACTGAGCCTCCCAGGCGCTCCTCCTGGGAAAAGTTTCATTTGAAAGAGGTGGATATAGAGCCCTTAAAGGCTTGTCTGTTGGTCCATCTCCACGTCCGTGCTCATCCATTTGTGTCTTCGTTCATCCAGATGATGTGGTGGACTGAGCCTTGGGCTCGGGGTAGAGAATGTAGGTCCCCTTCTGGCTCTGGCACCGTCCCTCCAAAGCGGTGCGCCTTAAGGGCAAGGCCCAAAGAGTAGCTGGGATGGGGAGTGAGGAGACCGTTTCTCCTCCCAGGGCCCATCCCCCAAAGCGTTTACGTTTTCAGCAAATCTTTGGAAGGCCGCATTATGATAACAAGGCATCAGAGGAAGGAGCGTGGAAGCCGGGCTTAGGGCCGCCAGGGAAAGAGCATCAAAGAGGATGATCTTTTTCTCTGACCGACTTTGCCGCTCCCCGCCAACGCCGCTCCCCATGACTTCAGAACCTGACTTTGTATCTGCTTTCTGAACATCTCCTCAGTACTTCAAGGGGGCTAATTCTAGTTCTGCATTCCCAGAGGCTCTTGCGGGGCAGGAAGGGGGAGGCAAATGAAATGAAAACGCACAGGACAGCACCGCATGAGTGGAAGATGATGCTTTGAGTGCTGAGCACCTAGGACGTGAGAGCTAGCTCACCTTCCTTCTCCCAGGAGCTCTTCTGCCCCATCCAGCGGGCTCTGGGGGAATTGGTCTTTTCCCCCTTTGGTAGAGCAGCCCAGAAAGAAGGTTGGTGGGATATTCAAGAATGTCTGGGGGTCGACACATAAGGATCTTCATGTCCAGAAAAGCGCACAGTAAATGCGGATTCTTGTCCATGTCACTGCTGCCACAGGCCCCTGTGGATCGGTGGACAGTTCCCGCAAGAGCGTGGGCTTGCTGCCCTTGACTGTGTCCCCTGAAGGATGCTCGCCCTGCACCGGCCCTGCTCTTGGGATGAGGCAGATTCTCTCATCATAGCCGGAAACGGCCCACAGAGAACCTTCAGGCTCCAGCTGATTTCTCCACCTGCTTTCCCCCTTCTCTGCTGCTTTACAGGATGGCGGGACTTCTTCAGCTGGACCACGCTCTCCTTGCTTCCAGACCTTCCACGGGTAGTGCACGGCTCCCCCCAGCCCCAGTCCTGCACCCAAACTCTTAGTCCTCTTTCAGATTTCAGCTTACATGTCACTTCCTTCGATTTTTGTCCATCTTGAGATTAGGAGTCTTGGAGGACTTGTCACTAGGGGTAGAGGGACTTAAAATGGCTTTTGTGTTCACTTCCCCTGGGCAGCTGGTGACTGGGCAGGAAACCCAGGTGCCACAGGTGGCTGGCGGGTGTCGGAGGGGGCGGCCGCCCCGAGCACAGTGCACAGTGGGAGCTGGGAGGAAGGTGGTCCATGGCCTCTTGTCCCTTTGGTGTCATCCTGTGCCCGTCTGCTTTGGGTGCGTTCTAAAGTTAGAGCACCCCGCTCCGTGGCGTGGTGTCCCAGCTTTCTGTCTGGTGCAGCTGCGCCCAGCTATTGGAGCGGTTTTCGGAAGGGAGTGGAATGGAAGAATGGAGATGTGAAGCTCCAGCTTTCCTTAATTCTTAGAAATAATGACGATTCTGACTCACCCGGATGGTGTTGCTGCAGTTTTCTGGGGATTACATGTGCACACGTGTGGCTCTGGGTGCTTATGTGGGATGTGAATGGGTGGTGATTTGTTTACAGGGTAGGACCAGGGAACTTGGAGAAGCAGCTACTAAAATTTACCCTAGATTTTTGCAGAAGGGGATAGGAAGATAACTGGGCTCCATGGACTGCCGAGCCTTCGTGGGGCTGGACAACAAGGCATTGAGGGATTTTGTAAAACCTTATGTAGCATCAGTTTGTTGCCAGAAACCCTCGAGCCCATCAGTTGGTCCCAGAGATGAAACTGAACCGATGCCCAGCTTCTTAAGGGATGAGAACGTGAACCCTGGACAGAAAGCTGGTTCCTGGTGATTATTTATACGTTTATGGAGCAAACATCTGTTGATGATTGTGTGGGCTTGCTTGTGCCTGCATACACATGACCTCATTTCTTCTCGCAATTCCTGGATTGGTTTGTGTTTTATTTTGGGAGTTTTTAAGAAGTAGCTTTGACTTTGTTTGAGGAGGTGTGGATGTTTATCTAATGGGGAGTGGTGTTGACTTATGCCATCGGATTGCAGGGCAAAGCGTTCAAAGCAAGCTTGGCGCTCTCTCTGCCTACCGTGCCCTCCCCCTCCCCTCCTTTGGCAGAGAGCAACCATGAAGTGAGTGGGGACCGGAGAAAGCAAAACTTGTTAAACCAGATGCCTCTTGGAAATGGGACTCTAAGTTACAGGGTTTCCCTTGCAGCTCTCCAAGCAGATGCTAATGCCACTGCACTCATGCTGCTATTTGGGAGTTCCTTCCAGAACAACAGAACAGCTTCTCCCAGGAGTGTTCTGGTGTCATCGTTGTTAAGTCTTTTTGTTAGGGAGGACTGTGGAGATGGGCGGAAGGCGTGCTCAGCCGAGAATGGTAGGTCTGGGAATTGCAGCTGCCTTGCCGGGGCTCAGCGGCTTGTAATTGCTACCTTGGCTGCGTGAGGCTGCCCGCAGAGTTCCGAAAGCTCCCACGACCTTGTGCGTGCCATGAGCAAGTGGTGCTTGGGGAGCCCGTTGCTGGCTCTTTAGTTCTCATCTTCAGCAGTCTCCTCGAACCATTGCCTAAAGGTTTGTTCCTCCCACACTTTCAGGGGATTGTTTCTGGTGCATTGGACCCGTGCTCACCTCCCTAACATGCTGATGACCAGGAGCCTGCGTACATCCGGGCCACTTTATCTCAGCAGAGCCCACTGTTCGGACTGTAAAGACCACTTCCTGAGCAACCGGAGATCCTCTCTTTACCTTTTGAAAGGGGAAACAGTGGCATACTGCCTCTCGGGGAATGTTAACATAAGTAACTGGAAAATTCAGGGAAACAGGGAAGAAAAGAAAAATGGGGGAGAAAACCAAGGTGATATTGAGCTAAATCTTCAGCTTAGAATAAAGAGATCTTTAACTCAGGAAAGGGAAGTGGACTGAAGCATTTTAAACCTATTACCACTAGAAATTATTATTTTTCAGAGTCCCTAATTTATGGGAGTTTGACTCTGATGGGTTGATCTGATTTGTAGGAGGGTAGTTTCGTCTGCTTGGGCTGCAGATGAATTCACTACGACAGAACACCCCAAAGAACAGAAATTTATTTTCTTATGGTTCTGGAGGCTCAAGACCTAGTTCCTGGCAGGGTTGGTTTCTGGCGAGGCCTCTCTTCCTGGCCCGTGGACAGCTGCCTCCTGGCTCTGTCCTCACCTGCTCTTTTCTCTGTGCGTACATACTCTCGGGGTCCCTTCCTCTCCTCCTGAGGACCCAAGCTCTCTTGGATTAAGCTCCCTCCACTCTTACAATCTCGTTTAACTCGAATCACCTCCCTGAAGGTCCTCCCTGCAAATACTGTCACTTTGGGACTTAGGGCTTCAACCTGTGAATTGGGGGGGGGGGGGGGGAGGGGCAGTTCAGTTCTTAACAGAGAGGAAGCCCTTGTGATTTAAGGGTTAGCCAACTAGTCCCAGTTCTGGTTTATATAAAGTTGATTGGCACAAAGCCACGCCCATTCACGTGTAAATTGTCTGCAGGCGGTTGTGCGCTCCAAGGGCAGAGTTGAGTGGTTGTGATAGTCTGTCCTACAAAATCCTCAGCTCTTTGCTGCCTGGCCTTGTGCAGAAAAAGCTTGCCAACCCTTGAATTGGCTGAGCCATGTTCTAATAAGAGGAAGGATTATTGGGTTTTGTATCAGCAATTTCTCTTTATTGACATACAAGTAGACACTGTTTGTTATTTACAAATTAAATAGGATAGGAAAGGAGAATGAAGAATTGCCCCCGTGGCCAGTAGGTCCTGCCCAGTGGCCGGTCCACATGAAGGTTGACTGGAACAGATAGCTGTGGTTGGAAGACACTCCTGTGTGACTGTGGGAAAGGCACATTGCATCTCGGAGTGAGCCTTGGTTTCTCCCACTGTAAAATGGAAAATTGGGGGACCTGCCTCATAACCTGCTTGCTTGGATCCTGTGAAATAAAGCCACAAGAGCATCCTCTAAATGGTAGGAGGGTTGCATAAATAGAGGGGATTAACCAGTACCCATTCGTGCTGGTGCAGCTGCTGTAGATACGTGCCTTGTAAAACTACCCTATTATTTAGAGACTGAGGAATATTTGGATTGTGGGAATGTGCTGCTCTGGGAAAAGCAGTTGCCAGTAGGATTTTTATCACATAATTAGAGGCTGTGTTAAATGTGCTGGTGAAAAGAAACTGCTGTGAGCTGCTGCCTGGGCTCACAGGAACGGGGATCCTGAACCTTTTCCCCAAGAATGTTCCTGGAGCAGCGTTCCTGCTTTGGTCCCTTCTGTGGCACTGGCTCTGGCCAGCAGAAACTCCAGGAGGTCCTAGGCCTAGTGCTAGCGCCACAACGGCCTTAGGGACCCTTGTAAAATCACCAGTTACCCACTGGATGCCCCTGCCTTGCACAGCTAGGTGCTGGGCAGCCCCCTCGAGGGTGCGTGCTCTGATGCGGGCGGGGGGCGGGTGGGGTGTTGCAGGCCGGAAAGTGGGGGAACAGTCAGAATAAGGAAAACTCCAGGTTAGGAGGAGAGACGGGTCTAGTAGAGCTGTTCAAGGTGTTTCTTTGTTGACTTCTTTGTGGATCTCCCTGTTCCTTCAGTATCCCTCAGTGTCCCCCTTTAAGCACGTGGTTTGGTGTACGGGACAGGGTTGGGGCGAGAATTGAGTAAGGGTCAGCAGACTCTCTGGCCTGGAGTAAATGCCCATTAAATGGAAGTTCTTATTTTTATGGTCATTTCCCAAGTATTTCCTACTCATTAAGTTCCTGTCCCATTCCAGGCCCTGCGGAACAGGGGGAGAGAAAGACATGCAGGTTCTCGGCTTCTGTAGCTGGTGAGGAGGTAGGAGAACCAGAGGTCAGTGGGCTTCGTGTGTGTCCCCCAGGCACGTGTTTCTCACAGTGGCACAGCAAGGCCACTGCTGCCTTCTAGCTCAGTGAAGTCACCTGCCGCCCCCCCCAACCCGAGCCTGCCCGGTCCCAGCCTCCCCTACCCTCCACGACCAAGTTGGGGACCCATCTTCTTCCTGATGAATGCCAGCCTACCCTTGTCCAACTTTTCTCGGGATCCTGAAGCATTTATACACCCAGTTCAACTTGTATTTAAGTGTTGTTTTATGTAGCCTCGAGAGAAGAGACTTGCCTTACTCCTAATTCCTGAGTGCTTCTAACCTCACACCTGCATATGTGCAGCAAATGTTGAATTGGGTGGATTCTGATGAGTGTCTACTTCAGAGTTTCTTAACCTCATCACTACTGTCATGTTGGACCAGATAATCCTTTGTTGGGGGGTCGGCCTGTGCCCAGTGGGACGTTCAGCAGCATCCTTGACTTCTATCCACTATGGACCAGTAGCAGTTGTGACAACCCAAAACGGCTCCAGACACCATGAAATGTCCCCTGGAGGGCAAATCACTCCTTGCTGAGGCCCACTGATCGACCAAGTTCTAGACATGACAGGTATGCTGTCCCTCAGTCGGGTTGTAAATACCTTGGGGAAATTGGGGGAGATTTTTCATTTTCTCTATGATGCCTATATACAGACAATAGCATAAATGTCTCATAAATGTTTGTTTACTCCGTGCGCTCAGCTCGTCTTCCTGGTTGTGCCATCTCCACCTGAGGCCGGGCAGAATGGGAAGTCTGAGGCCATGTTCATCATTGTCAGTTAGCACAGATTAAATAAATACTTACAATTTCGTGGTTTTCACTGTGCTCTCCTTAACTACTTCCGGGTCTGGAATGCCTTACCTTCAGAATGCCAGCCCTGCAAGGGAGTGAACACACCCCACATACCTGGTCCAGATTTACTTTGAAAGAAACTGATCAGTAGAATAGGCTTATAGAACTCTCTAGTTTCTCATCGACAGCCTTACAACTCTGCAGGGCCCGGGTTTGGCTATTTGTAACAGATAGTCCTAAATTTGCTTAGGAATGGTTTCCAGAAGGATTTGCTGTACCCTTCCAAATGTGGGCCCCAGTAGGGGGCTCAGGGGGCCCGGGGTCCCAGTTTTACCTGTAAGGGTGTTCCAAGATAACCAAAGGCTGAAGGTCTAAGCCTGTAAGTTAGGAGCAGTGCTGAATTGCTGTGCATGTGTGCGCATGTGCGTGTATGTGTGTGTGTGTGGTGGGGCAGTCGTGAGGACAGACCATAATTCTCTTGGGAAAATGAGGGGTGTATTCTAGGAGAACTCATTCTGGGGAGATCCCGAAGCGAGGGGAGCTCACATCTAACCTGTGAAGACTGGGCCAGGCAGGTTCTCCTCTCTGGACCTGCCTTGACCCTTTCATCCTTGGAAGGAGAGAAGAAGTTCAATGAACTTCATCTCTTCAGCCTCTGACCATCGTGTGACTTAAAATTTATCCTGAAACCCACTTCTTTTATGCTCATGGAAGAGAAACCTATTAGAGGGTTGGGCCAGGGTCTTCCCAAAGCTTTGTGAAGACCAGGCTCGTGCTAGCCATCTCCAGCTTCTGGAAAGACTGTCATGAAGCTGAGAGCAGAACCTCGTATGGTAGGAAGAGCAGATTTGGCTCAGAAGAATTTTCTAGCTATCAGAGTTGGTGGAACGTGAAATAATCCCAGGAGAAAAAGCGCTCTCCTCTCCGAGGGTCTTCCTGCCGAGGCTGATCCTGGCCTGGCAGAGATGGAGGTAGCAGATTGTGCCCAGACTGGGGGCCTCAAAGTCCTCTCTGACCCTGTGCATGTAAGAAAAATTGTATATTAATTTTCCTTGAATCTTGAAATCCTTAGGGAGGGAAGGGGAAGGGAGATGAGCAGAGCTGGTGCCTGAAGACGAACTTCTTGGTAGGGATAGGTATTCCAATGAAGGCTCCAGTGGGCCAAGAACCTTGCTGTCATTACATTTCTTGAAAAACTTTCGGGTGGGAAGTGAGCTGAGATGTGTGGGCTCAGAGAAGCCTGGGTAAATCGGAGGGTTTATTGGCTGTGGTCCTGGCTTGTCCTTCTGGGGCCAGTGACTGCCCCCCTCCCCCTGTACTTGACTCTCGCTGTGAGCCATCCTGCCCTACTGAGCAGCAGGCAAAGGCCGTGTTGTCTCTCTTGCAGCCTTCTGCCTGTCCGCACGGCTCGGAATCAGCTGTCAAGGGAGCTGGCTGTGACTGAGAACCAAAATGAATCCATCTTCTCTGGAAATTGTTGCTTCCAGGCCCATGACTGTCCCATCACTGGGCTCTCCAAGGCCACTGTCTCTCTGTGAAGTCCTTGCTTTCCATGACAGCGTTTTTGTGGGGCTCCAGGGAGCACTGGTTCCACTCTGCACTCACCGGATGGATTTACACCATGTGTAATGACCTCAAGGTTGTTGTCTGCTGACAGTAGGGACTCGTCCCCGGTGCCCTGTCCTGGCATTTCGGGCTGTGCGGTGGAAGGCCAGTTTTCTCTGGGATGGTGGGGAGGCCGTGATGTACCCGCATTGTTCCATAACATTGGCCATCTGCTTTCCACGGACTGCCTTTACTTATTCTTCCGCCTCCTCCTCCTATTCTTCTTTTAAATCTTTAAAAATATTTAAAATATTTTAAATGAGAGAGCATGAGCTGGGGTGGGGCGGGGAGGAGAGGCAGAGGGAGAAGCAGATTCCCCTGAGCAGGGAGCCAGATGCAGGACTCGATCCCAGGACCCTGGGATCATGCCCTGAGCCGAAGGCAGCCGCTTCACTGGCTGAACCACCCCGGCGTCCCTAGAACTTCATTCTTGATTCAGCTGGCACCTCACAAATACTTAACACTGGGCTGGGTGTTGGGATTGAATGGCGAGCAGCGCGGGCTTCCCTGCTCTCATTGGACAGAGTCTCGTCTCCGCCTTCCTCCCTCCAGGTCCTCCCTGACATGTCCACACTGGGAACCTCTGAGGGTCTGGGGCTTGGGGTGGCAATGGGTAAGCTCTGACCGCCCCACCGCCCCCGCCTGGCAATAGGCGTGTGTGCGGTGGTTGTGGTGGTGGAGGAGGAGGAAGGAGGAGGAAGGGGAGGACTGGTGTTGAGGGACACAGGGTGAGACCAAGCAGGTGTGTTAGAGCTGGAGGGCACTAGTGAAACTGTGTCCTTGCCTGAAGCAGGGACAGGTTAGGGGACCCACCTGTGGACGAAGGCCTGGGAAAGGACAGGTGGTGGGATGGAGAGTAGTTTTGGGGATGCCTACGGAGACTGTCCCACTGGGTGTCCTTTTGCCCTTGGCTGCTCCCTGGCACTTTGCTGCTTCCTTGAGAGCTGCTCGCTCGCTCTTTCTTTCTTTAGATCAATGACAATTTTAAATGAAAGTTGTATCTGTTTAAGGTGTCTGATATTGGATATACACAGTGAAATGATGACTGGAGTTGAGCTTATTAACATGTCCTCTCCTCACATCATTACTTTTTTTGATGCGATGAGAGCACTTGAAATCTACTTTCAGCAGAGTTCCAGAATTCTCTACAGAATGATTAACTCTAGTTCCCATTCTGTGCATTAGAGCAGTCCTCGGGGCCGAGTACGTAACTGCTCCATACTTCTGTCCCAGCGTCTTCCCATTGCCTCCGTCTCTCCACCCCCAACCCTACCACTCTCTGCTCCGTGTAGACTATTGAAGATCCTACACGAGATGAGATCAGGCAGGGCTTTTCATTGGCTCATTTATTCGAATCACTTAGCGTAATGTCCTCTGGGTTCATCCATTTCGTTGCCAGTAGCAGAATCCCCTTTCTTAAAGCTGAGCAACGGTTCGTGGTATATATACAGATGAACACTGCTCTTTCTTCATCCCTCCCGCGGCGACACTTCCATCATTTCCATATATTGTGTATTGTGAGGAATGTTGCTGTTGGACGGAAGCACAGATACATCTCGGTGGTACTTCATTTCATTTCTTCTGGGTATATAGTCGGGAGTGGATTGCTGGATCATATGGGAGTCCCATTTTTAGTTTTGTGAGGACCCTCCATACCACTTTGCAGAGTGGCTGCACCACTTTGCACTCCCACCGGCAGTGTATGGGGGTTCCCCTTTCTCCGATCCTCGCCAACCCTTAACTTCTGTTTTGTTGATAATAGTCATTGTAGCAGGTGTGAAATGATAATCTTCTTATGGTCTTGAATTTTATTTTTTATTTTTAATTTTTAAAGAGAGCATGTGTGGGGTAGGAGGAGAGGCAGAGGAAGAAGGAGAGAGAGAATCTTAAGCAGGCTCCACATCGAGGCAAGAGCCCAGTGTGTGGGGCTCGATCTCACAACCCTGAGATCATGACCTGAGCTGAAATCAAGAGTCAGACACTTGACTGATTGAGCCACCCAATCGCCCCTTGAGTTTTATTTGATGAGTAGTGATTCTGAGCACCCTGAGCCATTTGTCTGTCTTCTTTGGAGAAATGTCTGTTCAGGCCTTTTGTCCATTTTAAAAATTGTGATGTTTGTGGGTGGGTGGTTTGTTTGTTTGTTTTGCTATTGGAGTTCCTCAGCCATTTTAGACATTAACCCCTTATCAGATATGTAGTTTGCAAATAATTTCTCCCAACCCATAGGTTGCCTTTTCATTCTGTTGATGGTTTCCTTCGCTGTGCAGAAGCTTTTAATTTGTTATAGTTCCATTCCTTTATTTTTTGCTTTTGTTGCCTAAGCTTTTGGTCTCCTATCCAAAAACAATAATAATTGCCAAGACCAATGTCAAATATTTTTCCCCCCTTGTGTTTTCTTTTAGGAGTTTTATGGTTTGGGGTCTTATTTTAAGTCTTCCATCCATTTTCTGTTAACTTTTATGGGTTAAGAGATGGGTCCCACTTTATCTTTTTGTAGGTGGATACGCAGTTTTCCTAAAACCATTTATTGAAGAGACCACCGTTTCCCCATTGTATAGCCTTGGTGTCCTTGTTGAAAATTAGCTGACCATATAAGCAAGGTTTATTTCTGGGCTTTCTCTTGACTTCTGTTGGCCTATGTGTTTCTCTTTATGCCTTACCATACAGTTTCAAATCAGGTACAGTGAGGCCTCCAGCTTTCTTTCTTAAGATTGCTTTGACTGCATGTGGTTCCCTGTGAATTTCAGGATTGCTTTTCCTTATCTGTGAATGTCTAGTTCCTGAGCTCCTCAGGGCGTGCTTGGCGGTCGGTATGGTGGTTGGTGTTGACAAGCCAGGCTGTGTGTGTCAGTACCAGTTACCAGATGAACCTGGAGACTGTCCCCTGAAAGTCCGTTCTGTGACTACTTTGATCTCAAGGGACAAGTTGCTGATTCTTGTTCAGCAAAATCATTTCGGACTCTCCTGAATGGTGTGGGTGGAATGGGAAGTTGTATCTAGGCAGATATGGGGGGGCCTGAGGGGGTTGGGGATCAGGGCGGTGCTGGCTGCCTGTGCTTACTTCCCCAACTCTGAAGAACCCAGGTGCAGTTGGGAAGTCCCGACTTACTTGAAAACCCTGGCATGTTTCCTTAAGGACATAAATTTGTGATCACCGCCCTTGTGCTTTGTTTCACATGCATTTAAATACCCAGGAAGCTCTCCTCCTTAGCACTAGCTGTAATAACCTACTGCATTTCCTGTTGCAGAGCCTTTCCTTATCTAATAATTAGCTCCTTGGTCTTGTCCCTTTAATCTAGTGGTAGTTACACGGGGAGCTGCCTGCCTAGGAATTTTTGCATTAAGGAAGGAGACTCTCCCACTGAACCCGTGCAGGCATTTCTGCTGACAGGTTGATAAGGCCGGTGCCCTCGAATCCAAGAAACAGGAAACCTTTCACCTTCGCCTGGGTCATGTGCTCTGGGGGAAGAGGGATGGGCCCGGTCCCCTCCTTCCTGCCCTGACTGTTGAATTTGGTTGACACTCCATTGCCCAATCTGCAGTCATACTCGACTAATTGGATTGTTTTTAAATTCTCCTCCAGATGAACTATGAGCTTTCTTGACTTGAGTCGGGCCGCCTGGAGTCTGTCCCAGCCCTGGGCAGGTGCCGTGCCAACGTCGCTGGCATACGTCTCTGCCAACGTACTTCACTATTGACCCTGAGCTATCCCGTGGAAACACCGAGCCTGAAGCTGTGCGGAAGGCACTGCCCCTCCCTTAGGTCTCAAAGGCTGCCTTTGTCTGGGGGAATGCCTGTCGCAATGAGGCTTGATAAACAGCCAGCTCATTTCTCCGGTAAATGGAAATGAAAGAACCTTGCCCGCCAGAAGTAACTTTCCTTGTCTCTTCTCATCTTCTTTATTCAAACCCATCTAATGAATAACTATTTAAGACCCCAAATCCTGCTCTGCACCAGGCGCTGGGAAGGAGGACGTAGGAATTTGTGGTCCCTGCTCTCGAGGATCTCGGGCTTCCTGGTGGACACCAAGCCTGTGCATGGGAGACCAGTGAAGGGTATAAGAAAATGGAATTCCAGGAAACGCCATGTGCATGAGTCACCTTCTCTGGTGGCCTTACGGACTAGAGCTTGCCTTCCCTCTGTCTTCCAGAGATGGGCTTTTATCTCAGGGTCCTTAACACTTCTTTGCTCACTCACGAAACACCCACTGAAGGCTTCCTCTCTGCCGGGCACTGTGCTAGGTGCTGGCCACGAGGAGTCAAGTCTATAAGACCCAGCCCTCAGCTCAAGGCACGGGTGGGCTGCCGTGCGAAGGTGTGGATGGAGGAGCTAGTTCTCTTGGAGATTGGATTCTTACCTTGGTCATTTGTCTTCTGATCAAAAGTAATTCTCCATGTTTCTCCCATCCTTCTGCCATTCAAATGACCGGTTAACCTTTCCCGCCCCACCGCACATCTTTCTGATTCTCTGAAAGATCCTTTCCCTTATCAGCTACTTTGTATTCCTTTGCCTTCCTTCTTCATATTATTTCTTACTCTTGATTGTTACTAAAGCCCCTCATAGAGCTATGGAGCTGCTATGGAGCTGCTATGGAGCTGCTATTTTGCTTAATTTTCCGTCTGAAATTAGCCACTCTTTTGTGACACCAACAATGGCTGACACGACGTGGGAGTCCCATCTGTGTGCTTAAGTTAGTTTATTAGTCTATTCCTCTATTTCTCTTGCCCCTTAGAGTTGCTTTCAATTACTAATTCACCGGTGTTATTTTTGAATCTTAAACTTTTTTGGAAACAAAAAAACAAAAAACCAAAAACCCTTGTTTTCCCGCCAGGCCACCCACTGGCTCCTCCCAGGCGGCCACACTGCTGTGCCCTCCGCTGAGGTGCTGAGACCATCACTTGCAGCTCCGACAGCCCCTGGTGGTGGTTTTCTGTTGCTCCCCTGGGTCCTGCTGTTGTGGTCTTTTCCTAAGATGCAAACAGGAGGCCGGGGGATGCCAAGGCACAGGACGGATCAATTGGCACTGTGTTGGGCTTAGAATTGCCCTCGCCCCGGCGTGGACCCTGCTACTGTTTCAAGTATTTCTGAGCACCTGTGGGCAGGTGCCTCGTGGGTCCCGCAGAGGACTGGCCCTCCTCAAGATACACCCGCTTCCCGCGGGTCCTTTGTCCATCATCCTGATGGTCTTCTGGCAGAATGGCCCGAGGTCCCTCCCCCGGCCCAGATAGGCCCGGATCCCCAAGTGCACTGTAGGCCCAAGCAGCACCCTTCACAGTAATTACAAAAGAATATAACCTCCTTATGTAAAATTTGGGAAGCAGGAAAAATAGCTCATGATCTCACCAGCCTTGTTTTTTTGTTTTTTTAAGATTTTATTTATTTATGTGACAGATCATAAGTAGGCAGAGAGGCAGGCAGAGAGAGAGAGAGCCCAATGTGGGGCTCGATCCCAGGACCCCAAGACCATGGCCCGAGCCGAAGGCAGAGGCTTTAACCCACTGAGCCACCCAGGCGCCCCACCAGCCTTGTTTTTTAGCCATCAGGTCTCCCTCGTGCACATACTGTTCACATGATTGTACTATCATACCTTGGCATTCTTTGACCACCCTGGAGGCTGGGTGGTGTTTGCCCATCTAGGGTTGCTTCCAGCGGCTGCTGCAGAGACCCTCCCACGCACTTCTGATGCTGCCCCGCTCCCCCGCCCCCCCCTGCTGACCCCACTGACACTTGTTGACATTCCTTTTCCTTCCCTGCCCTGATGCTCATCCCTGGCTGCCTTCTCTGCGTCCTTTCTCAGAGGTTGCTCCGTGCCCCGAGCCACCTGAGTCCCATTCCTGTTCTCATCTCTGCTGGGGACCTCACTGGGCTGGTGTGGGGTGGGTCCCCCCAGCAGTAAGACACCCCACCTTCCCGCAGTCATGGCGAAGGAAGATCAGTGCCTGCGTAACTGCTCTGACCCGATGCGGAGAAATGCCGCTAAGGACACCGGCGGGCATCCCGTCATCAGTACCTGGGCAGCCACAGGCCATTCACTTGTAGAGTTTGGCTCTTGGTATCCTGCATTTTAACCTCAGCCCTGGCACGAATTCCTGCCGTGAGGCAGGTCACGTAACCTCTGTGCTTTGGTTCATTTGTCTTCTAAATGGGAATATTAAAATTTGACCTTTTAACCTCACAAGTATGTTTGCAGATAACATGAGAAGCCTGTTGAATTTCTAAGAGTGCTGTGAAATGTAAACAAAAATTATACTTAGAGAAGTAGGAGAATAGTAAGATTATTGTAAGTACTGTGGCCCCGGGACCAGGCTGTCTGGGTTCGAATCTTGGAGCTACTGTTAATAGCTGTGTGACCTTGGGTAAGTTTCTTAGCTTCTCTGGGCCTTGGTTTCCTCTATTGTAAAAGGTTAAGGCAGCATGATGGTACTTTATAAGCTTGTGTTTATGGTGGGATTAAATGAGAGATAATTATGTAGCAGGTCTAAAGGAGGGCCTGGCATGTTGTCAGGTGTCCTTATGGGTGCTGAAATCATTTACAGACACCCTCTGCTACCAAATCTTCCCGCACTGGTTAGGGAAGGGGCCCCAAATGGGGGCCTTGGAGGGAAGGACGTGTATTTCTCTGGTGCATGTTGTGTAATGGGGGAATGACGGATACTTGTACATGTCATCTCCTTTATTTATTATTTTTTTTTTGATATTTTGTTTATTTTAGAGAGAGCAAGAGAGCTGTGCGTGCTTGCACAAGCAGGGGAGGGGAAGGACGAGCAGGCTCCCACTGAGCGTGGAAACTGACCCCCCCCCACCAAGATCATGACCTGAGCAGAAACCAAGAGTTGAAATCTCAACCAACTGAACCGTCCAGGCCCCCCAGGCCTCTCCTTTAGAGGAAACCTAGCTCAGGGAGAAACCCAGCAAGAGGCAGACCCTTTGGTCCGACCCCATGGAGGCCCGGCCTCCATGCCCAGCCCAGCAGGTTCTTTTTCATTGGTCTGGACTACTTCCCGTTTGGGTCCTGACCCGTGTTGTTGGCTTCTGGGTCACCCCACACCGGTGGGTTCGGATGCGTGTGGAGTCCAGCTGCGGGGGCCAGTGAGCTAGCTCTGCCTTAACCCCATGGAGGTAATTAAACCCGCGTGTATACCTCTCCCTCTCTCTCTTCCCCTTTTCTGTACATTCCTCTGATTTGATCAGCATCCTTGTTTAAACGACTTTTTGGCTGCTCTACTGCTTGCCCTCGGACCGACTGGTGATGGCATCGTGCTGGCCACTGGGCCGTGGCCGCCGCTCCCCGCAGGCGCAGCGGCAGCAGTGACCGGAGCCGTCGCAGGTTCACTGTCTGGGAACTTCCTGTAGTCTCGTTTCCTTCTCACAAATAACCCTGAGGGAGGCTGTCTGATCCCCTTCGTTAGAGATGAAGAAATGGAGTTGTGGAGAGCCTGACTTCCTCCGGGTTTCACCGTCCGTGAGGGGCCGACTTGGGATCAGAACCGGGGTCCTGGGGCTCCGGGAGGCCCGGCCTCCGTGCCCAGCCCAGCAGGTCCACTTTTGACGTACCTAAAATCTGAGCTTCCAGGGAAGTTCCTACTTGAAGCAGTTCTGAGACTTTAAATTTTTGAAAATCATTGGTGACCTGAGGTCTCACTCTGGCTAGAAGTGAAGTCACTTGTCCCCAAATAGCCTCTGTTTCTTCCGAATCTGTGCACGTGGGCAATGTTATCCGCCCCCTGATGCCCAGCGGATGAATGTGCTGCTGCGGAGACAGGGCCCTGAGCTCCCAGACCCGCCTCAAACCCAGCCTCCCTGGGTGTGCCCCGAGCCATCACAGGAAGGTTCCATGGTGAGGACCGGTGTGACTTATGGTTCCCATTCCCACCACCACCCTGGGCCAAGCCCTATAGGTGTCCTTGTCCTGCAGATCTTGAGCGAGGGTCTTCGGGAAGGACAGGGGGCTTGCTGGTCTCCGGGGGTGATGATTGCGTGTAGTGTGCTCGTCGCTCTAGAAGCCGCCCTGGACCAGTTTGCCTCACTGAGTGGCCTCGACTTCAGCCCGCCTCCTGCTCTTTCTGGAGCGCCCGGCCTGTTGGGCAAGAGGCAGGTGGTCAGGAGTGTCCGGGGCAGCCTGTCCCCTCCAGCAGCCCACGCATCTGGGGTCACTGTCGGGTGCTTCCTTGGCTGCAGGACAGTTAGGACTCTGGGCACGGTGGGCTCCTTGCTGCTTCTGCAGCCGGTTTGAAATGTGTCTTCTCTGCGCTGCTGGGCTTGAGATCACCAATATGGTCGTGGACCACTTGGCCTAAACCAGTCTTTCACTCAGTTTTTGGATCATCATAGAACATTCCCCTGGGATGCAGGACGAGGGGGGAGGGGTTCTCCGGGGTAATAGCAGCTCTGTGCACAAGCATGGTGTTACCTAGTACTTAACGGGAACGCAGGGTGGGATTCAGTTACACCTGGGCATGGGGTGTGACTCTGTCACTTCCCAGCTGTCTCCGGAGTGAGCTCCTGACCTCCAGCCCATCTGCTTATAGAATGGGGATGAGAACGCTCGCCTCCTGGCGTTGCGGTAACAGATGACAAGGTGTGTCCGGAGCCTCCATGCATTCCTGGCCCACGTAGGCGTCCTGTCATAGTCTCCGGGGACGTGGGCGGTCCGACTTAAGCCCCGGGATGATTTCTTTAGGTCTGCGGTGTGGGTTCCTGTTTGCCTCTTCCTTCATCTCGTGAGCCCTGGGGATCTGGTCCTTCTGCTTCTCTTTCCAAATAGCCTCTCACTCCTGCGTGGTCTTTACTCCCATGCTGTGGATCAGGGCCCGGCGCTGCTTTCATCCTTGAGCCTCATTCCTAACCCCTCCCACCCAAACCGGACAAATCCTTTTCCTTTTGAGAGGATCGCAGTGGCTGGGGTCATAAGGAGGCAGAGTGGGTGCGTTAGTGGCTCACCGGAGAACTGTCAGAGACCGTGTCCACCTTCGGCGTGGCTCGTCGCCCTGCTGGGCAGCACCTCATTCCAGGGGAGCGGCCCTGGAAACATCCAGCTTTCTAGGAAGATGCTTCCTCCCTTGAGAATAACGGTGTCAGGTTTTCAGCTTGCTGCTAGGATTCACTGGGCTTGCTGTAAAGACATCGCTGCTCGCGGGAAAGACAGATGGTCGGGAAAACCTGTTGCCTGTGCCTTTACCTTTTAGGAAGCTCTGATGTGTGTTGGGGAGAGAGAAAGCATCACCCCACGGACTGAAGTCGCGGCTTCTTTTCACGCGTGCATGGGAGTTGGGGACAGGATGCTGTAGGAACTGGGGGGTTTCTTCCTTCTTCGTAACTGCCTCCCCTGCTCGTGTCCAGCTGGAGTTTGGGGTTTGCTGTGTGGCCTGCGTGGGTCTAGGTGGTGGTTACCATGGACAGCGGGCATCTTAACGGGGGGTGGCAGGTGGATGGATGGCATATGGAGAGCACAAGGGGTCCAAGGTGCACGTCCAGCCTACGTGCTTGGCCCAGCTGGCACGAGTGCGCTTGCCACAAGTCAGCTTTCTCACTTATAATACGGAGACGTTGCAATCTGGACTTGGGAGGCTGCTGTGACTTTTCTGGGGCTGGGGTTTGATTCCTGGGTTGTGCAAGGACAGAAGCTTACATGAGGACCTCCTGTGTTGCCCTGGTCATTGTTTTCGTTCTGGCTATAAATTCTCCCACTTTGGTGACCTCATCAGGAAAACCTGTCCTTCCCCTATGCCCTCGTGCCGTGTGTGTATCGCAGATGCTTGGAATCTTTGGGCCAGTTGGGGGGCGTAGTTGATGGGATCCACGACTTCAGTATGCATATCAGATAATGAGTCTCCTCTTCCAGGATGTGTCGACTACTGCTCAGCGCTCTACTCCAGGAGAAACCAAACCCTCTAACTGCTGCGTTTGAGGTGATGGTTTGGCTGACCGCATGGTGTTAACCTGTTCAGGAATTTACACCGAAGGCCTGCTTTCTCTCTGTCCGTCTGTCTTTTTCCATTTACAACTGGAATTTCTTGATGGAGCAAATAAGTTCTAATTGTTGAGAAGAGGATGAAATTGTATTTAAAAAAAATATATTTATTTGAGAGTGAGAACATGACACGGTCAGTGGGAGAAGCAGACTTGAGCCCGCTGCAGTACTCAATCCCAGGACCCTGGGATCATGACCTGAGCTGAAGGCAGACGGTTAATCAACGGAGCCACCCGGGCTTCCCTAAAGTCATATTTTCATTCTCCCTCTCTAGAGAGCTTATCACCATTAACCCCTCTGGTAATCTTGCGTTCCTTTTTGTTTGTTTGTTTGTTTTTAAGGCACATGACACAGGTCAGTGCCTGACCCACACAGCTCACTGGCTTTTCGACCTCAGGCAAATCTTTACACCAAGAGCCCGACTTTGCTCAGTTTTCAAACGGAGAATATTAAGTCAGTCCTAAGACTGTGAGTGATGTTAAATTTAAAAACCCATGTCAATATTTAACAAGCCCCAGAGCACAAGCACTCAGATGCCAGCTACTGATTTTTTTTTTTTTTTTAAGATTTTATTTATTTATTAGAGAGAGCGAGTGAGCATGAGAGGGGAGAAGGTCAGAGGGAGAAGCCGACTCCCCACAGAGCCGGGAGCCCAATGCGGGACTTGCTTCTGGAACTCTGGCATCGTGACTTGAGGCGAGGGCAGTTGCTTAACCAACGAACGGAGCCACCCAGGCACCCGCCAGCTACTGATTTTTAACAGGAAAATGGGATTGTACAGGACATACTTCTACAGCTTTCCTTTTTACTCTGTGGCAAATGGCAGATACCCTTTCATGTCCGCGTACGCAGATGGTCTGCGTCCCTGTGTCACAGCCTCACAGTGTTCTGTTCCATTAAATGATAATTTATAGAATCATTTCCCCAATGAATTAAAAAACTCCTAGGGATGATAAATGTTGTGACGAATACGCGTGTGGGTGTCTCCACACACGCTGTGCGTTTCTGCAGGCCTTGCTACTGCTCGTGGGGAAGCTTGGTTGGAGGCTGTGCCAGTGTTGTAGGGACTGTCACCCTGCCTCTGTGCCCACCGTTAATGTTCGTCCTCCACTGGAGGAGGAACTCAGAATACTGCTCAGCAGTATTCTTGTGAGATGCAATGAAAATGTCTGATAGTGGCCAGTATCCTACGTTGCTCTCTCGAGCATGAATGGACCTTTGAGAGCCCTTTCCATCTGACCGGGGTTAACTGAAGTGTTTGCTGTGGACTAGGTCTTCCCTGCGTGATGTGGATTCTGTGCAGTATGAGGCTGGTTTCGTTCGTAGTACTGATACCACTGGGGGGATCCCTGTTCTATCTATGGGTCAGAGATGCACCCTGGGGCATCCTTCATCAAGCGGGGTTCTTTTAAAAATAATTTTGGTGTTACATCAATCTCAACTGTGATTTTTATTACTCTATTCTATTTTATTTTGTTTTTCTATTAAAGATTTTATTTATTTATTTGTTTGACAGAGAGCGCGAGAGGAAGAACACAAGCAGGGGGAGTAGGAGAGGGAGAAGCAGACTTCTTGCTAAGCAGAGAGCCTGATGTGGGGCTCAGTCCCAGAACCCTGGGTCATGACCTGAGCTGAAGGTAGACGCTCAATGATTGAGCCACTCAGCTGCCCCTCAACTGTGGTTTTTATTAATCAAGGTCATAAGACCAATAGGCATGTGGCCAGACACAGGTGGCCCCTGGCAGTGGCCTTGCTGGTTGGCAATGAGGTCATACGATGTTTGACCTCTTCGGGGACTCCTTCCATTTCCTGCTGAGCATAACTGGCGTATTCCACGTCGTTCCGAAAAGGCACGAAGCTGCTGACAATAAAACGAGGAAAGAAAAGTCACTTCCATTTGTCCATGTGGATGTTTGCATTCCTCGCGGGGGCAAGGGTAAGGCATCATGTGACTTGGGAGGTCCAGACAGGATGGAAGACCATGTGTGTGCCGGTGTGCGGGGCTGCGCACACAGGTCACACTGTTGCTCATTTTGTCCTTCGAGAGCTGCGAGGAGGCTCAGCACCCCTGCTCATTTATTGGTTGTAATACCACCTGAGGGGCGCCTGGGGGGTTCAGTCGGTGGAGCGTCAGACTCTTGGTTTCTGCTTGGGTTGTGATCTCAGGATGGTGAGATCGAGCCCCATGTCAGGCTTCATGCTCAGTGCAGAGTCTGCTTGGTGTTCTCTCTCTCCCCTCCTGCTTATTCTCTCTCTCTCATAAATAAATAAATCTTTTTTTAAAAAAATGGTAATTCAAGGGGAGTTAGAGAGGAGAAGGGAGTTGAGGGAAATTGGAAGGGGAGGTGAACCATGAGAGACTATGGACTCTGAAAAACAATCTGAGGGTTTTGAAGGGGCGGGGGGTGGGAGGTTGGAGGAACCAGGTGGTGGGTATTGGGGAGGGCATGGATTGCATGGAGCACTGGGTGTGGTACAAAAACAATGAATACTGTTACGTTGAAAATAAATTAAAAAAATTAAAAACAAAAAGGTAATATAACCTGAGCACTCCATTCACAGACTTCTTAACACTTTATCCAGTATGTGGAGTATAAGAGGTGGAATCTTGATGAAAATGTTCAGGAATTCTATGCAAGACTATTGCGATCATTCCCGTTACATGCAAGTGTCGAGTGAACAAATTCCTCGTTTAGAATCTGCTTGTGAGATTTTCTGCTTTCAGATCAGAGGGGCAGTTTTAGACCCACCTCCCTATCCCCCTAATCTCACACCTTCCCCTAGATGCCCCCCCCTTTTTGTCTTGAGAAAGCAGAGAAACTCTGTAAAGGATAGGAACACAACCAAGACCAGTCCTGTGATTATTTGAAAGCTGTCAAGGGAGCTTCTGCCTTGCTCCAGAGTGGGTGGGGGTCGGTGAGGGGCTGAGGCCCTACAAGGGTTGAGGAAAGGCAAGTGGAAAGGCTTCTGGGTTCGAGTGGAGCTTAATGTTTGGAGGGAGATTTGAAAGGGGTTGATTTTCCACAGTCAAAGCACAGAGCAATTTAAATAAAAATCTGAAGTTGAGATGAGGGTTCAATTAAACTGTGATTAAGCGCTTTCTGAGAAAAATTCCTAATTGTGCCTGTAATTGTTTCCATAAATACTTTCTTTATGAATCATCGAAGTTCAGCTGTTTTAATAGTCCTAGTTCAGTGGCATGTAGGAAATTATTAAAATTTCAAAGCTTTGCAGTTCAGAGTACGGCTGCCCCTGTTGGCATGTTAGCCCGTTTGCAGGAGGAAACCTGAGAGGAGTCCAGGTAAACATTTCAATACCTTACATGGTTATATAACACATATAAAATTTATTTCTGAACCCCAAAGGCACCTTTCCCTTGTGCCTGGGTGCTCTGGAGGGTATCTTTTTTTTTCTTTTTTTTTTTTTTTTTTAAACTGGAGAGTTAGTCTGTGAAAGGTAGTCTCCAGTTCACGTTCAGAAAGTTTATGTAAATAATGATTTTTAATTTGTACTCACTGGTACTTTGCATCTGCAGGTTTAAAGAATGTAGAGTCACTACCTTGTAACGAGCAAAGTGTGCAGTCCTAACGCCTCTCGTTCCAGATCTCGGAGTGTTTCTGGTGGAAAGCGAGGGAGGGAGGGAGAGGCGGACCTTTCTCGGTCCGTGTTAGGCAGTTTTGAGGCTTGGGATGTGGCAGCTCAGGAACCCACTCGGGAAGTCAGGTGAGGATGGATTCCTGACACCGTTTGTTCATTCATGTGTTTCTTGCCTGCCTCTCTGTTCAAGGCACTGTTGGTTGTTTTCGCATCGACTGTATTTCTGGCAGTTTCTTCCTGCCTCTGACATTTACAAATTCTTTCTCCTCTGGTGGAGACTTGGCTTTATAAGAACAATGAACTTTGTTAGTAGAGGAAACACGCCAGTGGCAACTTAAGGCTTTATTTGTTTTTTTTTAGGGCGGTCGAACTTTTTAGGTACGGGGTCTTGGAACCGGAACCCTGGGAGCCCAGAGAAAGGTCAAACAGAGGAATACGAGTTGCGTTGGAGGCAGGTAGCTGCGGCGCTAAGAGGGGGACGCTTCGGATAGAAAGCTTTGCCTTAACAAAACCTAAAACAAAACAAAATATGAAGACTGTATTAAATAAGAAGACAGAAGCGATGCTGTGGACCCATCCCCCGAGTCTGACTTCATCCAGAGAAACTTTGGCAGAAGGTCAGAGAGAAGTTAGGGAGGGAGTCTAGGCTCTTTGTTGCCCCAGGAATCCTCCCCCCCACCCGCTGGTGTTGGCTAAGACCAGTGGTCTTCACAGGATGGAACCACACAGGTCCAGAGTGACCTTCTCAGGAGGAGGCCAGGGGCTTGGGGGTCATGAATAAAATGGAGTGGGGGAGGGTCCTGGGAAGACTTAAATGGGGAGAGATGAGCATCTAAAAAAGAAGCATCGCAGGAAATATAAGGTTCTAAGAGAATCGGAAATGATTCTCTTCCCGGCGATAGACCCAAGACCCAAAAGCCAGGCACAGGATGCCTGCCGCCCCGCCAGGACCCCACATGCTTCTCCCCAAGCCAAACCATTCATCCTGGTCCCTCTGGAGCCTGCGACAATAAAGATCAGCACAAGCTTCAATGTTTTCTAAACAAGGTCGTAGGGTTAGGAGGTCACTCCCCCATTTCTTACGCATTAGTTTTTATTTTATTCAACGATCTCCCCTTTCCCGAAGGCCTGGACTGTTGTCACAACACAAAGCACAACTGGTCATAGGCAGAATATCCCTTCCGGTCTCTCCCTCCTGATCCCTCACCGTGTTCCAGCTCATAGACCAGCGCTGCAGCTGTGCGCCTCTCCCCCACCCCCACCCCCCCGTCCTCCACAGCAGGTGCCCCAGCCCAGCTGTGCCTCTGAGTGCCACTGACCTTCCCCAGCCTGTGAACTGGGTACACGAGCACCTGCAGGGCGTCCCTGTTAAGGGAGATTGTGTAGAGAAGCTGTGTCTGGGGGAGTGCAGTGTATACATGACGATGTGCCTGCTCTTTTCCAAAGAGGATTAAAGGTACGTCAAACAGGTCGTCCCAAGTGCCATTTCCCAAGTGTTCACTCCAACTAATCTAGGTTAAGGTCATGCCTTTGCCGACTCGAGGGGCGAGGATTGTGACTTCCCGTGTTCTTGGCCTTGCACTGGCACAGTCCTGAGATCACGTGGGGTGCTCCTTGGGATGGAAGTCCAGGAGTCACCCTGTCTTTAGCTAGAGCCCACTAGCAGCTCAAGTTATTTTTCTTTTCATAAAATGAAAGTAAGCAAATTAGGTTGATTTGTTTAGAAACCAGGAATGTTGTAAGAATGTTTTTGCTTGTGTCCTACGTTCACTGAAGAGACGTTTACTGGGTCCTGCGGCTTCAGTGGGGAGGGGAGCGGACCCAGGCCTTGGGCTCTTGGGTGGGGGTCACACCCAGCACGGCCGCAGGGGGGCGCACTCGTGGACTGTGACAGGTGCACCGGAGACCGAGTACCAGGTGTGATGGGAACCCGGCAGACCACCCTGATGTTCGTTTGGGGGCATCGGGAAGGCTTTTCTGTGGCAGTTTGGTGGAAGCCGTTCCGAACTTTTCTGAGCCATTTACTGTCTTCTGCAGGCTGATTCAGCTCCCTTTCCCTCCTTCGGGCTCTGTGTCTTCCCTGAGCTCTGCTAGTTAGGGAGCGAGTGATAAATACGCCCATTAGCGCTTTGTGTCTTTCTAAGCTGGTGCTGCCCTCGGGGAGCTCTTAAATCCTCCCCTCTTTAGTAGCCTTCCACGACAGGCCTGGATTCTGTTCTTCACTCTTCCTCCAGGAGGCCCCTAGCTTTTCCTCCCCAAAGGGCCAGTTTGTCTGGGGGATGTGGGCAGGGGGAGAACAAATTGGTCTCATTGTACCATTCATTTCCCTTTGCCTTGCAAGCTGAAGAAAAGCATCCTGGACAATATATTAATGATTGCAGAAAATATGTTTAAAATAAGCTAAAAATAAAATTCTCACCCTGAATTAAAACATTATCATTTAACATTTATTGACTATATGCTCCCGGTCTTTCTCCCCCCCCCCCCCCCCCGACCAATGCATTTGTCATTGAATGATCTATTTCTATATGTTAAAAAAATTATAACCTTTTTTAAAGAATATAAACTTTTTAATAGTTAAGAGGTCCATATTAACATCTTTGTAGACTTCTTGTGACTATAGGAAACACATTCAAAATAATCTCTCCTCTGTTCCCAGCACAAACTGTTCTGCTCTTTCCTCTAGAAATGTTTTCAAACAAAATTAGGGGCACTTGGGCGGCTCAGTCAGTAAGTGTCTGCCTTCGGCTCAGGTCATGATCCCGGGTCCTGGGATCGAGCCCCACGTCGGGCTCCCTGCTCAGCGGGGAGTCTGCTTCTCCCACTTCCTCCCTGCCTCTTCCTTCTCATGAGCTCTTTCTCTACAATAACATCTTTTAAAAAATTGAATTTTTTGGACCAGGAATAGAAGGTAGGGGGAAGTGCTGTTCCAGACTTCAAAACCTGCCCCAGTGAAGTGTGTCCATGCACTTTGCACGTGGCCCGCGGGCAGGACCAGATTCCTTCGCCAGGACTCAGGAGACGGTCATTTACGGCGGCTCTCAGTGATGGGACCCGCGGCTGGACAGCACCACGGATCTGCTGGATATCCTGTGCTTCCTTGTCTGTAAAGGAGAAGAGCCTAACAGCCCGCAGTCCAGCCTTGCTCAGAGTCGTGTATCCTACTGGGCATGGCCCAGCCATGGTGTCAGCCGTCGGGGAGGGGCAGCGAAGGAGGGAAAGCTCCTAGGCGAGAGGAGTTCGCAAACAGACCTCTGGAGCCCGGAGCCCATTAGGAAAGCCGTTGTCCATGGGAGGCAGGCAGTGGATGAGCAGCCCTCCTCACGTGAGCACACAGGACCAGCGGAGCGCTCTGAAAAGGTCTTAAAATGTGTCCATGAGAGACGCAGGAGGAGGAGGAGCAGTAAGATGAAAGCAGTTGATTGCACAAGAATGTTAAAGAAGATTCACGTGGGAATGTCTGCAGTGGAAACACAGGGTTTATGGCCAGGGCGGGGGACGAAGACCCGGTGTCCTCTGCAGGCCGGTGTAGCTGAGAAGCCTGCTTTTGCAGCCAGAAGTGAGGCAGCAGAGGACCCTGAAGGGAGCAAAGCATAGAGGTTGGGCTGAGAAGCTGACCCACAGCAAGCTCTTTCTTTCTGGGGTTTTCTCCTGATTTTGACAGAGAAGTTTGTCTCCTACCCATCCTTCCACGGTGGCGGCGGGAGGAGACTAGAAAAGCATACACATGCCTACGTGTGTGTGAATGTGAGTGATGCGGGGTCTGTGTGCGGGCTGCTGAGGCTGCGTGTCCTGGGGAGAAGGGAAAGACCGAGAGGTGAGCCTGACGTTAGGTGCCGCGTGCCCCTCACTTTTTTTTGGCGGGCTTGTAAGCAGCAGCAATGAGGCTAAACAGGTACACAGAGCTTTCAATGATCTTGCAGAACTGGAGAGATAAACTGTGGGTCTAGGGCTCACCCAAAAGGGGAGGGGTCCTGGAAAACACCCTCCTCCCCCCACACCCCGCTTTCAGCTCGGAGACCCAACAGGTTGTATGTTGGGAGAGAGGACACGGGGGAATAGACCAGCCCTCCCCACGTCCACACGTAGCTTCCGATCAGCGGGGTAGAATCAAGGTGGTGCTGCTCCTCTCCACTTGCTTGTGAAAGGCACGTAATTCCTCTCTGGAGGAAGAGAAGGTTTTTCAGAGCCTCACCGCACTCACGAGCGTTTCACAGACAATGTATTACAGTCAGTGAAACATGACTGATGTTTGAGTGTCAAATCAAAGGAAACACAAGAGGGAAAACAAAAGGAGTAGACCCGTGCAGGAGCTCCTAGTGTTGGAGTTACCACACGGGGGCTTTAACCGGGGGTGATCAGTAAGTCTAAGGGGCCAGAGAAGATGGGGCACTTGGGCAGAGAACTAGAGTTGATCAAAATGTATTGCTAGGAATCTGAGAACTAAGATTTCCATGGAGCAGGTACCATCTTAATCCTTTATTTATGTAAAAGATTTATTTTAGAGAGTGAGGGGGAGGGCAGAGACAGGGAGAGAGCATGCATCCCAAGTGAATTCTGCGCAGAACGTAGAGCCTGACGGGAGGCTCGATCTCTCGCCCCCAAGCTCATGACCTGAGCTGAAATCAAGAGTCGGACACTTACCTGACTCAGAATACCCAGGCGCCCCATCTTGTTCTTTTATTAAAGATAGGAGTTGGTGTGAAGTTGGGGTCTGGGGCTGATGCTGATGGCTTCGAATGTCCCCAGAAATGTCCCTGGGATGTGTAGCTTGCCTGTGGCTTTGGGGGGAGGGGAGGCAGAGGTCAGTGTGAGAGGAAGAGCCAGGCCTGTGCGGACACAACATCCAGAGCTGTTGATGGAGAGCAGAACCTTTGGTTAGTAAGAGGCTGGCTGGGTGCCTGGGGTGAGGAGAGGATGGGTGTCCAAAAAGTTTTTTTTGTTTTCTTTATATATTTTCCTGGGGCCAGGTAGGGCTGGCTCCAGGCCAGCTCACTCCGTTTTCGGCTCACCCCAAACGGATGAGCAGCTGCTTTTTATTTTTGTAACTTTTACTTTTTTCTTGTTTTATAATAATGTGTAACATCCGTTATTTTTATTGGCTAGGCTGGTTGGGGCTAGAAGCTAGCTAGCGTTTGTTTCCTCTACCTGTTTTCTCTTCTCTGCGTGTCACCTCTCCCTCTCTTCAGCGGTCACCTGGTCACCCGCCACCCAACAGCAGCTGCTGTGATGATGGCAGGGTGCGGTCGTGTCGTGGGTAACAGTTCTGCCTTCAGGGAATGGACCACGGGGAAGGATGGAAGACGGTGTTGGAGAAAAAGACCAGTGGGGAATGGAGGGTGTGGGGCACGTGTTCCAAGCCTCGCTGACACTCCGTTTCTGACTTGCATATCCGGGACTTCCCTATCCACAGGGTCTGGGCAGGAGACGGAAACCAGACCGGGCATTTTACCAGGGAAAATGGAATATAAAAACAATAATTATTATTATTTTAAAGATTATTATTTACTTGACAGAGAGAGACATGGAGAGAGGAAACACAAGCAGGGGGAGTGGGAGAGGCAGAAGCAGGCTCTCCGCCCAGCAGGGAACCCAATGCGAGGCTGATCCCAGGAACCTGGGATCGTGACCTGGGCTGCAGACGCTTAACGACTGAGTCACCCAGGTGCCCCGAATATAAAGAATTATTAACTAGTAAACGAGAACCAATTGCAAGAGTGGTAAAGAGAATTTTAGAGAATATAAGTGCAACTTCTAGCTCTAGGACGAAGAGAGGTTAAAGTAGGAGACAGAGTCTCCCAACGTTGAGATTTCGGTCTCTTGAGAGAGAGTGCATCTGGGGCTCACTGGAGGGTGGAGAAGTCACGGGGGGCCCCAGGAAGACAGAGTGAGGGGAGGATGTGTGCCACAGGAGTCTCCCACTTTCCAGGGGCCAGGAGGCCTCCTGCTGAGCCATGCAAGCAAGAGCAAAAGCTCGAACCTCTTATTACTGCAGTGTCCTTCCAGCACCCTCTGCTGACAAGACCTCACGTGGTGCCAGCCGGCAAAGGAGAAATGTTTACAACAGCTCAGTCCGATAGAGATAGAATGCAAGTCACATATGTGAATTAAAATTTTCTAGGAGCCACATAAGAGAAACCAAAAGAACCAGGTTACATTTGTTTGGGGAATGTGATCTGTTTACGCCGATGTGTCTAAAATGTTATTTCAGTATATAATCAGTATAAGATCAGTATAATCAGTATGAGATATTTCATGCATGTTGTGCTAAGTCTTCAAAGGCCAGTGTTGTGCTCTACCCAGAGCACGTCTCTTGTTCACCCTGGCCATATTTCAAACGCTGAACACTGTGGTTCGTGGCTACCATTCTGGATAGCACAGTTGGATCCGAAAGCTGGTCATAGCATCATGGATATGCAGCTGAGATACCAAAAATTGATAACTGGCTCATAATTATAATAATTATGTGGCCGCATAATGGAATATTGATGTTCTAAAATTTTACAAGAATCTTGGTGGGGGACCTTTATTATGCTAAGTCAAATAGCCTGTAGAATTGTATATAAATAGAATGCCAATTTTGTAACAACAACCAAACTCCAAACAGAAACTTATGTATTAAAAAAAGATAGGGAAACTCAAATATTAACAGTGGTTATCTGCGGCAAGTGATACCGGGCTGTTTGGCTTCTTCCTACATTTACATATTTTCTCTTTATTTTTTTAATTTCAATTCAATTAGCCAACATACGGTACATCATTAGTTTCAGATCAGATTCTCTTTAATGAGCACAGAGTTCACTAAAAATCCATGCTCTTGTGGCTCAGAGGCTTATGGGGACCCAGGACCTTGGGCTTCATTTGATCACTGTTGAAATGGGATTGACTCCAACGAGGGTGTGAACCCAGCTTTGTAAGGTGCAAGACTTACCCTCTTCTCAGTTTGAAGAGTCATGACCAGGAGTCCTGAAGGTGGCAAAAACCCCGATCTCCAAATTTCTGAATAAAAGAAGGTAGTTTATGTTGCTTCTGTTAAAAGCTGCTTGGTAATGGCCGTCGTTGGAATGCTTGTCATTGTTCATTTCCTTTCTTTCTCTTGGGGATCAGGGAATTAAAAGGCCGTTATTGGAACTGATTTATTTTGCCTCTTCTGTAGAAAGCATTTCATCCCCTCTGCTGTGTCATAAAAAGTAGAAGTTCTTTTTTCTTCTCCTCAGGGAAGCCGAAGATGGGGAATGTTGTGATCTTTTGTGTTGTATGTGTGGGGTCCATGGACACAGCTGCAGGACCATTTCGGGGAATTGGACATTTTGCAGGGCTCTCTTGTGTCCTGCGTCTGTTAGCCTGCCTCGGCTTTATGCTGGTCTGGCTTCGAAAGGGCGAAGGTCCATGAGACCAACTTGGAATCTGACTGTATAAATTTTAAAGAAGCAAATGCTTTTAAACTTTATTACGAACCAGATACAGTTGTTAAATATTCGTCACGACTACCTTCCTCTCATCTTTGTGATAATCCTATGATGTGTGGGCACGGCTGCTTCATTGTCTACAAGGGAAACAAATGCTTAGAGGTTAGGGAACTTGGTCTAGGTCACTTTAAGTAGTAAGAGGAGGCAGCAGAATTATATTTACACAGTCTAGCTTCAGAGTCTGGGCACTTATGAATTAAGCCAGTGTAGTGGTTCTCAGATTTGTGCCTTGGAGTCTGCTTTTGTGAGTTTGAGGGTGTCTCTGGAACAGGTCGGGTTTAATGAAGCAAGGATGGGAAGGTACATTGGGCTCTCAGAGTGAAGGCACTGAGTGCCCTATCTTACTCCATAGATGGTGGAAAGTCAGTAGGTTTTGGTCAGGGGAAAGCTGCTGGACACTGTTAGAGCTGTACTCTAGGACTATCTCCCAGTAGACCTTTTTCTCTTATGAAGTCAGTGGGGTCATTTTGGCCTCTGTTCTCCCCAGCTTCTGAACCCCTCCTGAGCAGTCTGTCTGTCCTTCTCTTTGTTCCCGGCAACATGTTATGTCCCTGTCCTTCCCAGTTTATACCTTCCTGTAAGATGTTGCTGCCCTGCTCTCTGTGATCCCAGTCCTACTGGAAAGAGCTATGTCACGGGAGGAGTGGCTGCTGCTAGAAGTCTCGAGCCCGTTCCAGAAAGTGCATGTGTCCCCAATGTTCTGTAGAAGAACCCCCACCCCCCCACCCCCCAACACACACCACCCTCTGTCCTCGGCCAGTTGGAGTGCTACATCTGGATTCGTGCAGGAAAACAGGCCATTCCTTCTGGGGTCCCCCAACTGCACCCCAACTCTAGCCCCTTCTGCTGCTTCCAGTGCTGTTCTGGTAGGATGCATGCAGCCTGAGTCTGCTGGTAACAGACTCTGCCTACCTATCCCCATAGATTGGGGCTGCGACTTTTTGGTTTAAATCTGAGAATTCCTTTAGTGAGTCCTTAATACATGGGGAATAGATGCAACGCAGGGGAAAGTTTGTCTTTCGCACATCTTACAACCCTCTGTAGACTTGTCAGTTAGACCCTGGACCCTCGTTTCTGAGAGCTTTCCCATGGTGGAGAGGTTCCCACAGCTTACATGAATTTGCACCGACTCCTAGTGGTCTCCCTGCAGCAGAGCATTTTTCTCCCTGTCTTGGTTGGATGGCATATGTAGCCACCAGCCTTGGCCCTCCTGTGCCTCTGCTTGGTCAGCGTCCCTAACCCAGAGAAGCCTGCCCCGGCCTCCTCCTCCTCCTCCCCGGCCCTCATCCTCGGGCACACCTGTGTGGGTGCCGCTGCCGGGAGCTTGGTCAAGGCTGAACTGTCAAAGGCTTTTGCTGGCTTGTGTTTCAGACTCTTGGAGCGCAGTCAGCAGTGCAGAAGCATGCCCCGTGGGGAGATCAAAGCTTTGGTGGCTGGATGGGTACAGACATTGCTCTGCTTAATTAAAACCAGGCCTGCATGCGTGCCCATGCCTGTGCCCGTTGAAGGCCCAAAGGCGGCCACACAAAGGTGACGGCGGTGAATCCCTGGCATTCTGTCCCTTGGTCTGCCTGGGGCTGGCATTGGGGGAGGGCTAGCCCGCCTCACCCCTTCCCAAGATACCGCACACAGACACACGGGCATACGTGTGGGCTTGTCCTTGGCCTGTACATCTCTCTCATGGGCTGAATGAATCCTAGAGATGGTCTGAGCACTGGAGGGGACATGCAGGTCCTTTGGGCCCATCTGGTAGAGATCAGAACTGAGGCTGGAAGGATCCTCAGGGTGGGGTGGGGACAGAGCCTGTATAGTTCATGTCCCTTCTCCTCGTCCTAGCGTAATGTCAGGAGGCAAATGACGTGTTGTGTAGCTTCTCATTCCAAAGATATTTATCAATCACCTGCTGTTGGCCAAGGTCTTTTGTATTCTGGATTTCATTCCGGACCTGCTCGTCTGGCTCCTTTCCATCTTAAGTGCTACAGGACGGTTCAGCCTCGTGATCCCTCTGCTGGTAGCTCTCCCGCTACCCAGGCGGCAGATTTGAATTCCTACCCTGTCGGGCCCTGTGCTACCATTTCCTCATTTACTCAGCCCAAAGGCAGCCATTATACTGCGCCTAATAAATGCCCGAATCTGTGTCCGATGCTTTGCAGAGCTGTCTCACTTAATCGTCTGAGAAGTATTTTTAGGGAACCCATCGCTCACAGTAGGACATTTGTACTGTCCAGCTGAGGGGCTGCGAGCTCGAGCAGTGTGCCCAAGGACACTCGGAAGAAGCTACACGACCGTCTTAACATGACTCTATCCACCTACCAGGCATAAAAGCACATGCTTCCTCCTGCCTTTGCGTTTGACCCTGCTAACCTCTGAGGAGGTGGGGCAAGTCTGTCTGTCTGGTCTGTCTGGTCTTCCGCTGCCTCTCTCCATACTTCTAGAAAAGAGTATCCAACCTTTCGTTTGTTTCTGGTAGGACATGGCATGGGTCTTATTCTTCATTCTCTTTCCTTTAGATTCTCACTATTTAGAGATGGAGTCTCTCATTGGAAACCCATAGCCCCCGGGCCGACCCACCGATTTCAGCGAGACTGGCAGGTTCAAGGCCGCCATTCACCAGCTTGCTCTGATGCAGATCCTGCTGGCTCCCTCACTTATCCCCCTCCCCAGCACTGTCGGGGCAGGCTCCTGTAGCTAAATCACTGGTTATTTGGGAGTGAAGTGGTATGTATCATCTGGATGGTAACGTGTTCATCAGGGCCTCAGCTTACCCTTGACCCTCAGAGAAGCGCAGTAATCCGTGTATGGGCTATTGAATTCATCTTGGTGTCTGGAGAGAGGGCGGTGACTTAAACCAGCTTATTTCCCGCTTACTGCTGAGGCCAGCTCCCACCTTTGCTGGGGAGGATTCTTGACTCTTCCCTTTGTGGTAGGAGCTCCTGAACCAGTCTTTTCAGGAACTTTGGCCTGAAAGCTGTGATCAGTCCCTCAGGAGTAAGACCTCTGTTCTTCTTTGGGTAAATTCTTATTCAAGGCAGAGGGCCATGGATCGTGTTGGTGGATTCCGTTTCCTAATGTTGACTTCAACCTAGTAAAGCCCTCTTTAAGCCACTTACCTCTAACATGGGCCATGGGAAGGCAGTGCAGCTGCTGGGACAGGAGAGAGGTCAGGAGGGCGGGATTTGGTCTCACGTCCTGCTAATCCTGCCCTCACCCAAGGCCTTAGGCCAGCCCCTTTCTGTCCCTGTTCCCCTATTTTGCACTGAGATTCACATGAGCATTAAGGCCCACTGGGGACCAATCCCTTTTTCAGTGTGGTGCCTGGTTTGGTGAGGATGCTGGTCAGTTTTGATTTTTAAGTACACAGGATTGTGGATTAGCTCTGTCTGAAATTCCACGGCAATTGTCAGTTGGCCTACAAGAATGAAAACGAGACCTAAAGAACTAAAGCATTATAACTAAGTCCTTTATTAAAAGAATGCTCAACTCAAGTGAACACAGACCACCCATTCTAACATGCCATTGGCCAGCCCGCTTAAATTTAGGGAGACTTGGCAGAGAAAGGTTTAGCTTTGTATCTTGCAAAGTGGAAGCAGACACTGCAAATAAAAACCGATACTGTTGCTGTTCCTGGAGCTCTCCCCGAGAAGCCAGGTGTGGCTTTACACATTGGCTGTGGTTGGCGATGGCGTCTACGTTGGGAAGAACGTAAGGGATTGGAAGGACTTCATCAGAGCAGCCGCTCTCTTCCGTGATCTCCATTTAACTTACTTGCTAGTCTCCATCCCTTTTGCAAAATGCATTAATGGCTACTGTATGCTCTATGCCCATGTTACTTTTGTGTGCACAGTAATTCCCCTCCATTAAGGCTGAGTGCGTAGCAGGAGTCCATTGTGCAAGTTGCTGTTACCTGTTTGCAACAGTAAATTTGCTGTTGTAACTTGAGTAACTTGATCATGACATAAATGGAATGAGTGGGATAGATAGCTAACGTGCATTGAGCACCCCTGGGTGCCAGGCACTCTTCCAAGTGCTTAACACCTAATTGCCTCTAATTGCTGTGTGAATGAAACTAAGTTGAGGGTTTCCAACAAAATTGGTAAAAGTGAGTTGCTACAAAAGAAATTGCTGGTGAACTAGGTGCAAAGACAATGGCAAGAGTTAAAAAGTTGAAAGGAGAGAAGCAGCTGTGGAAGGGGTCTGCCTGCAGCCGTCTTTGTGTCTTACTGTGTGATGTCTTCAAGGTCTTCATCCACTTGGAAGAAAGCAAACTAGAAATCTGTTATTTATGCAAGAAGACTTTGGGCAATTAATCTATGGACCCGTACCTAAAGGACAGATCACCAGTAGGCTCAAAAATATTAGTAAACCTGTTTATATACTTATTTTAAAATGCTCAAGGTATGTCCATTTTTTTTTGTTTTAGTGATTCATGGCTTTAACATCTGGTTTAACTAATGGACCATAATAGTCTTGATAAGAAGTCTTTTGCTATAAAAGTCACCGAAGCCAAAACAGATACGAGCCCCAGATGCCTCCGGTCCGTACACAGGTGCCCACAGGGGGTTGCTCAGGCTCCTCTTTGGAACGAGTCTCTGAAGTAACCGTTGTGGCCCACGGATCGTGTTCTCGTACTACAAGTCCCTTTCCCCACCGTCAGTTAAAGTGGGTCAGATCGGATTTTAACCTGTCAACTGTATCCACAACTTGGTGGACTGCGTCAGCAGAGGTTTTGAAGCTCTGTTTCAAGGGCAATGCAGTTTGGCATAAGAAAACACCGACTGCCCTTTGGTGCCTGTCCCGGAAGGGGTCGACTTGCTGTCCCCGTGGTCAGCTCCTTGGCGGATGAGAAGGGCAAGCACTTGCGCACCCGCATGTGTGTACACCCCGGCTTGGGGTCCGCGAGCCTACGGGCCAGGGGCTGGGCTCTGAGCTTTAAGGACACAAGAAAATACCTGATGTGACCACTGCCCTCAAGCTGGGGTATGTGTCTAGAGGAGCCCCCACGTCTGGCTGAGCGAGAAGGGGTGTCAGGAGCCGTTGGAAGGACGAAGACCACAGGAGGGGCTCCTGGAGGGAGAGCCGCAGAGCAGCGTGGTGACCACACAGAGGAATGAGACAACCCAATGACAATAACTTAGGGAATCATCCGCTTTCAGAGAGCTTTTATGTTTCTCTGATGTTATTCTCAGCATAGTTGCAGGGAGCAGAAGGACCCCCTTGACTGCTCACCGACTCTTGGGACCCAGATGAAGAGGGAAGGCAGCTTGTGTCTAACATGAAACCAGGGCTTGGACCAGGCTTCCCGGGGTGTACATGGTTCTGCTCCCAATGCCAGGCTGTGCGGCTTCTCGCACACTTGCTCCCCTCCCTGCCCCCGTAGTGACACGTTGAAACCAGCCCCTTAACTGCCCAGGTTACCTTGTCTTATTGCCTTACTGTGTCCTTTTCAAGAAGCTGCAACTATCAGCAGCTTACTAAATGTGGGGCCTCACTGACTTCTGGGACTGAATGGTGTGTGCGTGCACGCATGTGTATGCGTGTGTCCCCTGCCTGCTCACCCGGCAGGTGGCTTGGGATTACTGTCATCTGGCTCGGGGCGACAGTGGCCGGACAGCACCCTTAACCGGCACTCTCTGAACCCTTCAGGGAAATCTTAGGTAACACATTCTCTTCACTCCTGGGCAGACTGAGCTGTGCCCTCGGCAGCTCCCTGCTGCTTAATAGGGTGGCGGTTGCAGAGGTCCATAAGCCACCTGGACGGAGGGCCCTTAAAGCAGAGTGCTTGTTCCTGCTGGAGCCTGAACTCCACTGTGTGAGCAAAGGATCTGGAAGCTTCCCTCCCCGTTTCTCGTACTCAGAACAAACCCCACAAATGCATGGGTGACAAGTCAGCATGTGTTGTTGAGGGCTTGGTGTTTACACCAGGGCCCTGGAAGACGAGAATAAGCATAGGGGAAGAATACAAGGCCATGTCCATCCTTCATGGTCCATTCATTCATTCACTTAACAAAGATTTACTGAGCAGCTCTGAAGTGCAGAGTAGTGTGTTAGGTATCGGAGACTCCATTTGGAGAAGCTGTAGCCATGGCCTGGCGGAGTCCTCCTTCTGGAGGGACACAGACAAGGGCTGATTGCACCGGAGGCTGATAAACGCTGTGGGTGCTCACGAGCAGTTGGGCAGCTGTGTGTGGTTTTGTTGGTGGGGGTTGGGGTGCTGTTCACTGGCTGTTGGCTAAAGGCATGAGTAGAGGCCAAAATCCAGTCCATTCCCCTCTCCAGACACTGCTGTCTTGGGGTAGGAGAGCATTTTTGTAAGTGACAGAAGGCCCCTCAGGAACCAGCAGTGTCCTTGACTGGAAAGACACCTGAACTACATTTGCAGGGAGAGGGTAAGCTTGGAAGGAAATATTTGAACTGAGACTGGAAAGATGATTGGGAATTAGCCAAGGGGTGGGGGTGAGGGGTACAGAGGAGAGATGGGAAAGAACATTCCAGGCAGAGTCCTAATTTCCAACACTGGGATGGTAGTTAGCACGAGCTGGCTGCTGGTCTGAGGGCTTTAAGCTGATCCTCGTAGGAGGAAGTTGCACGTGGACAGCACTGAAGTGAAAGAAAACACGGCATGTTTTGGATTCTGGAGGGTGTTCATTGTGGGTAGAGCACGGAATTCAGAGGGAAAGGGGACCCGTGAAGGCGGGGCCAGTGCCTGTAGCTCATCACGCTTGCGCCACCCTTGCTGTGTGCTGGGTCCCTGGAACACACAATGCACAGTGACGCGTTTTTGCCCTCAACACAACTCTGTGGGGCAGGTATTATCTTATCCTCAGGCAGCTGCAGACGAGACCAAGGAGGATGGAGTGACCTGCCCAGGCTGGCTGCAGAAGGGGAGAGACAGATTCACAGTAAGACACCAGGTTTGGTCCCCACGCTGCCCATCCAGGAGGAGTGCGAGCCGGAGACAGGCTGCCAAGAGCTGACTGGGCAGCGGGGAGGAAGGAGAGCCAGCCAGACGGGGTGACGGGTCTCAGCGTGGGCAGGAGGGCAAGCCGTGCAGCTCTGCGGACGACGATGGGCCACGTGTGCCATCTCGAGTCTTTGCCAACAACTAAGGGACCATGAAAATCCGTTCTCATAAATCATTGTGTTTATTCCTAAACACAATCCTATGAAAGTTGGATGTAGTATCCACTGTGGCCGTGGAGGAGGAAGAGGAGTCTCCAGGGAAGTAAAAAACAAAAACAAAAAACAGATCCTCACTCGGCAAGCTCATTTGTTCATTCACTCAGCATCTATCTCTTGAGCATCTCCTAAAAGCCAGACGCTCAGTGAGGCATGATGGGTGATACGCAAAGCCATTCCCTGACCCTGAGGGGACGGGGACTTTAAAAGTTAAACAGGTCAGTGCAGGGATTTAAAAACGCAAAATCTTTGACACTGGTATCAGGGAGAGAAATGAGATCTGTGACTGTCCCTGCCTGGATCCTGGGCTGACCTTTGGGGTTCCCCAATTGCCCATAGATCGCTGTGGAGGCACTAGACTTCTGAGGCTGGTTTCCAAAGACCAGACACCTATCCCTCACTCTGAGCAGACCCAGCTGCCAAGGAGCCCGGCTAGCCTCCTCCAGCCAGGCCGGAGAGGCCACGTGCAGACACTCTGGTCGACAGCTCCCGCTGGGCTCCGGTCAGTAGCCAGGGCCATCTGCCAGCTTTGTAAGCGGGCCATCTCGAAGGCCCGGCCCAGGCTGACCTTCAGGTGACTGCAGCTCTAGCCAGCCTCCTGCACCAACGTCATGAGAACCCCAAGCAAGAACCGTCAACCCAGCCTCTCCCACGTTCCCAACCCACGAAGGCAGAAACCAAATAAAAAGGTGGTTTCGGTATTAGAGATGTTTTGAGTCATTGTTTAGAAAGCATCTGAAGAGTCAGCCACGGGGAGCTGAGGGAGGCGGCACCTACCTCCAGGCACCCAGCGGTCGTCGGGCTCAGATCCTGCGAGAGAACGCTGGTCCGACGGTGAGTGTCCGCATCCCAGCTGCCTCTCTGCTTTCATTGCGAGCTGGTCTTCGGGAGGGAGGGGGCAGGCAAAGGTAGAAGAGAACAAGTGAAAACGGACAATGTAATTCAGAGGACTTGATTTTTGCACGCTGCTCTGGGTTTGAGCTGACAGCCGCCGCTCCGCATGCACCCACACATGCACCCACGCACCCAGCGGGCGGGCTGGGGGCCTGATTAAGTTACAGGCATCCCTGACAGAGCCTATCGTGCTCCGTCTTTAAGCGGGTCACAAGTGGTGCTCTCGGCTTTATTCGGGTCTGACACCTGCTCCAGGTGTTTGCAGACGCGACTGCAGGGTCTTCGCCTTGGGTTTCGCCGTGGAGTAGTTGTGGCTGCAGACCGGGGCTGAGAGGGGGGTAAAGGCGTTCTGCTCCGAGTCCCCCACGCACTGGGGTAGTGCGAGGCACGTGTGGTGTGGGTGAGGGGGAGGGGCGCTGGGAGGGGCTCTGGCCCGAGATTGTGTCCCATAAGATGCCAAGGCATTCGCTTCCTCCATTCTGGGTCCCACCTTTGCTCCCCGTTTCCTCGCGGTTAGGCCTGTGGGACGCCTTCTGTTGTCACAGAAGAGACACGAGGAGAGACATGGCCATTGGTGAAACGGGTCCCACCCGTTGCCCTCACCCTGCTGGGAAGGAGCAAGTTGTCCACAGTTTCCTCATTGTTGCAGGAAGAGCAAACCTCTCTTCCCTGCCGGGCTGGCCTCACTTCTCTCGGTTCTCTGTCCATTACGGTGGAAGTCGTGATGCTTTCACCAGAAATATCTACAGGCAGCTCTGGGGATTGCTTCTGGGAGACCGGGTGCTCCCGGTGAGTCTCCTCTCTTAATTAATGTTTCTAATTTTTAGTCATCTTGAAATGAAAGAACTTTACCCCTGGGCTGTCCGAGATGCTCGCCATCAGTGTGCTCTTGCTGAGACCCAGAGGAGCAATTTTCAATCTCATTTAACCCGCACAGCAGCTGTTTTAAGAACTGGTGCAGGATCTTCTTCATCCCACAGGGCGGGAGTGACAGAAACCTGATCCACATTCAGTGTCTGTACTGCTCGGGCCCACAGGGAAGCCTCTTGTTTTCCTGAGGTGAGTCCTGGGGTCCTTCAGGAGCTGACTCTTCCTCCTGGCAGAGCCCTGTCTGGATTTTCAAAAACGCTGTGTCATCGACACCATCTCCCTTCTGAGCTGGAGACTGGCTCTGCAGGGCACACGGGCCCTGGAAGGCTCTCTCCTGTGAGAGTCACGCCTGGCTTTGTGGAGCTCGTGTTCCTCATGGAAGCTGGGCCGGTGGGGGGAACGGAGGGCAGGTGGGGGTCCAGCTCCATGGGGCAGGTTCTCTTTAGGGAGCACCTGTTGGGAAAGTCGGACAGACTGTGTCATCTCCCCCCTCTCTGTTGAGGCAAGGTCCCTGCTGAGGTCAATTGTTGATCCCCATCTTTTCAAGTAGAGTTGACACACGATGTAGTGTGAGTTTCGAGTGGACAGTGTGATTTGAGAGCTCTGTGTTACGCTGTGCTCACGTGCGTGGCCACCATCTGTCACTGTGCAGCGCTATCGCAATACAGTGGACTGTGTTCCCTCTCCTGTGCCTTTGACCTCTTCATTCCATGACTGGAAACCTGCACCTCCCACGCCCCTTCACCCATTTTGTCCTTCCCCCATGGCAACCACCATGTGTGGGTCCCCTTCCCCCTTTATCAGACACTTTCTCAGAGACTCTTCCTCAAACCAACCTTCGTCGCCATCTGTTAACCTGGAAGTGTTGAAAACCCCAGGCCCATTTTATGGCTGCTCCAAGTTCTGTGGGTTCTGAACGAACAGTCATAGGATTGTATTTGTTTGCAACTGGTGGAGAACTTCAAGGTAATTTAGGTTAAGCCTTGCATTTTATAGATGAGCAATTTGGGGCTTTGAGAAGTTTGGTGCTTTGCCGGACGATATATGCCTAGTTAGCAACAGAGCTTAGAGAATCCCCTCGGGTTTCCTGCTCTTAGATCAGTATTTGCTTTGCATTCTATTGCTTGACCTAAAAGCAGTACCTGCCAATGGATTTGAGGCAGGGTTTCTACATCACTCTTTGTTGTGGGGGCTGACCTGTGCTTTGTGGACCTTCAGCAGCATCTCTGGCCTCTACCTACCAGGTCTCAGGAACAACTCTTTGCCCACCCAGTTGTGAGAAGCAAAAATGTCTCTAGACTTGCCCAAAAGTTCTGTGAGGGGGCTGAGATGTTCCCTGACGAGAACGGCTTCAAGTTAGCGTGTCTCTTAAAGATTTATTTATTTATGAGAGATCAGGAGGGTGTGTGTGCGCATGCTGGCGGTGGGGAGAAGGGCAGAGGGAGAGCGAAAATCCCAAGCAGGCACCACGCTCAGCGCAGAGCCCGATGCGGGGCCCAATCCCATGACCCCGAGATCATGACCTGAGCCGAAATCAAGAGTCGAATGCTTAACTGACCGAGCCCCTCAGGGACCCCAAAGTTAGCGTTTCTTTAAAGAAAAACAGACTTATGTTCACTCATCCCTGGAGTGTGTGAGTATAAAGCAGACAAGCAGCAGGCAGGGATTTGAGAAGACATGAAGCTTTCCAATGCGCTGTGACTAGACCGGCTCCTGGGGTTTCAGACTGTATTGCCTGTGCCCTCACTTCCGTGTTTAGACTGTGATGCCACCAGAAGGAGAGTCTGGCGGGGTGGGGGAACAGTTAGAGGAAATCAGTAGGATATTTGGTCTATTAAGGGAAACACCCACGACAGACATTCTTGTATAAGAGCCTTGTCTCCAGAATACATAAAGGACTTAAAGTCGCCAGCAACCAAGCAAGTGACCCATTTTATTTTTTTAAGATTTTATTTACTTATTTGAGAGAGAGAGAAAGCACGAGAGTGGGGAGGGTCAGAGGGAAAAGCAGACTTCCTACTGAGCAGGGAGCCCGATGTGGGACTTGATCCCGGGACTCCAGAATCATGACCTGAGCCAAAGGCAGTGGCTTAACGAACTGAACCACCCAGGCACCCCAAATGACCCATTCTAAAAGGCGGGCAAAAAATTTGAACAGACACTAAACCAAAAAAGATGACAAGACCATGACAAGATGTTCAGCATCATTAGTCCTTTGGATAATGCAGGTTAAAACAAAAGGAGATGCTATCACTTCACTTAAGGGTGGTCAAAACCGGAAAGACAGTTGCTGTCAAGTGTTTGTGAGGCTGTGGAAGTTCTGGAACCCTCACACGCTGCTGGTGGGGATGGGAAGAGACAGCCACTTTGGAAAATGGCTGGGCAGTTCCCTTAAAATGTTAAACATATACCTACCATGGGGTCCAGCCTTTCTACCCCTAAGCATTTCCCCAGGAGAAATGCAAGTGCACGTCCATTGTACATTCATGGCAGCTTTAACACAGTGACCCAAACTGGAAACAGCCTAGATGTTCATCAGCCATCACTTTTTCAACCTTGTATTGTGAGTGAGACATTTTCACATCTTGCCAAACAGATCAAGTTCAGTAAAGAAATGGATCAGATTGAGAGCATCTGTTTGGGTCCAGATACTGACTTGCTTTTTGAGTGTGTCCGAGTGTCATTAGAGTAAGTCAAGTGACACTTCTGTTCTTTCTGGTGATGGAGTTTGGCAGTGGAATTGGTAATCTTTCCTCCGTAGTCCCAGATGGACTATTTTAATGGGCTGCTAGCTGATGATGGTTTCTTTAAATAACAAGATTTTAAAAATCACACCTAGCTTTAAAAACTAGCTCTGTTAATGCATTTTATTTATACAACATTAAAACATTTAGGGAGTAAAGATGTTCTTGGTCACTGTAACTCCTCTTAAAGATGGCAGGCCAGATGCCCTTGTGGCTAGAATTCTTCCCAAAGAATCAAGAGTTGGGAACCAAGAAAAGAAATTATTTCAGGGGATGGTAGAGTGATAATTCCTGCCCCAGAAATAGCCAAGATTTCTGTGATGTGTGTGGGTGGGTTGAGACTCGCTTTAGAATCCATTTTTAAAATTTAATATATATTTTTTGAGTCCCTGGTAGGTCTTGGGCATTGAGATCCATAAAGGTAGTAAGACACCATCCAGTCTTGTCTTTAAAGATGTCATAGTCCAGTCAAGAGAAAGACAAGTCTGTGCACAAGGACAGTCCAGAATGATGAATGCTACGGTGGAGATGGGCATTTGGTGCTGCTAGCAGGGCACACCCAGATCATTAATAAAAAGTGAGGTGGGAGTTGATCAGGAAATGCTTCCTCATTCCTCCTAGATACCCTAGCTCGGTGCTGGGTGTTTGAGCATGGGGAGCGAAAGTTACTAGTAAAAGATACGGGTCTTGCTGTCAGAGATTTTAGTCTAGCGGAGATAAAGTTAGTGTGCATGGGACTAAGATGGCCATGTGTTGAGACGGTGTAAGGTGTTGGAAGCAGTCCTGTGATGAGTGGCAAGAGAATTGGATTCTGGCCCAGGTTCTGCCCCCATGTGGCTCTTGACCCCGGAACAAGTCACTCACTGGCTCTCTGGGCCTCAGTCTTTTTAACTCTAAGAGGAGAAGCCAGGAGAACAATTTATGCTATGTCATGTACTTTCTAGGTCTTTCCACGTTGTAGTGTGTCGAGGGGAGATCTGGGGAGAGGTTGACCAGTTTGTTCTCATTGGAGAGATCTGCCTCGGTGAAGCTCTGGTTAAGGAGAAATGCTGTCTGGTATTAGGGTGGGCAATCTGTGGGAGTGAGATTTTTAAAGCTCCGAAGACTTTTTGTGGGAATCCTATTTAAAGCTAAAGCAAAAGGTGAGTCTTACCTGCTGGAACCAAGAGCATTAGTCCCTTTGGCCTCAGTCCTTCAGTGACCCCTTTTTGATTGTGTGGTCTTGACTTAGCTTTGGGTTCCTGATCATTATCAAGAGGGACCTACACCCAAGATCTAGAACACTAGCATGTTCTCTCTTGTTCTGGGGCCTTCCCTCCTGGCATGTAGGATTAGCCAGTGCCACTAGTCCATGATTGGACAGACGTTTGCTCCTCTTGCTTCTTTCTTTCTTAATCCCTCCTGTCTGACAACATGGCAGGACATGTGCTCCTGATCTAAGAGTGTCCAAACAATGCACAGCACTGTTATTTGAAAGAAAAACATAAATAAGGAACTTGTACAGAATTGGAGGAACTGAATTGCATATTTTTTTCTCTGCCACATCCAGTGCGCCTGAATGCCTCCTTTGAGACACTCACTTCCTGGAGCAGACCTGAAGGACTGCAGGTCTACCTGGCAGCTTGGCGAGTGCTTGTGGTGATGGATTTCCAACTTGGTGTCTTTCTAAAGGGTGTGGAAGACATGAAGATGTTCTAGATTGGGGTAGCAGCAGTGAATTGTTTCTACTCTCCTTTCTACTTCTGGACTCCAGATCTTTACCAGCTCCCATTCGTTACCCTAAATTCAATGTATGGGGTTCAACAATGTACCTGCCATACTGATTCCTTGTTTTCCTCCAGACAGTATCTGGTGGCCATCCACGGTCTTCCAGAGAGTTTCTCCTCTAAATTCAACAGCTTATTCCCAGTTGAAATTTGACTTCCCAAATGACTATGGGGGAAATGACAGGTCTGTCAGGCTTGATGAGTAGAAAATAATCAGAAGGCTAGATAAGAAAATAATCAGAAAGCTGTGTAGGGATTTATTTCATTTTGTCACCTATAATTTTAATGTCAGAATAATTGGCTAGGTACCAATTATTTTCTAAACAAAAGGTTGGATAACACAAAAAGAGTTGTAACAGTCCTGTCCAGAGTAATTAAAGTTAAAAAGCCTCTTGCTAGTATGGATGGGACCAATACCATCATACTTGACACACGAGAGGACAGTTCCTTGATGGGGCTTTATACCATGTGAAGTAGACTGGCAGTAATTGGGACTCAGCAGGTAAAGTGCCCAAGGTCATGCATATAATAAGGAATGAGACTGACTTTCAAATTCTGATCTTTCAGACTTGATTCCAAATCCAATATGTCTTCCATGACCGTATGCATTTATGATTAATGGAACTTGTCTAATTTACCCATAAGCTGCTCTTGTTAGATTAAAAAGAAATGAACACTTTATTCATGATAAGTATTAAGAGATAGTAGCAAAACTCTGAGGAGCTTCTCAGAGTTTATATCCCCCTTTTACCTGAAAAACATTTCAGCAGGAAAGAGGGGAAAGGACGGACAGCTTACATCCGTTTCCTTATGGTTCTACATCTTCAGGGGTCATGGCCTGGACTGTGCTGATGACCCTTATACCCAAGTGTTTTCTGTGGAGAGCCTTGATGATAGGACCCAACAGATGGGTAGAGGTCATTTTTATGTGCCATGGTACTCACCCCGAACCCAGCATAAATAACGTCACACCACACTCATGTCCCAGATTCATTTCCTTGGGACACTGGAGGTTTTGTTACTTATACCAGAGAAGTCTTTGGGGGGGACCCATCTCAATATGTGTTTTCATCTTGAGTTAAATCCAACTCTTCTTGTTTCCTTCCCCATCAAACCACACCCCCCTTGCCTTTCTGTCAAGGGGTGATGGACAATAGGTGGTAGCAACAGTTTCTATGGTAACAGCATCTGAGTCATCTCCTTGGAAACCTGCATAAAGGCCTTCCATCTCCAGACCAGCTCAGCGCAACTTGGAAGGCCTTTGTTCCCATGAATGTATCAGCATGGGGCAGCAAGCTCTCCCGGGCTCTGGCCACTGCAGTTTCCTTTGGCTCCCGATGCCCACAGCAGTCTGGGTATAGAGTCGGATTCAACCAAATGTGGGGGTCGGTGGGCCCTGGGGTGCTTTTCTCAGCCTAGCCCATGTCCAGAATGCATTGTCTTCGGTCCAACAGCAGATGCCCAGCAGCTTTAGCCAGTAGACTGCTTGCTTTTTAAAATGCCCAGATGACTCAACCAAGTCTCCCACAGTGACCAGCGATGGATCAGAATAAAGCAGGACTGCTTCAGAACGCTGATGAGCTGGGTATTTTGGCATGGTCCTGAAGAGAATCCTGAAATGGGGCACCATGGGATAGCTTGTCAGAGACCCTCTCCTTACGGTGTCCTTCAAATGCAGCAATTTTGTTCCTTAAATGAAAGCAGAATGGTTTCCAGCAGCTAAGAGGATTAATTCTCATGTCATCATCCACACCAAGTCACAATCACAAACGCTTCCATTGTGCTGCTTATTTTATAGATCATTTTCACATTCAGGAGCTCAATTAATCATTTATTCAATCATCAACACGTGTTAATTTGAAACTTACTACATGTTGTGTATTGTATTGGGAGTTTGGGGCAGACCTGTGAGAAAAAAAAAAACAACAACACAGTTCCTGCCCTACTGAAATTTACAGATTGGAGACTCCAGGGCTAATCAGATAATCCCACGTGTGTGAATATTCAGCCAAGCGGCACTAAAGGATCAGGTCCATGGTATGATCAGTGTGTCGAATGGAGGGAATTGACCTTTTGGAGACCTCTTCCCTGAAGAAGCAATGGTCATGCTGACACCTCATCAGCAGGGCCCTTTGCAGATGAAGAAGCGAGGATTTGCAGGGCGAAGTAGCTTCCCTATGATCACACGCACTGCTGAACGGCAGTCCAGGAGTCCGATCCCAGGCTCTGTCTGTCCCTTCCTGCTGACTCTCCAAGCTCCACCTACGGTCCGTCTTAGACCAGATAGCCATTTTCACTCAGGTTCTGCCCAGCTTCCAAGGCTGAGCCCATTGCCTATTTGCCCAGGAGGACAACTGTAGGAATTTTCTTTATCCATGGACATTGTCCTCCAAGATGTTAACTGATGGAGGTAGCTTGCTTTTTTTTTTTTTTTTTTTTAAGATTTTTTAATTTATTTGACAGAGAGACATCACAAGTAGGTAGAGAGGCAGGCAGAGAGAGAGAGAGGAGGAAGCAGGCTCCCTGCTGAGCAGAGAGCCCGATGTGGGTCTCGATCCCAGGACCCTGAGATCATGACCTGAGCGGAAGGCAGTGGCTTAACCCACTGAGCCACCCAGGCGCACAGGTAGCTTGCTTTTAAGGGTTGACCCTTAAACTCAGGACTCAGGCTAAAAGTTAGTCTCCTCCCAGTCCCCCACAAAAAGGTTAGAGGTAGTTTGACATAATATAAGTGTGTTCTTAATCCCCTTGGTGAAGTGTGGATGGGCCTCAAGACAGAGTTTTTGCCAACATTTCAGAGCAGAGCAGCTGTGCGGGGCAGCTCTATTCCTCTGTCGGTGGACATCCAAGTTCTTTCTACAGTTTGGCTATTGTGGACATTGCTGCTATAAACATTCGGATGCATGTGCCCCTTGGATCACTACATTTGTATTTTGGGGATAGACACCCAGTAGTGCAATTGCTGGGTCATAGGGTAGCTCTATTTTTAACTTCGTGAGGAACCTCTGTACTATTTTCCAGAGTGGCTGCACCAGCTTGCATTCCCACCAACAGTGTAGGAGGGTTCCCCTTTCTCCGCATCCTCGCCAACATTTGTGGTTTCCTGGCTTGTTAATTTTAGCCATTCTGACTGGTGTGAGGTGGTATCTCACTGTGGTTTTGATTTGTATTTCCCTGATGCCAGGTGGTGTTGAGTATTTTTTTGTGTCTGTTGGCCGTCTGTATATCTTCTTTGAAGAAATGTCTGTTCATGTCTTTTGCCCATTTCTTGACTGGATTATTTGTTGTTTGGGTGTTAAGTTTGATAAACTCTTCATAGATTTTGGCTACTAGCCCTTTTTCAGAGCAGTTTAAAAATAAGTGACAGTTTAGGCATACCCCTTAATCCTGGATTCGTAGCTAAAACGGTGTTATCCATCTCTTTTTTGATGCTGAGTTCTGAGCAAATGTTGCCATTTTTGTGGCTGTCATCTTGTGAGAAAGTTCTGTTTTCCTACCATGAACAAACTGATCTTACTTTCTTAAAAAATATGTTGTTTTTTAAGTTTTCCAAGCCATGTCTTTAATAAATGTTTTTGCTGACACAGTTGAAGATTTATCTTTTTTAAATGCATGAATCCAGAAAATAAGCAGGCATCTCTTGTACCAAGGAGACCATTCCTATCTTAGGGAGACCATGTCTGTTCCTACTGAGGCTACTTTGAGGTTGAGGAAGGAAAGGGGAAGTAAGAGTGGAGCTGTGTGATTGGGGGCAAGTTGGCTCTCCCATTCTCTCTATAAAATGTATATTAAGAACCATTTTCTTCTAATGAAATATTTGTGTCATTGTCTTGAAATATTTTTGAATATTTCAAATATATTCTGAATATATTTTGAATATTTTTGACCTCCTAGGGTTGGGATTTCTGGTAACCCAGAGTGGCTTTAGGAGGGTGCCCCTGGCTGGGAATGCAATGTCACCATGTGTATGAATGGGCAAAGATGAAAGGTACCATGCCCCTCCCCACCACACACCACACTGACACTAACAAGGGTTTGTAATTTTGAAAATCATCTGACTGTTTAAGCTGATGGGGTCCTCTCATTAACATTTCCTAGTATAGGGAGACCACCCTGGGCCTCCTTGCTGTTTTTCAGACCTTGAAAGAGGAAGGTAGGCAGCTTGTTATTGAGATTCGTGGATGAGAACAGAGTTGAAGGTGCTCAGAACCCTGGCAGAGGCTGATGGGGAAATGAGTGCACAGGAGTAACAGCCAAGCAAGGAGACTGGTAGGTGAGGGAGCACGAGAAGCTTCCCCTGCGAGGCTCCACCCCCACCTTGCTGGCTAGGACAAGGCAATCACATTGGTTATTTTAGAGTCTGGAACTTGAGGTCTAGGGAACCTACATGAATGTGTTTTCGGCAGCGGCTGGCATGTCCTGAGAGGCTGGGCTGGGTGGGTAATTACAAAGGAGAAGGGAAGTGAGGCAAGAGGCTTCTAAATTACAAACCACTACAGCACTTTCTAGCAAACCACAGTGTACAGCGCACTACAGATTATAACTAGAGCCCACTGTCAGCTGAGAATAGGGTGAGGGCATTTTGCCAGCACAGTCTGTGGGGTGGGTGGTGGTAGTCTCCTTGTCCAGGTAAAGAAACTGAGGTGGATCTCCAGCTCACATAGCTGTTTGATGCCCAACCTGATATGGATCCAGACCTTTCTCCAAGTCCATGTTCTTTCCACTCTTGCTGCATCCTCTCCAGAGAGACTCTCTGTGGTCCATTTAAGTTAGGACAGTCCCTGATGCTGTCAGGATGCTTTCTTCAGAAGGCCCTTTAAAAAGCTGTTTGAGCTCCAGGAGTAGTACAGATTGAACTTGCTCATCAGTTAAACACATTTACATCTCCCTTGGGGCTGCGGAATCCGGAGGGTTAATTAGCATCCGTCAGGCTGTTTTCAAGTAACTGGGAAGGACTCAAGATGACCTTGAAGAGCCTTTTAGTATTTGAGGTGGCTTCCAGAGTTTGAGTTATAGATAGATTGGCCACTTTCCCCCTCCACCTCTTTTAATTATGGTGGCTTGTCCTCAGGAAGCTGGGATCTGCATCTTTTCTGTGCTTGCCTGTTCCAGCTGGCCTTGGCCCAGACTGAAGGCAGCACCCCAGACCCTTCCCCAAGCTGTTCTCTCTTCTCCTTCAGCTCCTTTTCCTGTTTCATGCTGAGAAACCATGGTGGCTGGCCTAAGAGAGGGATTTCAGGTGTGAGTCGTTTGCAATAGATAATGAATTGCTATGAGCTATCCACATTTTCTGATTTCTTCTTTCCATGACCTTCCGTTGCTGTGTGGAAGGTGCTGATCAGGGTAGCTGTTGAGCCAAGGTGAGAGCTATAATTGTGGCTGTAGGATGAACAGGTCAGATGCATCCTTTGGGGAGTGACCTCCGCAGTGTCATAAACTTGATGCATGACTATTGTCTCACATGCAAGAGAAACATGGAAATCCAACCTGTGCCCGTTGATTATTTTCTGGGTGAGCAAGAGCCTTTACTCTCACGGTTGGAATAAGGTAAGGAAGAATTGAGTAAGTCAGAAGAGAGATGAGACTGGGAAGACAGCGTCCACCATACACATAGTCCCGCCCTGGGGGAGCGTCGGGGTGCTGGTACGCCTCCTCTATCTTCTGATGTGTCACCAAACATCCCTGCAGTTTCTTCCTTGACTTTGGCTTCTGGATGGACCTTAATCTTCCAGTGGATTTTGCTCCCCTTCCAAAGGTAGCTAGCTAGGTAGGTAGGTATTTAATTTAATTATTATTATATTTTAAGAGACAGAGATGGGGAGGGGCAGAGAGAGAGAGAGAGAGAGAGAGAACCCTAAGCATGCTCCACATCCAGCACAGAGCCCAACACGGGGCTCGATCTCACGGCCCTCAGATCTTGACCTGTGCCAAAATCAAGATTTGGACGCTTAACCGACTGCATCACCCAGGTGCCCCAGTCTTCATTATTTCCTAACTCCTGTGAGTCCTTGGGGTTTTCGGTTGGTGGCCAGACAGCTACACTGGCGTGGACACTGTTTAACGTCCTGTTTCATTTCTGACCGGACCATGTAAATAACCATCTTATAGCACCAGCTTCGCTCATCTTACTGCACCACACTCTCTCCTTTGCCTCTCTGCCTTTTTTCCTCCTTTCACACATGCCACACACATGGCTTGTTATATGGTGTAACAGTGTGTCTCGTCTCCTAGAGTGGCTGGGGTGCCTGGGTGACTCAGGTGGTTAAGCGTCTGCCTTCAGCTGAGGTCATGATCCCAGAGTCAAAAAAGTAAATAAAATCTCAACAGAGTGGTTGATGATGCAAAAGTCATTTCTCATGGAGTCTTAGGGTTCTGCATGCATTGGGTCTGAGTTGAGGATTTCGGCTATTTGACCCCAACAGCTGGCGCCAAATACCTACAGTTCCTCATGAATTTAGAAAACAACTTGTTTTAGAGGCTCTTAATGATTCCAGGCCCATCCATGATTTAACACTTCCCCAGCACCTTCTACTTCTATGGTGACCTCTCCTTGCTTCAGATAATTCTAGGTGAAATTAACTTTTGTTCAGGCCTTTCCCAGGGGTTGGTTCAGAAAGCTCGGGTGTTAGAGGAGAATGGAGGGAGGTGGAGGCCCAGCACGGGTTGGAGCGGGACATCAAAGATGATAAACACTTAGTTTATCATGTAGTTTCCTACATTCAGGCCTTGAACCTATGACAGATGCCACAGAGCCTTCTGGTTGGAGGAGCATTTAAAAAGGGAGCTCTGGGCAGAACTTGCCAAAAGCCAGGGTGAGGACCCATTGGGAAGCCAGGGGAGGCCAGTGGGTCTGTGTTCACGTGGGTATGTGATTGAGTAAGTGCTGCTGGGAGGTAGCTCCTGGGTGGTGAGAACACAGGTTCAAATCTGGCACACACATAAAAACAGTCAAAGGCCACATCACCTGTAGTGAGAGTGGGGTGGGGGCCACCGCAGAGGGGAGGAGGCCATCAGCTTGTGTAGGATCTGAGGCCTGCATGGCCGTCTTAGTGCTGTGGATCATGGGGATGGCAGCCCCTGACTGCTGGGCCTCATGTAGCCATTTCTCTCTTCAGATTTTCTCTACTGGCCATAGATGTTTCTTTTTTAATCCCAAATTTCAGAGAGGACATTTCCTCCTTGAAGTACCTCCTCCATACCCCAATGTGGGGCTTGAACTCACAGTGGCAAGGTTAAGAATTGCTTGTTCTACCAGTGCTCTGCTTTGTTTTGGTTGTTTAGAAAATGGACCATGAACTCTCCCCTAGCTCAGTGGTGAGCCTCATTTCTAACCACATCCCTGAGCTCGCTTCCTCCAGAGGCATGGGCCATTTGTGTTTCCTGAATGCCGAGAGTTGGTGCTCTTGCCACCCAGTCTCCCAGAGCCCCCCTCTTCCCCTCGCCCCTTGTCTCGGAAGGCAAAGGCTTCGTCGCCCTTCCACTGCACCCCACAGCATTTGTAACCCTGAATTAGAATTATAGGACACCTAGCTTTCCTCGTCTGTGAGCCCTGTGACAGTGGAGCCGGGTCTTAGTAAGGTTTCATCCACCTTGTTTGTGGAACGGTCACTCCTGACCCCTGTATCTGCTACAGGCCGCTGAGTGAGAGGTGGTGATGGGGTGAGGTGGGGGCATCCGATAGAACAGGACTGGTGCAGCTTCCACCCTCCCAACCTACCTGTGAGCTTTTTCTCCTACAGAATCTACCTCTGTGTCCCTCACCTCTCTCCTACCTGGGTTTATCTCCTGGTTGGACCCAAGTGGTCTTCAGCAGTTCCTTGTGTCTTTTTTTTTTTTTTTAATTTTATTTATTTTATTTGACAGAGAGAGAGATCACAAGTAGGCAGAGAGGCAGGCAGAGACAGAGGGGGAAGCAGGCTCCCTGCTGAGCAGAGAGCCCAATGCGGGGCTCGATCCCAGGACCCTGAGATCATGACCTGAGCCGAAGGCAGCAGCTTAATCCACTGAGCCACCCAGGCGCCCCTAGTTCATTGTGTCTTATATCCCATATGGGGCTCAACTCCTGGCTCTAGATGTTTGTTAGGCCAAGCCCTTAAGGTCTACCGTAGAAGTCTTGGCAATCACACCTGTCCGACCCACTGCAGGATGGGTCATGTTCTGATAGGTGGTGCTGGTGGCTCTGTGCTATTGGGATTTTTGGTGCCACTTCCTACCTGGGAATTTCATGGAGGGAGAGGGTGGTCCCAAAGAAGCCCACCACTAGGATGAGTAAATGAGTCTGTGTAGGGTTGCTCACTCATAAACAGTACGGTTTACGTGCTTAATGAGCCTAGCGGGTTTGACATGTGTCAGTAAGGAAGGAATGGCCGCGGGTTGGCAGGTGTTGCGGTGGGGGTTTGTGGCAGCGTCCGTAGGGGGATGCATGGTTGAGTCCATTGAGACCCTTCCCCTTGGCTTGGAAACTGGTTTTCGTACTTGGCACTGCTCAGCCTTCGCCATCCCTCCCTGCTCAGGGAGACCAGAGACAACCTGTGACCCCCGGTAGGGTTGTTTGGTTATGCTCGTCAGTATCTGGGGGCAGAGAGCTCCCGTATTTGCACACACATGGTCTCTCTCCGAGAATCCACCCTGTGCACTTTTCATCTCATCTGAGCTAGATTGCTTTTGGGTGACTGATTTGGGCAACATTTTCAGTCTTTGAAAAGACTGTCCCACATCCAGGAAGGCATTCCTAAGATGTTTCTGGAGTTGTAAGTCAGACTATTAATTATAGACGCTCAAAAGAATGCTGGTTTCTCTCCCTAAACACAACAGGCCGTTTCTAGCAATACCGAGGAAGTCTCTTATGTTTATATAAAGAATCAGAGGATGGTACTAGTGCCTGATTTTCCTCTCCATGAATTTTTCATTTTTGAGATTGCTTTTGAAAAGGTTCTATTCAAGTTTTGTGTAGTGGTTTGACTTTGCCTTTGTGTCTGGTTTCATAAATACAGTTTCATTGTTCAGTGTTCACATGGTTGTGGCTTGCTTCTTTATATATATATATATATATATATATATGTATATATATATATATATATGGTGGAATATGACTACAGGTGAATTATTTTTCTTAGTGGAACTGCCAAAAATTATTAAAATTTACCTTCAATTATATTAACTCAGGATACCACATTAAGTCAAAAAGCACAAGAAAACTTTAAAATGTTTTTAAAAGCATTCATGCATTAATATGCCTGCATTAGGGACGCCTGGGTAGCTCAGTTGGTTGGGCTGCTGCCTTCGGCTCAGGTCATGATCCCAGCGTCCTGGGATCGAGTCCCACATCGGGCTCCTTGCTCCGCAGGGAGCCTGCTTCTCCCTCTGACTCTTCCTTCCACTCTGTCTGCCTGTGCTCGCTCTCATTCACTCTCTCTCTGACAAATAAATAAATAAAAATCTTTAAACAAAATTAAAAAAAATTAAAAAAAATATGCCTGCATTTTGGGGTTGCAGGGCTTATTTTAAGAAAAGTTAAATTTCTTAAATCTAATTTGGCAAAGTAAAGTGGATTATCTTTCCAAAAGAAATTTGTCAGTTGTTTATCCTACTTGCATTTCTTCTCCATTTATTTGTAATTTTAAAAATTTGTACTTTGTGTTTGTGTGGGCTTTTTTTTTTTTTTTTTTTTCCCCTGCAGAGAAACTAAGTCACCCTTTCAAAAGCATGCTAACTAATAGCTCACATATTCCAGTTGCATTGTTCGGGTTTTGTTTTCTTTCCGAATCCTGTGTCGTCCTTCCCCCATTTGAAAATGTAGTGATGTTGTTTCTATGGAAACAGTGATGTCATGGGTATGAATGGGGCTGAGTGACCACCAAGAGTGCCATATATCAAGGCCAGTGATAGAGCCCAGCTTTACCTATGAAGTTGCTAATGGGGCTCTGTTGTCAGCAGCTTGCAAGATATATGGCCGGGAGGAAAGTACATTTGTGTAGCCATTCTGGACAGCCCATATGGAGTGAGTGTGTGTTTGTGAAGCCATGTGTGTTTGATTGTGAAATAAATCCTTCACAGTTGACTGTAGATCATCTGGATTCCCAGGTCTGTAGGGTGGGAACTTGAAACCTATGAAATCAAGTCCCCACCGTCCCTGGAAGGAAAGGGGAGAAAGATCTTTGTCTCCAAGGTTTGGCATCCAGATACGAAAGACTTGTGATGTCAGCATTAATACGAATAGAAGCTTGTAAAGCATGTAAGATACAGGCATCAATACAGACCAGACGTAGAGTTTTGCTTGCATGAATTTAAGTGTTCTTTCCATGTAACATGCAGTGAATAATAGAGATAAGTGGTGACTAATTGATCAGAGCCAGAGTCCTGTTAAGCAGCCAACCATACCATAAGTTACACATCCAAAGAGTGTGGTCCTGTTCAAAGAGGTGGTCTGGAAAGGTTAACCTCGTCATTCAGTGATAACTCCCACTTTTATTTACTTAATTATTTTGACTTTCCTATTTAAGAGCTATATCTAGATCTTGTGGCTCACTCTTTTGACTACTATCAGGATAAATGATATTTGATTTTTTTTTTAATGTCCAGAAGTCATGTGAAACCAAGTCTAATCATTGGTTGCCTATCTTAATAACTCAACTTATTGCTAATTCCAGTTGAAACGTGAGATATGTTAATGAAATGACGAGGCTGATGATGATGTGGTTTATATATTCATTCTAAAGTAACTTCTTAAAGGGAGATTTCCTCAGAGTTCCAGACAGGAATTATTTGTTGAAATCTACTGTGCTCCCTGGGGTGCCTGCTTGGAAAGTTAACATTTATTTGGATATGTAAGTGCAGTTATGCTGGACAGAAGTACAGTTCCCTGGTAAACATTGTCTAAGTCCATTCAGACTGCTGTATCAACACCATAGATGGAGGGTGGCTTTTCAACCCCAGAAATCTCTTTCTCCCAGTTGCGAATGCTGGAAGTCTATGATCCTAGCACTGCACGGCCAGGTTTGGTGAGAACCCTTTCCTGAGTTGCAAACAGCCATTTTCTCATTGTTTCCTTTCCTGGCAGAGAGGGCAGGGGATCTCTCTGAGGTCTTTTTTTAAAAAGGACACTCATCTAGTTCTTGAGGATTTCACCCTTATGACCTAATCATCCCCCCAAAGCCTCACATCCTAATACCATCCCAAGAAGCAGTAGGATTTCAACATAGGAATTTTGGAGGGATCCAACTGTTAAGTCCGTAACAAAACATAAATCTCCTTTGGCATCAGGGAAGATTTTCCATGTAAGTCAAATTTTCAGGGAACCCAAGTCTCCCCCTCTGAGACTTACCTTTCAAAATTCAGGATCATTTAATTGAGATACTCTCATGGTCCCGCATCCTTTTTCTTAAACCTTACAGAATGAAATGAACTTTTTTCTCATGACTCCCAAGTCTTTATTTTGAATTGCTGGTGATATTGGACCCTGAGACAAAGAAGTTGCTGTCCTCCACCCAGAGGTCCTTGAACGAGCACAGAGCTAATTTATGCCCACTTCAGAGGACACAGGTTGCTTCATTGATTGGTTGTTGAGTTTTCACTGACTTTCCACCTTTTTCTGTTTCATCCTTTGCTTTTAGGTCACTGGCAGTTGCTTTTTGCCACTGTCCGTGCACCTGTCTGTGCTCAGCTGAATAACAACAGCCCCTCAAAGATACCCCAGCCAGGTGTCACTTCATACTGCAAAAGGCATTTTGCCAATGGGATCAGGAAGGGATCTCCAAATGGGAGCTTGCCCTGGATTATCAGGGGGCCCAGAATCATCACAGAGGTCCTTATGAGAGGTGGGCAGGAGAGTCAGAGGTTCCAAAGACACTGCCCTTGCTGGTTTATGAAGAGACCCCAAGCCAAGGACTGCAGGCAGTCTCTAAGAGGCGAAAAAGTGGATAAAACTGATTTTTCTAGAAGGAATGCAGCTCTGCAGACTCATTTTAGACTTCTGGTATCCAGATTTGTAAGAGCTTAAATCTGTGGCATTTTTAAACCTCTAAATTTGTGGTAATTTGTTCTAGCAGCTACAGGAAAAAAAAAAAAAAAAAGCTACCACCCCTGGCTTGTTTCCCTTCTAATCTGATGCATTAAGTCAGGTTACTGAATTGGTTAGAAAAATACCATCTGTCCAATAACCGTTTGTTATCGGTTATGTGCCAGGTGTTTAGGATGGAGTAAGCCCAGTGTGTCCTAGATCTCAGCTTTGCTGGCTTCATTGTCCCCCTGGAAGGTAGACCTGGGGAAAGACCGTAGAACACGTAATTACAACCTAGTGTATTAGACGCTGAAATTGAATTCTGAACAAAGAGTGCTAGGAATTCAAAAAAGGGGCATCTCTTATTTTGGGGGACCCAGAATGGTTGGGCCTTCTAGAATGAATGTATGTGTATTTGGCAGAGAGAAGGTGTGTGGAAGAGGAGGCCTGCCTCATAGAGAAAGTGGTAGCTGGGCGAAGACGGTTCCAGGTAATGCCGAAGGTGTAAATCACCCTGGGTTTGCCTGAGAGGGAAGTAAATGAAGTTGTACAGGAGCCCACCCCTGTCTTGGTGTTCTGCAGTTCCTTTACCTTTCACTCTGCATGGTGGCTAGATCTGGGATCCTTCAAGCTGCAAAATAACACCTGTAGATAGGAGAAGCATTGATTACTATGAATAATAAACCAAAGGAACACCTAACCTGTGGCTGGTATATTTTCTGGAATATTCCAGAAGCTCACATTCTTTCATTGATCACAGCAAAGAGCAGCTCCTGATCCCAAGATCAGCTTCATTTTCAGATGCTGGAGACGCTCAGTGGCATCCTCACTTAATCTCACAACCTTGAATCATGTCACAAAATATAACCAGTTTTTCCCTTTTAGGCCAGATTTCCTGTGTGTGTGTGTGTGTGTGTGTGTGTGTGTGTATAGGGGAGTAGTTTCATCATGTAGTAATCTAGTGATATTCTAATGAAGATTTTGTTAATTCATAGCATAGAGGAATGAAGAATACAGAATCCCATTTAGATTAGTTTATATTTTTAAGAAGGGAAAATAGGGCATCTGGTTCACCAAGAATTTATAGCTACTTTTAATTGCAAATTATGTAGAATAGAATGATTTAGCATCCCTTTGTTCCTACTTAACAGTGATAGTGATCACATCCAAAATATTTATTGAGTACCAGCTAAGTACAAAGCTTTGTTTAAAGTGCCGTGGGAGGTTTAGAGCGACCAGTAATCTCACTAGTCACGTTGAAAAAAAAAAAACACTTAATCACTTAACCCATTTATCAAGTCCTTTAAATGAGCCAGGCACCCTTCTAATCTCTTTAGATATATTATCTTGTTTGATCTTGAGAAGAATGGCTCACTTGCTACCCATACCCCAAATTTCTCATCGCTCTCACATCTTAAAAGGGCTTCCAACCCCAGTCTTTCTGAGAGAGTAAGTCTTGTCAAAAGAACTGGTGATTACTCTCTCCAAATGTGACTGGATGTTTTTAGTCTTCCTCCCAAATTTCTCAGGAATATTGTTGCCACTGACCATCATCATCTCTTTTAAATTTTTTGGCTTACAGAATACATCCTACTCTCCTGATCTCACGCACTCTGGCTATTCTTTCTATTGGATTGGACCATTAGAAATTTCTGGTAGTCCACCATTTTGGTCTAGAAAGTGGCATTTTCCTATGATTTCATAGAGAAGTAGACCCTCCTATTCTAGTCTGCAAAGTTCAGAGTTCTTTCACTCTTTACTTTCCCCGAGAGTAGTCTCCTTACATTCATAACTACACACAGGCAATCCAGAATTTATATTTCGGGCTTAGACTTCTTCCCTGACGGCAAAGTTTGATCATTTTCCCTGCTGCCTACTTGACCTCCCTTCTTGCATTTCTTAAAGACACCTCAGAATTGTCCTGTCCAGAATCCAACCCTCCCTCCATGAGTCTGTTCTATTCCAGTTATCCTGTCCAGGGACTGGCACCACCATGTATCCAGTTGCCCAAGTATCAGCAACCTCCGTCTGGGTTCCTGGCTCGTTCTGGTCAATATCCAATCCAGCTGTAGACCTTGTCCCTTTTATTGCTAAACTAGGTCTTGAGTCCAATTACTTCTCCATTTTTATTCAGGAAGCAGAGTATCAAGCAAGTAAAGAGTTCACAGTGGAAGAGAGATGCCAGGAATAGAATGTCAGCAAGCTGGTGGGGTGGGTATGGAAATGCCGGATGAGTTTTGGTGCTTCCCAGGAAGGTACCATAGCCATGAATGGCCTGCTAAGAAGATTACTCCCTTTTATTTATTTATTTTTTAATGATCTTATGTGTTTGTCAGAGAGAGCGCACGAGAGAGCACAAGCAAGGGTTGTGGCAGGGAGAGCAGGCAGAGGGAGCAGCAGCCTTCCTGCCGAGCCAGGAGTCCCATGCGGGGCTTGATCCTAGGACGCTGGGATCATGACCTGAGCCAAAGGCAGCTGCTTAACCAACTGAGCCACCGAGGCAAACCAATTACCACCTTTTAAATTCCCTTCTAATCTTTCTGCTGATATGGACACCCGGTGATAATTAACCTTTACCAGTGCTCTCACAGGGCTATACAAAGATGACGTTTTAATTTCACTGCTGCCAGTGACACCTTTGTCTTCTGGTTCTTGGCCTCTCGTCACTCCTGAGTCTCAAGCATTCGGTTCCTTTTGTTGGTGAAGTACTCACCAGAGGGTCTGTTTTCACATTATGGAATAACTCTGCACTGCCTTCTGTTGAATGCGGGGTTTCTAACTTACCGTGGTAGATGAAGGTATCAGCTGTTGCCACATTTCACCAGGATGCTTGTAATTCTGACCTCCACCCCTTTCTTCCAAGAGGACACACATTTCAGTAGTGGGCCATGGGATGTTAAGCCACAATGTCACGACTGCCCTTCCGTAGTCAAGTTGGTGGGGATGTGGCTTCTTAGGAAGGTGCGTGGAAGACTCAAACCTTCCTTACGGTTTCTGAAGGGAGTGGTGTCCTGATGTTGGGATACCAGGTCTTGGGCACGAGAGCTGCTCTCTTTGGTAGTACGGTGTGGTGGAGGTGGTCTGTCTGGTTCTTTTCTGACACCTGTGGCAGGGGTCAAGTACAAACAGATCATCATGACACGCAGTGAGTCATTACAGGGTTTTTGACACAGCCCCATAAAGAGAACTATATGTGGCAGGCCTACAGTAAGTGGGAAAACTAGCACACAGATCAAAGAGCTTCTCCCTGTGCTGTTTAATAGAACAGTACTTCCAGATTCATATTTCAGGAGAGGAGTGGCTGCTTCTGTTCGTTTTAGCATCACTAAGATTAGTTCAGAGAATCCTGTAGAATTTTTTCCGGCTTAGGGAACGGTCTTGGTGGATTGGCTGTATGTATGTATCTCTCCCTCTCTCCGGAAGCCTCCCTGGGATAACTGTTAAGGCAAAGATCAAGAGAGGAAAGAGTCAGTAAAAGGATTTCAATGACTTTTTAGAAGTTGGAATGCATGGATGTGTTGATGGCCTTAATCGAACAGAAGCAACTTCAGGTGACAGGTAAGTTGGCTGATGTGGGAAATCCCTGGACAGACTCAAGACACGGAAGCACCAGCTATTGCAAAAGCAGGGGAAGGCACCCCAGTTTTTAAAAAGTTCATGAGTTAGGGGTGCCTGGGTGGCTCAGTGGGTGGAGCGTCTGACTCCTGATTTCGGCTCGGGTCATCATCTCAGGGTCCTGAGATTGAGACCCCCATCAGTCTCTGCCTCAGCAGGAAGTCTGCTTGACATTCTCTCTCTTTCTCTGCCTCTGCCCCTTCCCCTCTGTAAGATGTACACACGGGCTCTCTCAAAAAAATAAAAATTTTAATACAAATGTTCAAAGTAGAAGTCTTCCTACTTAACCAGTGGGGCTCTAGAGCTTCCCCTCCTGTTTCTGGAACATTGATGGCAAGATTTTTCTCTGGAGAAACTGAAGGTCCCAGAGAAAACATCTTTAGGCCTTGACATTGGGTTTCTGCAGCTAGAAGGTCACTTTGCATCCTCATCAGTCTGCAGCAAGGCTCCCTGGGCAGTGGGGCCTTCCTGGCAAGCAGCCCCACCCCCACACAGAGCATTTCCAGTCAGCTTTTGACTTCCTCCTTCTGAAATGAGGACAGGCGGCCCCAAATCAGGAGATGTTCGAGGAAACTATCCAGTGTAATAGATACCAAAATAAAGGGAAGGAGGAAGCTGAGGAAACAGACACAGCAGAGATGAGAAAGAAACCTGAAAAAACAACCCCCCAAACCCCTAGAAAATTAAGACACTACTTCCTAAACTAAGAACAGGAGGCTAGGAAAGAGAAATCACGAGAGAACGCTCCAAAATTAAAAATGACAATCAGACTTAAAGTAGAAGGGTTGAAAATTCTCAGGAAAAAGAAAGGAACCAAAAATTAGAGAGAAAAGACTGATTATCAGGTTTGCTTCTCTAGGAAGGTCAACATCTGATGAGTTCTGAAAGAGAAACAGTAAATAGGAAATTGTCAAAGAAGCAACACAAGAAAAATTTCCAAATTGAAGTCTCCACATTGAAAGGACCTACTGAGTGCCCGGGAAACCCAGGCACCTCCAGGATCAAGTTTGAGTCCAAATGCAGCTGTGCCAGAGGGCTGTCCCTCTCCCTATTGGAAGAGGCCACAATCTGTCACCAGGGAGGACTCTTGCTCTGTCCTTCAAGCCCCTTGAATTCAGGAAGAGCCTGTCCCCTTGCAGCAAGTTTCTTATGGTAAAATACCCCTTTAGAGACCCTTGGTTATCTTATTTATTCAGTATCAAATGTAATGTCCCTGTTTTAAAATTGGATTTTCTTTTATCTTGGTGGTGGCTGTCGGGGAATGGAAAGATACAGAGATATGAAATGAGGGGCCTTTTGTACACCTTTTTGAGAGTAATTTGAAACATTTTAAGAAAGAGATCATGGCTGATATTTCAGGGAGTGGAATGGATAAACACATTTGAGTTTTAAAAAAAATCTGTTCATTTTTGAGCGGTGATCTGAATGTAATTGGTTACTTCTGAGTATCATCCTGATCAGAAAAAAGATGGGGAGAAATAAAATCAACTTGGCTCATTTTAGCCTGGAGAAAAATAGTTCTCTTTTTTGGCACAATTATTCCAAGCCAATAAATTGTTAAGATGACATATGATTGTGGAGCTTAGTCATAGAAGAGCCTTTGATTTGGACTCACAATGCGGTGATTGCTACGAACAAGGTGACCATTAGAGGTAATTTTCTATGGGGCTCCATGGCTACTGTTCTTTCTCCTTTTTCAGGTTTTTTTTTTTTTTTTTTTTTTTTTTTTTTTTGGGAAAACGTAAGGAAGTATGCAATTTACCTGTGGTCCAGTCAGTAGCCTGATTTCCTATAAGCTGTTAAGCTCTTAGGAACTGAGAAGTAGGTCAAATAGGCAGAGTTTGTGTGTTTCCTGAACTCAAGTAACTTTTTAAAGTGTCGCACTCAGAGTCTGAGGGCAGGAACCTGTGTTCTCAGATGTAATGGTGCTTTGACTTTCCTTTCGATAGCCATCAGAATAACCACATATTGAAAAAGGAAAAATAAATGGAAGGAGAAGTTGGCTGTATTGAGAAGACTGTCTTTCTCCAGGTTTAAAGGGTGCCTAGCCAAGAGCTTCCCCTGGCCAGTGTTCTTCCTGTCCGGGATCTGTCTGTCTGTAGGTGTGGGTGGCGTGTGCAAGCTTGGTAGGAGAGCGACTTGTACATGTTCTCACCTCCCTGGGACAGCTGGCCTCCCTGGAGTGTTCCTTGCTTCTTCCCTGGCCCTCATATTCTCAATTCTGTGGCCCAAGTGTACTCTCTACATTGTCAGATCAAGTCCTTCCATTTGGCTGAAAATCCTATAACAGACACTACATTGGATATAAAGCTGAACCTAGAGAGCACCTGCCTTCAAAGAACTGAGTTGGGTTGAGAAGATGAGAGAGGACACGTTCCAAGTAAAGAGTGTTAGCGTGATTTGTATTCAGCGTAGTTAGGAAACCAGCCCCCCGAGTACTCAGTGCCGTAGCAGCACGAAAGAAATTCCTTTAAGTTCCGGTAGGAAGCATGAGCATGAGCAGAAGGGAAGGGCAAAGAGGGAGAGAGAAGTAGACTCCTCGCTGAGCAGGGAGCCTGGTGTGGGGCTCGATCCCAGGACCCCAAGATCATGACCCAAACTGAAGGCAGGTGCTTAGCTGATGAAGCCTCTCAGGTGCCCCCAGGTCTTAATTTTTTAAAAGAAAAATTTGAGGTGTTATGATCCTGGGGTCCTGGGCTCAAGCCCCAGTCAGGCTCCCTGCTCAGCGAGAAGTCTGCTTCTTCCTCTGCCTTGGTCCGTCTGCCCACTCCTGGCTGGTGCTTTTGCTTGCTCTCTAAAATAAATAAAATCTTAAAAAAAAAACAAAAACGTTAAGATCTCATTTGTCAAACAGAATATTATGTGGAATGCCAACATATTAAACATGAGAGCTGTAGGCTGCAGGTCGGGGGACGCACATTTCTGCCTGTGTGGTTTCTCAGCCCTGAAGTGGTCGCTGAGGCTCTGTCCCAAGCCCAGGGGTCTGCAGAGTCAAGCTTAGATGTCACATGTGTCAGGGAGCAGTTTGGTAGAAGGGAAACTGGCCGCTTTGGGTCCGTTGGCCGAAAGCGTTGAATAGCGGGTTTTGAGTCTCTTGTTTAGGCAGTCTGTTGTTTTAGAAAATTTTTGGTCAGAACCTGTTATATATAGTGTTTCAAGAAGATTAGGATCATGGCAGGGTGCATTTTTGGGGCCCTCCCTCACCCTGCAGCATCATCTTCAGGACACCCCTGAAATTAGGGGGAGAAACAGAAAAGACACGAGGCCAAGTTGGAGAGCGCTGGCCTGGGTGAAGTGGGATCATGGGAAAGTGCTCGGAGACTTCCAGAAGGCTGGAGGGCAAGACTCACGTACATGGGTTAGAAGAAACCTCTCTGGGTGGTAATGATGCAGAGCGGGGGGACGGTAAGGGGGTGCCTCTGAGAGAAGTTCCCCTGTATGTGGATTTGGAGATGAGGCCGGTGTTCAGGAGCTGACAGGGTGGTGGGCTCGGTGTCGCCCGGTGGCAGACTCCTGCCTAGGAAATGCCGAAAAAGGATTTCTGCCTGTTGGAGTGTTGGACTTGGCCCTGAGAGCCTGTGCCTGTAGAGACACATCCACTCTTGATTACAGCTCCCGAAGGGAAGGGGTGACTGCCCCGGGGCCACAGAAATGGCCTCCCAAAGGCGCCAGGGTACCAGACAGAGTGGAGAAGGCTTGGATGCAGAGCAGTGGGAGGACCTGGGGGACCTGGGGGTGTCTGTCGCCCCAGCCCAGTGATCCAGCAGGTGTCTGGATGGGCTAGCCGTGTAGGGAGCCCTGGGGCTGGGGAGTCTTCCCCATCTCGTCCGGCCGGTGTGAGGTTCTCCCGGCCTGCACTGTAGGGCACCACAGGAGCCCTCGCTCTTAACCTGGAAGGGACAGGATCTGGGACCGTCACTGTCATTGGCACTGCTGTGGGAACAGCGCTCCTGACAGTCTGTTCCCGCCCTGGAGGTGTGGAGTGGAGGGACCTCCTGAAGAGGAGGAGGTTGGAGCATCCCCCGGTCCTAATGTTTCATCCAGCCCAGACCATTTTGGTTTTCATTTTATTTTTCAAATTAATTTAAAATTTAAATTAAAAATGTAAACTAAAGATTTTAAATGTCATTTATTTTTAAAGTTAACAGGGTAAAATCGATTTTATGATATAGTTTTGTGAATTTTAGCCGCTAGGCTCTAGTGGCCGCGACCACGATTAGGGTGCAGCACTGTCTCCGTCACCCCCTTCTCCCTGGTGCTGTCCCTTTGTGGCTCTACCCGCTCCCCAGCCCGAAGCCTTGGCAATTACCCCTTTGTTCTCTGTCTCCAGTTTTGCCTTGAGGATGGCCTATAACTGGATTGTACACCTGGATGTAACCTTTGAGTCTGCCTTTTGCATTCAAAGTGTAATGTTTTTGAGATGCTTCCAGGTTTTGTGGGAATCAGTAGTTCATTTTCATGTGTTAGGTTTTTTTTAACCGTCCAACCAATTTACCATTTTAGTTTTTTTTTTTTTAAGTTTTTAAATTTCCACTGGTAAACACAGTGTTGTGTTAGTTTCAGGTGTGCTGTTTAGTGCTTCATCCCCCGGTGGTCCTCACAAGAGCCTCCTTCATCCCCATCACCTGTTCCCCCCCTGCCCCCCCACCTCCCCTCTGGTGACCAGCAGTGCGTTCTCTAGAGTGAAGAGGCTGTTTCTTGGTCTCTCTCCCTCCCCCCAGCCCCTTTGCTCGTTTGTTTTGTTTCTTAAGTTCCACATATGAGTGAAATCATATGGTATTTGTCTTTCTCTCACTGACTTATTTCAGTCAGCGTCATACCCTTTAGCTCTATCCATGTTGTTGCAAATGGCAAGATTTCAGTCTTTTTTTTTTTTTTTTTTTTTTTTAATTTGTCAAAGAGAGAGAAAGCACAAGCAGGCAGAGTGGCAGGCAGAGGCAGAGAGAGAAGCAGGCTCCCCACTGAGGAAGGACCACAATGCGGGACTCGATTCCAGGCCCCTGGGATCATGACCTGAGCCAAAGGCAGCAGCTTAACCAACGGAGCCACCCAGGCATCCCAGATTTCACTCTTTTTGACAGCTGAGTAATATTCCGTCGTGTATACACACCACGTCTTCTTTATCCATTCATCCACTGATGGACACTTGGACTCTTTCCATGACTTGGCTGTTGTGGATGCTGCTGCTGGAAGTATCAGGGTGCATGTATCCCTTTGAATTAGTATTTTCCTATTCTTTGGGTAAAGATTTAGTAGCACAATTGTGGGATTGCAGGGTAACTCTATTTTTAACTTTTCGAGGAAACTCCATACCATTTTCTGGAATGGGTGCACCAGTTTTCATTCCCACCTGTGATTTTTTTTTTTAATAATGATACACCTCACACTTGAACTACATATTTTCCTTATGACTTTTGATTATATTCCATTATATAGATGTACCACAGTTTATTTACCTGCTGGAAGGATATTGGGTTGTTTCTAATTTTAGTGATTATAAATAGAGCTGCTAGCGTTTCCTATACGAGTTTTTGTGGGAACATAAGTTTTTCTTTCTTTGGGTAAATACCTAGTTGAGCTATCACTGGCCATATGGTAAGCATATGTGTAACTTTAGGAGAAACTGCTCAACCATTTTCCAGAATGGGTGTGTTATTTGACATTTCCATCAGCAGCCTATAAGAGGCCCAGTTGTGTTCCATCCTCGCTAGTGCTTGGTGGTAGTACCATCTATTTATTTATTTGTTTGTTTGTTTGTTTGTTTATTTTTTACTTTAGCTATTCTAATTAGTACAGAGTGGGATCTCCTTGTGGTCCCATTTACATGTCCCTAACGGCTAATGATGTTGAGCATCTTATCATGGGAAGCCATTATTCCTGCCTTCGTGGACTGTGCTGTTGTCTTAGGGAGCTATGATGATGTCTGGACACAGCTCAGTAGGCCCTAGGATGCCGACTTCAGAAGTTCCAGTGCACACAAATAACATTATGCCATCCTTTCCTAGGCAAGACTCACTGTGGTTATGTTTCCTGCTGTCACACAGCAGCTCTGAACCGACCTCCAAACCCCGCTGGCTTCTTTTCATGGGTTTCTTGGCCTTCCTGTGTCCTCTGAGGAAGTGAGGAAGTTCTGCTTGTCTCTTGCCCAGTTTTTACTTGGAATTTTTTTTTTAATGAGTTTTGAGTGTTCCTTAGGTATTTTGGATGTGTCTTTGGTCAGATGTGTAACTTGCAAATATTGTCTCCTGGTTGTAGCTTGTCTTTTTCTTCAAGTCAAACTGGCTTCCACAGAGCAAAAGTTTTTAAAATTTTGATGAAGTCCAATTTATCAGAACATTTTCTTTGGCGGTTCCTGTTTTTAGTGTCAGGCCTAAGTATTCGGTATAACAACCTGTAACCTGTTGGTAATGGGATGGAAGAGACGATGTAGTCGAGTGGAGGTTATGGGATGCGCCTGCTGATGGGGTGGCCAGCATTCACCTCTTACGCCTCTTTGCCTCTTGGTTCCTCTGGGTGTGTTGCATCTCACTCTAGTACCTTAGAACCACCTGGGGAGCTTTTAAAAAATCCCAGTGTCCAGGCTGCACACCACACCAATGAAATCAGAATTTCTGGGGGTGGGATCCGGATGGGGATTTCATCAGCATCCCAGATGGTCGCATTGTACGGCCAGGGTGGAGAACCTTTGCTGCGCTTCGTGATCCCTTGGATCTGGAGGAAATATTGCCACCTGCTGACAGTAGGAAATTATTATGTTTGGAAATAAGTCAGTAACTCTTCAGATTGTACTCCCTTCTGGGAACTTGTGCTCTGGATACTATTTTTTTTTTAAATCCTTTTTGTCTATTAGAGTTTGATTTTTGGCCATCAAAGGTGGGCTGTTTATGAGAAATACCCTCTCTCAATTTTTAATGTAACCAGGATAATAATATTACAGTTGGTGGGAATCATAAAATACTAGGATAAAAACAAAACCCTTAGGGATCATTCGTTCAGACAGTTAAAGTTTCCAAATACCTTTTGGGTGTACATGCGAGCTCTAGACCCTTGCTACTCAAACCTTGCTCTGGAACCTTGTTGAGAAATGCATCCGTGCCCCACCTCCCACCTCCCCAGCCTGTAGCTTAGGAAGACCCCCGCGTGAGTCACGTGGACCGTCAGGTTTGAGAAGCACCACGTTAGAGAATCATTAAGTGGAAGCTTCTGGGAGTAGATTTCAGACTCCTCATGGAAGCTGCTTTTCAAACACAACTGCTGCTGTCCTCTTAAAGGCTGAATGATCACTTGACGGAGACAACACCATTACTCCAAGAACCCTCCCAACTCCTCCTTCTCAAGTAGTGTCTTTAGGTCTCCTGAGAGTGACCCTTTCGCTCCCATCTTTCATTATACCACGAACATTCATCTCAGTCCCCTGATCTGTCCACTGTTTCCCCCCCTTAAACCCGAGAACACCCGACCCTCATGGGTGAGCGCAAACACAGGCGTCTCAAATCTCTCCTCGCCTCTGCATGCTGCAGATGGGGCCAAGCCCAGGAGGGAGAGCCCTGGAACAAAGACTTAGGAGAGAAAAGGAGGGGGGAAGCCTCACGTGAGCTCACCCGTGCGCCGTCCCTGTTGAAAGCATCGCTACTTTTTCCAGGCAGAGGATTGAGAGATGGCTTATTTATCCTGCTTCTCTGTCTCTATAGGAATTTTTTTTTAAAGCTTTTATTTATTTATTTATTTGTCAGAGAGAGAGAGAGAGAGGCAGAGAGAGGACACAAGTAGGCAGAGTGGCAGGCAGAGGCAGAGAGAGAAGCAGGCTCCCTGCTGAGGAAGGAGCCCGATGTGGGACTCGATCCCAGGACCCTGGGATCATGACCTGAGCTGAAGGCAGTGGCTTAACTGACTGAGCCACCCAGGCATCCCTCTACAGGAATTTTATCAGTGCGTTTTCTTCATTCTTACAGCCCAGTACTAGGTCTATGTTCCTGGCCTTTCTTGGGGTACCCCTTTCTACTCTCGGTCCTTTTGGAATCTTCGGTTCTGATACCGGGATTGATGTTCAGCCTGTGCCCCTCTGCTTTGCACTTCTTTCAAAACCCTAAAGCATGTGACCCCCACGAAGCTTTCTGTGCAAAACTCTAATAATTTGTTCTCCAGCTGAGAACCCGCCCCTGTCCCTTGCACGCTTTCTCCCTTCCACTCTCTTCCCTTGCTTCTGGGTCGGGCGTGGGCCCATCCCCGCACACTCGCTGCAAGGATGGATGCGGTGTCAGTCGCACTGAGAACTGGGAAGAGTCTCCGACGTAATCCAGCCCAGGACCCTCATTTCACAGAAGGAAAGGGCGGTTCCCAGAGAGGTTAAGTGTTCCACTCAAGGTCACACAGCCAAGAGCATAAGCCTGGCTTCTTCAGGAACCCTCATAACCCTCGATGCAAAGGGTTTCATTTAACTTTACAAGGTGGCTGTGGGATGCTCATAGCTTACAACAAGGTTGCCCGGGGAGGTCACGGTGCATGATTGATGTCTTTCTTTTAAAGATACCTTAGAAAGATCGAAGGATTCAGTATTGTCTCATAACCCATTTGGATCTGAGGAAGAAAACCCTTAAATCTTCCATACACGGCTTTCCTAAATACTAGCAGACCTCTCCTCCCGGTAGCATGTCTGTCTGTCTGAGTGTGTGTAGGGACGAGTTACACTGTTGAAGCATTTTTTTCTTTCTTCCTCTGAAAGGCTAGTTCAACGTTCCTGTCTTCTAAATTATGAGCCTCACCATTTAGAGGAGCATCTGGGTTGGATACTAGAGGGGAAGGCAGAACTGGTCCTGTGGGTCACAGCTGCTTAATTCATGGTTCTTCACCCACTCTGCCTCGGGTTTTGCTCAGAAGGTGCTACTAGGTATTTCTCACGTGCCATGAGCGCCGGCGGAGGGGAAAGCAACCCGAGAGCAGTAGCTTATTATTAGTGCTGGTTCTTATCCTGCTCCATAAATCACCCCTGTGAGTCCCCTTAATCATTCCGGTTGTCGTTCAGCTCCCCATGACCTGTCAACATGCTCCGGGTTGGAAAAAGTGATGGCTGTATTTCTCTCCCCCAGGAGCAGGCGCCACGCACGGGCTCCCCTGAGTGCGCAGCCCCAGACCGCCTGCCCTTGACGCTCTGCTGCTGCCCGCCATCGGGGGCCTGTTGGATATGCCCCCAGCCAGCGTGCCGGTCTCCTGACCCTGCAGATACTTCCCTCCCCTGGAACATTTGTGTCTGGATCGACCTTTCGCCCCTTCCTTGCTGTTCCAAACAGCGAGAACTTGGATATTTCCTGCCCCCAAACCCCGCCTCTGTTCAGAGGGCCCCTTTGCCATATTTTCATGACCTCATTGGCATTCTGCACCCTTCCCAGGTCACTGACCTGTGTCCCTGGGTGTGGAACAGGGTAGGAAGCAACTGAGGAAATGAGAGCAAGCCAGTGTGAGTGTGTGGGAAAGGACGGGGGAGGGGGGAGGGGCATCGCGGCTGTCCACTGAGCAGCCTGAGAATGTTCCAGATTCTGTAAAGTTGGTTTCTTTCTTTCTTTTTTTAAAAAAAATTTATTTATTTGACAGAGAGAGCACAAGTAGACAGAGAGGCAGGCAGAGAGAGGGGGAAGCAGGCTCCCTGCTGAGCAGAGAGCTTGGTGTGTGGCTCCATCCCAGGACCCCGAGACCATAACCTGAGCCCAAGGCAGAGGCTTAAGCCACTGAGCCACCCGTGAAGTTAGTTTCTAATTCTTCCTTCTTTTCTTTGTTGTAAGGTGGGGTGCCTGCACACCAGAGAGCTCGTTATGCTTATATTGGATGTATGGAGGAATGAATGAATCACTTCATTTGCTAGAGCCAGGATCCCCGGCCCGTGAAAAGAACAGATACCATGAAGTCATGAGCACAGGGAGGGGGTCAGAAGATATGGGTTCCGGACTCGGGTTTTCTGCTCATGAACCTGAGGAACTTTTTCTTGGGCCATCTTTGGGCAGTGGCTTTCTTCATTCCTAAGATGCGATGTTTGGTCAACGGTTGTGGTCCCGACCATTTCGAACACAAGCATTCCTCTAAAATTTTGTTAATGAAATATTTCAGGGCTACAAAATGCATAAAATGGAATGTAGGAACCACACACCAGAATTCTCTCCCGACAGAATGGTTGGATCTTTAGTTGCCTTTGATTTAGGAAATGTATGACAGCAAAGAGCCATGGTGCTGTTCTAAGAATCTGTATTTTAATTGCTAACAGTAGTAGCCATACTTTAAAACACAGTACCCATATGAACAAGACACACTGATTCCGTCTAATGCAATTCTAGAGGCCGATAAAAATACGAACGAGTTTTTACAATACGCTTCTGGGACCCAGAGTGGTGTTTCTGAACAGTGCGATCTCTATTACCACCAGTATCCCCCCAAAATGCCAACTTCTGGCCCAACCTCAGATCTGCTGAATGAGCATCTCTGAGGGCTGGGTCTGGAATTTTGCTTTTTTAAAAAAAAAAAATCAGGTATGCCAAGTGGAATTTAAAACTTGAGTTTCAGATCTCTTGATCTACAGAGCTGGGTCAATATATAAGCTCAACATTTATGATACAATGGCAGTGAATATTCCTTTCTTTAAAAAGTAGCTCCTCTGGTTCCTTTTGAGTATTTTGCAGCTTAGAGAGATTTTACTTATACCCAACTTTCACTTATAGGTCTTGCTAAAATGAGATGCTGGGCTTGAGGTTGATTGATTATTAGGAACTAAATGTCTTCACGTAGGGTTCACAGGAAACTTCACAGGTATTTCAGAATTTGGTTTTAGTCCTGACTATGGTCTTTACCTTGCTCACATTTTTTTTTTTATGATTTATATGCTTTTTTAAAAACTTTAAGTTCAATTAATTAATCAGGTAGTGGATTATTAGTTTCAGATGTAGAGTTCATTGATTTGTCAGTCTTATTTATTTAATTAATCAATAGTAATAATTAAACATTAAACTTAATTTAGTAATTAATTATATATTATAGTATATATAATATCCTATATACTATCATATAAATATTAATATATATTTATTTAATACCCAGTGCTCATTATATCATGTGCCCTCCTTAATGGCCATCAGCCAGTTACCCCATGCCCCCACCACCCCCACTCCAGCAATCCTTAGTTTGTTGCCTATGATTAAGAGTCCCTTAAGGTTTGTCTTCCTCTCTGATTTCTTCTTCTTTTATTTTTCCCTCCCTTCCATTACGATCCTGTTTTGTTTCTTAAATTCCACATATGAGTGAGATCATATGATAATTTTCTCTGATTGACTTATTTCACTTAGCAAAATACCTTCTGATTCCAGCCACATCATTGCGAATGGCAAGATTTCAAATTTTTTGATGTCTGAGTAGCACTCCTTTGTATATATATATACACCACATCTTTATCCATTCATCTGTCAATGGACACCTGGAGCCTTTCCATATTTGGCTATTGTGGACATTGCTGCTATAAATATTGGGGTGCAGGTACCCCTTCCGATCACTACATTTGTATCTTTGAGGTAAATACCTACTCATGCAATTGCTGGGTTGTAGGGTGGCTCTATTTTTAACTTTTTGAGGAATCTCCATACGGTTTTCCAGAGTGGCTGCACCGGCTTGCGTTCCCACCAACAGCGGAAGAGGAGTCCCCTTTCTCCGCATCCTCGCCAACTTCTGTTATTTCCTGACATGTTCATTTTAGCCGTTCTGACGGGCATGAGGTGGGATCTCACTGTGGAGTGTAGTTCCCTGATGCTGAGTGACACGGGGTTTTGCTCACCTGTCGGTGGCTTCACATGAATGAGCAGTTCGAGTCACTGCTACCCGGTGGGGCCCGGCACTGCCACAGTTCCCGAGCACCTTGTCCCTCATATTTTGGCTGCCCAGGCACAGGAGCTGGAACTTAAGGAAGCGGGATAGCCCTGGGAACAGAGGTTCCTCTGGTGCCATCAGATGATTGGGAACAGCCTTGACCAATAATGAAAGCTGAATTATTTTATTAAATGGAGTATATGGAGCCGGCAGAAATGAAGATGATTAGCGGTGTGTGTGGAGTAAGGAAGAATTTGGGAAGTCAGATCTTCTCAAAGCCCTTATGCTGATAAAATGGAATCTAGGTTTTAATAACTTCAGTTCATTTATTAATTAATTTCAGGAATGTTTATTTTACCTTTGCAGACAGTGTCATGTTTCCTTCGGGGTCTGTGAATAACCACCGTCAACTGACTTCATGAATTTATTTGACATTCCTTTATCACCCTCTTGTGTCCTGGAGCTAGATTCTTGGGGACAGATAGGTCCTATTGTTCTCAAAGGAGCGGGCCTGGCCTAGTGGGGACGTCAACAACCAGTTGGTGGCAGTGATTCTAGAGGCTTGTGGATGGCTGTCGAGTCCCTGATGATGGCTCAGCCCCGGGGGGAGGAATCAGGCTGCGGACCTGCGAGGCTTTGCTGTGCAGAGGGCTCCCAGGATAATTCCAGAAGAAGCAGGAGCCCACCAAGCAGGTGGAGGCGGGGGGCATCCCAGGCACAGGAAAGAGCAACCGGAAGACTGGAAGAGGGGGGCCTGTTTCACGTGCCTGCGGGAGAGGGACAGAAGTAGGAGCGAGCACAGCTAAAGTGGCCCTGCCATGAGGAGGGCTGTATTTCTTTACCATGTTTACAATTTTCATCTTTTTATTGCGGTAAGATAGACATAACATTTTCCACTTCCACCGTTCTCGAAAACTGCTCTATGGCGTTTGCATACAGCACTCATATTGCCCTGCGACTGTCACCACGCTCCGTCTCCCTGTTTCCCCATGTTTCCCCGGGTATGGAGTTTCCCTTCTGGAAGCTGAGAAGGTTTCCTCCAGGCTGCGTTGCACCTGAACACCTCCCTCTTCCCCGCCTCCCCTGCATGGGCCCCCGCTGCTGGGCACCGCACTCCGCCCTGCCAGCAGGTCCCCAGGCTCTGGTGACAGACCCCTGGCACGATTATGTGGTCTGGAGGGCTTCATCTATCCCTGTGGCGGGGCCCCAGCTGGCAGAGCCAGTACATTGGGTCAGCCTGACCGCATGGAGCGGGAGCCTGGTGGGTTGGCTCGGCCTCCGGAGCTGGCCTGGGCTCCGCGGGAGGCTGGAGTTGGTGCAGACGGCGGCCCCGGGGTCCTGTTTGTTCCTCGCCCCCTGGCAGAGCCGCAGTAGCCTAGCTTTCCATCCCGCGGGACACACGCTTCCTCCTGGGCTTGACCCCCCCGCCCCCGACGAGCCAGAGCACACACCCTGGGGAAAAGGAGGCTCGTCCCTGTGTCCCTGTGAGCCCCTGCCCTCTGCTCTCCTGGTCCCTCCTGTGATCTCCCCTGCCTCCAGGTCGGTCTCGTCAACCCCCACGAGCATGATATCCTGGTTGTCCAAGTGAAGTGCAGTTGCCGTATAAACTGAGTTTCAGGAGAGTAACTGTTCAGCCTTGTGAGACACTTCATTTCCTTTGATTTATGGAGTTTCCGGCGGACCTGCAGTTGGAGTATTTCCTCTCGGGCTGGAAAGGGTCAGGGACACTCGCGTACACGCAGGGTCAGAGGTGCCGAACGTGAGCAGCCCATGAGCTCTTCTAAATGTCACTCGGGCGGTCCTGGCAGCTGTAACGGGGCCCATTTCACGCCTGTCTTGCCCCTGTTTGTATGGAAGCACTCCAGAGCATTCCACCCGCCGCTGTCAGGAGTGACACCTGCTTTGTCATTGCCACTGAGGCTCTGGGGCAGCCAGTTTGGTCAAGCTTTTACGGGTAGGCCCTGTGCCCACAGAGCCCAGAAGAGCCATCCGGGGTAGGGGGAGGCTGTGTTCCAGGTCTGAAGAGGACATTCAGTTACCTCGTCTCTTCTTCAGATCAGGGTATTAAAAGGCATGTGTAGTCAGGATGTGAGCTCTAGAAACAGTGTTTCAGATGCACGGGCCAGGTGCTGGCTGGTTGCCTCCTTGCCAGCCTTGGCTGTGGGGGGAATCTTGACTTTTAAAAACTAGGGACCGGGCAACCAATGGGGAAGTGGATCCAACAAGAAAGAGATGATCAGCTGCTACCAGATTCTTCTGGAAATGGAGGACCTCTAATACGGTTTAGCAGGCAATGGAGGACCTCTAAGATGGTTTAGCAGGCAGTGGGCTCTCTAAAACCCCCAGTAGGCTGGGGGAGGGACATAGCGCCTTCTAGATGTGAACACCTAACACTTCATGTTATTGCTGGAAAAGCAGAAGGAGGAAATCTGTGGAGCTTGTGAGTGGACTCCTGGAAGAAAGCAAAGACAAGCCACAGAGGACAGGTTCACCTGTCCCAGTGGGCACGGGGCCAGAGTCGGTCACTGGCAGATTCCCGGGCTGGCTCTTCCACCCGAGGTCATTTCTGTTCATGGAACACTGTACCCGCGCAGAAGGCACAGTCAGGGGACTCGCCGTGGATCACAGCCAGGTCCTGCGGTGCATGCCAGACATGCTGTGCCTTCAGCGGCTGACAGCTGCCGCCCTGGAGAGGGATCAGGTGCGTGGCCGAGGCCTGGTCCTGAGCCACACGCCGGTCTGACACGCTTCTCCTCCCGTGCGTGCTGTCGGACATGCTCCGAAGCAAAGTCTGAGCTTGCTGTTTTCTTTCTCCACACGCCTGCCGCTCCGGTTTGCTTTTCTTTCAAGCTCCCCTTGGCAAAAAGGACAGCTGTTGACAGGGTAGGAAGAGTGACCACCAGAGCGGGGAGTGATGTATGTTGCTGTCGCCAGAAACTCAAATCAGCCATAAGCCAGAACCTGCCCTCACGATGGAAAGAAAAACCTCTGGCTGCGGTTAGGTCATGTCCTTGTCTGCAGGCGGCAGCCAGCCTGGGGTTATCGGCACAGACTGTGCAACAGGGTAGGATTGGCTTGGATTGCGGGGGAAGGGACAGAAGGCAGGCAGGGTCGGAAGCTCTAAGTTGAATCCTTAAAATCAGAGTATTGGCCCATAGAAGGTTCTGGATTTCTAATGAGAGTGTTCAAAGTAGGTTATGTTTTCATCTCATTAGGATGTATTGGGTTCATTTCTAGTTAGAAATAATTAGGTTCTAGATGTGCCGGTGAGGAGCTGAATGCAGTGCCAAGCTTGGCTGGGGGCGTGCTGGGAGAGCGTGTTGAGTATAAAAAGTCCCAGAGAAGAGGGGCTGCAGGTTGGAGTAGAA